>NC_091287.1:103722355-104026210 GCF_032444005.1 Ranitomeya imitator
AGGGTCGCCACCAGGTTTGCACAGTTTTCTCTCACGGTCTTCCCTGACTCCAGGTTGAGTGTATACACCCATTGCTGAAACTCGGCATGGATAGCTGTCCACAACAGTTCATCTGTATGACTGCGATCACCAAGGCATATTAATGTAAACACTGCCTGATTGCGGTGAGCCCTGGCTGCACAGTATGGAGGTGTAGAGGATTCTCTCTACAGTGTTGGAATTTGTGTTTCATTAAGATAGAGGTTGAGGGCGCAGGTGGAGGCCCTAGCAGAGGCAGAGGAGGCAGAAGCACTGGAGAAACTGTTGCATACAGGGGTTTGTTCCGCAAGCCATGGGGATTCCAATACTTGGTGTCTAGTGACACTTTGGCGTGTACTACTTTAGTTCTTCATCCCCTGGTGTGTACTAGTTTAGTTCTCCAACCCAAGCTGTCTAGTAGTTTAGTTCTCCAGCTCCTGTTGTTTATTAATTTAGTTTTCCTTGTTTTGGTGTATATTTATATCCTTTTGCAATCATAGCTGTTTAATAGTTTAACCAACACACAGAATGAGCAATGGACGGCACTAGAGAAGCACAAATCAATATGGACATACACTCCTTAAAGAACATCCGAAAAATACGCAGGTGGCACGTATGTTCTGGGTATACGGTGCTCAGCACTGATAGGCAATCCAGAGTAAATACGATGAAACAAGAAAAGAAAACAGTGCGGCACTCACCCTTATTATTTGAAGCTGTGAAATCGTGCTCTTTATTGGAGAAAAATGTATAAAACATCCATTAGGACATCAGGTCAGCGGGAGGGTGCGGTTGATTATTGTTTATTTATGTATATTATTTGCACAATTTCACTTAGTTCATGTGTAGGTGAATATGCACTGTTGTCATTGTATTCACACGTCGGAAACCCTTTATAAGGAAATGACGTATAGTAATCAGTAGGGTTGAGCGAAACGGGTCGAACATTTTCAAAAGTCGCCGACTTTTGGCTAAGTCGGGGTTTCATGAAACCCGATCCGACCCCTGTGCGGGGTCGGCCATGCGGTACGCGACTTTCGCGCCAAAGTCGCGTTTCAATGACGCGAAAAGCGCCATTTCTCAGCCAATGAAGGTAAACGCAGAGTGTGGGCAGCGTGATGACATAGGTCCTGGTCCCCACCATCTTAGAGAAGGGCATTGCAGTGATTGGCTTGCTGTCTGCGACGTCACAGGGGCTATAAAGAGGCGTTCCCGCCGACCGCCATCTTACTGCTGCTGATCTGAGCTTAGGGAGAGGTTGCTGCCGCTTTGTCAGAAGCAGGGATAGCGTTAGGCAGGGTCCATTAACCACAAAACCGCTTGTGCTGCAGTGATTTGCACTGTCCAACACCACCCTCGGTGTGCAGGGACAGTGGAAGTTTTTTTTTTTTTTTTTTTCCCCTCAGCGCTGTAGCTCATTGGGCTGCCCTAAAAGGCTCCCTGATAGCTGCATTGCTGTGTGTACGCCGCTGTGCAAACCAACTGCTTTTTTCAAAGCACAAATCCTCTTGTTCCTTCCTTTCTGCACAGCTATCTTTTTTGTTTGTCCACACTTTTTATTTCATTTGTGCATCAGTCCACTCCTTATTGCTGCCTGCCATACCTGGCTGAGATTACTGCAGGCAGGGAGATAGTAGCTGCCTGCCATACCTGGCTGAGATTACTGCAGGCAGGGAGATAGTAATTGTAGGACATTCCCTGTTTTTTTTTTTTTTTTTTTTTTGGTGGGAGATTAAGATTGGCAATTTGGCATTTCTGCTAGAGTGCCATCCCTGTGTGTGCCATCTCTCTCACATAGTGGGCCATAGAAAGCCTTTTCATTTTTCTGTATTTTTTTTTGTGGGGTGTATAAATTCTCCCTGATAAAAATACAGTGGGAGATTAATATTGGCCTTTGGGCTTGTGTGCCAGTCCTGAGTGTGCCATCTCTCTCACAAATAGTGGGCCATAGAAAGCCTATTTTATTTTTTTTGGGGTTTTATAAATTCTCCCTGAAAAAAAGGGAGATTAATATTGGCCTCTGGGCTTGTGTGCCAGTCCTGAGCGTGCCATCTGTGCCAGCCCTGAGCGTGCCATCTCTCTCACAAATAGTGGGCCATAGAAAGCCTATTTATTTTTTTTTTTGGTTTTATAAATTCTCCCTTAAAAAAAGGGAGATTAATATTGGCCTCTGGGCTTGTGTGCCAGTCCTGAGCGTGCCATCTGTGCCAGCCCTGAGCGTGCCATCTCTCTCACAAATAGTGGGCCATAGAAAGCCTATTTAATTTTTTTTTTTGTTTTATAAATTTTCCCTGAAAAAAGGGAGATTAATATTGGCCTCTGGGCTTGTGTGCCAGTTGTGAGCGTGCCATCTGTGCCAGTCCTGAGCGTGCCATCTCTCTCACAAATAGTGGGCCATAGAAAGCCTATTTAAATTTTTTTTTGGTTTTATAAATTCTCCCAGAAAAAAAGGGAGATTAATATTGGCCTCTGGGCTTCTGTGCCAGTCCTGAGCGTGCCATCTGTGCCAGTCCTGAGCGTCCCATCTCTCTCACAAATAGTGGGCCATAGAAAGCCTATTTTATTTTTTTTGGGGGTTTTATAATTTCTCCCTGAAAAAAAGGGAGATTAATATTGGCCTCTGGGCTTGTGTGCCAGTCCTGAGCGTGCCATCTGTGCCAGCCCTGAGCGTGCCATCTCTCTCACAAATAGTGGGCCATAGAAAGCCTATTTATTTTTTTTTTTTTGTTTTATAAATTTTCCCTGAAAAAAGGGAGATTAATATTGGCCTCTGGGCTTGTGTGCCAGTTGTGAGCGTGCCATCTGTGCCAGTCCTGAGCGTGCCATCTCTCTCACAAATAGTGGGCCATAGAAAGCCTATTTAAATATTTTTTTGGTTTTATAAATTCTCCCAGAAAAAAAGGGAGATTAATATTGGCCTCTGGGCTTCTGTGCCAGTCCTGAGCGTGCCATCTGTGCCAGTCCTGAGCGTCCCATCTCTCTCACAAATAGTGGGCCATAGAAAGCCTATTTTTTTTTTTTTTTGGGTTTTAGAAATTCTCCCTGGAAAAAAAAAGGGAGATTAATATTGCCCTTTGGGCTTGTGTGCCAGTACTAAGCGTTCCATCTCTCTCTCTCTCTCTCTCAGTCAGTGGGCCATAGAACGCCTATTTTTGGTTTTATTTGTTTTATAAATTCTCCCTGAAAAAATCATTTTATTTTATTTGGTTTCTAAATTCTTCCTGATAAAATCTTTTTTTTTTTATTATTTTTTTTTCTAAAGTCTCCCTGAAAAAAAAAAAAAAAAACAGTGGGAGATTAATATTGGCCTTTCTGCTTGTGTGCCAGTCTTGACTCCTGGGTGTGCCATCTCTCTCTCTCTCTCTCTCTCTCTCTCTCTCTCCAATTGTGGTCCATAGAAAGCCTATATTTTTTTTCCTTGATTTGGGTTCTAAAATCTACCAGAGAAAATAACTACATCAATCATTGGTAGAAAAATATTGGCCTCTGGGTTTGTGTGCCACTCCTGACTCCTGTGTGCGTCATCTCTCAGTCAGTGGGCCATAGAACGCCTATTTTTGTTTTTATTTGTTTTATAAATTCTCCCTGAAAAAATCATTTTATTTTATTTGGTTTCTAAATTCTTCCTGATAAAATCATATTTTTTTTATTATTTTTTTTTCTAAAGTCTCCCTGAAAAAAAAAAAAAAAAACAGTGGGAGATTAATATTGGCCTTTCTGCTTGTGTGCCAGTCTTGACTCCTGGGTGCGTCATCTCTCAGTCAGTGGGCCATAGAACGCCTATTTTTGGTTTTATTTGTTTTCTAAATTCTCCCTGAAAAAATCATTTTATTTTATTTGGTTTCTAAATTCTTCCTGATAAAATCACATTTTTTTTATTATTTTTTTTTCTAAAGTCTCCCTGAAAAAAAAAAAAAAAAACAGTGGGAGATTAATATTGGCCTTTCTGCTTGTGTGCCAGTCTTGACTCCTGGGTGCGTCATCTCTCAGTCAGTGGGCCATAGAACGCCTATTTTTGGTTTTATTTGTTTTCTAAATTCTCCCTGAAAAAATCATTTTATTTTATTTGGTTTCTAAATTCTTCCTGATAAAATCACATTTTTTTTATTATTTTTTTTTCTAAAGTCTCCCTGAAAAAAAAAAAAAAACACAGTGGGAGATTAATATTGGCCTTTCTGCTTGTGTGCCAGTCTTGACTCCTGGGTGCGTCATCTCTCAGTCAGTGGGCCATAGAACGCCTATTTTTGGTTTTATTTGTTTTATAAATTCTCCCTGAAAAAATCATTTTATTTTATTTGGTTTCTAAATTCTTCCTGATAAAATCACATTTTTTTTATTATTTTTTTTTCTAAAGTCTCCCTGAAAAAAAAAAAAAAAAACAGTGGGAGATTAATATTGGCCTTTCTGCTTGTGTGCCAGTCTTGACTCCTGGGTGCGTCATCTCTCAGTCAGTGGGCCATAGAACGCCTATTTTTGGTTTTATTTGTTTTCTAAATTCTCCCTGAAAAAATCATTTTATTTTATTTGGTTTCTAAATTCTTCCTGATAAAATCACATTTTTTTTATTATTTTTTTTTCTAAAGTCTCCCTGAAAAAAAAAAAAAAAAACAGTGGGAGATTAATATTGGCCTTTCTGCTTGTGTGCCAGTCTTGACTCCTGGGTGCGTCATCTCTCAGTCAGTGGGCCATAGAACGCCTATTTTTGGTTTTATTTGTTTTATAAATTCTCCCTGAAAAAATCATTTTATTTTATTTGGTTTCTAAATTCTTCCTGATAAAATCATATTTTTTTTATTATTTTTTTTTCTAAAGTCTCCCTGAAAAAAAAAAAAAAAAAACAACCAAAAAAAACAGTGGGAGATTAATATTGGCCTTTCTGCTTGTGTGCCAGTCTTGACTCCTGGGTGTGCCATCTCTCTCTCTCTCTCTCTCTCTCTCTCTCTCTCTCTCTCTCTCCAATTGTGGTCCATAGAAAGCCTATATTTTTTTTCCTTGATTTGGGTTCTAAAATCTACCAGAGAAAATAACTACATCAATCATTGGTAGAAAAATATTGGCCTCTGGGTTTGTGTGCCACTCCTGACTCCTGTGTGCGTCATCTCTCAGTCAGTGGGCCATAGAACGCCTATTTTTGTTTTTATTTGTTTTATAAATTCTCCCTGAAAAAATCATTTTATTTTATTTGGTTTCTAAATTCTTCCTGATAAAATCATATTTTTTTTATTATTTTTTTTTCTAAAGTCTCCCTGAAAAAAAAAAAAAAAAAAAAAAACAGTGGGAGATTAATATTGGCCTTTCTGCTTGTGTGCCAGTCTTGACTCCTGGGTGTGCCATCTCTCTCTCTCTCTCTCTCTCTCTCCAATTGTGGTCCATAGAAAGCCTACATTTTTTTTCCTTGATTTGGGTTCCAAAATCTACCAGAGAAAATAACTCCATCAATCATTGGTAGAAAAATATTGGCCTCTGGGCTTGTGTGCCACTCCTGATTCCTGTGTGCGTCATCTCTCACTCAGTGGCCCATAGAAAGCATATAGTTTGTTACATTTGTTTTCTAAATTCTCCCTGCAAAAATCTTTTTTTTTTTTTTGGGGGGGTTTCTAAAGTGTTCCTGAAAAAAATAAAAATAAAAAAAAAATAATAGTGTGACATTAATATTAACATTTGTGCTTCAGTGACAGTCCTGCGTGTGGGGCATCTCTCTAATTTGCAGCCACCAAAAAAAGAGTGTGTAACATTGGGCCTGATTTTCGCTGTGGTCTCACCAACCTGTAAAGGGGTAGCTAAATCATACTGAAGTTATAGCTCACCGTGTAAGTTGTGTGACTACAACAAATAACGTTAGTTTGGTTACGTTTTTAAAACAATGAGGAAGTCTAGTGGAAGAGGTCGTGGCCGGGGGCGTTCATTGTCAGCTGGTAATGAGGGTAGTGGTAGTGGTGGAGCATCAGGTGGTCGTGGGGGAAAAAATATTGCACCTAAGTCTGGAGCTGTGGAGCCAGGTTCGTCGTCCGGCTACACAAGGCCTCGAACGCTCCCTTTTCTGGGATTAGGAAAACCGCTTTTAAAGCCGGAGCAGCAAGAGCAAGTTTTGGCTTATCTTGCTGACTCAGCCTCTAGCTCTTTTGCCTCATCTCGTGAAACTGGTAAAAGTAAAAGCAGCGCGTCGTTAGTGGATGTTCACGGTCAGGGACAAGTCACTTCCTTGTCCTCTTCAGCAAAAACAACAACAGAGAAGAATGCAGCAGGCGACACAACGGGTTACTCCATGGAGCTCTTTACACATACCGTCCCTGGCTTAGAAAGTGAAGCAGTTAACAGTCCATGCCCATTACAAATTGAATCTGACATGGAGTGCACTGACGCACAGCCACAGCCAGACTACTATGCTGGTCCTTTGACTCAGACCACAACATTGCCCTCGCAGGGTGCTGATCAAGAATCAGACCCTGATGAGACTATGTTGCCCCATCACGAACGCTATACCACCGAACGACACGGTGACACAGACGAAGTTGCGCAGGAGGTACAAGAAGAGTTATTAGATGACCCAGTTCTTGACCCCGATTGGCAGCCATTGGGGGAACAGGGTGCAGGCGGCAGCAGTTCTGAAGCAGAGGAGGAGGAGGGGCCGCAGCAGGCATCAACATCGCCACAGGTTCCATCTGCCGGGCCCGTATCTTGCCCAAAACGCGTGGCAAAGCCAAAACCTGGTGGAGGACAGCGTGGCCATCCGGTTAAAGCTCAGTCTGCAATGCCTGAAAAGGTATCCGATGCTAGAAAGAGTGCAGTCTGGCATTTTTTTAAACAACATCCAATTGATCAGCGCAAAGTCATCTGTCAAAAATGTTCTACTTCCTTAAGCAGAGGTCAGAATCTGAAAAGTCTCAATACTAGTTGCATGCATAGACATTTAACCACCATGCATTTGAAAGCTTGGACTAACTACCAAACGTCCCTTAAGGTTGTTGCACCCTCGGCCAATGAAGCTAGTCATCAACGCAACATCCCTTCCGGCAGTGTAGGACCACCATTTAGCGCACCACCTGCTGTATCTGTGCAGGTATCTTTGCCAGGCCAAAGCAGTCAGGGTCAGGGAATCACCAGTTTCGTAGTAGGAAACACTGCATCTAGGGCACCGGCGGCAACAATACCATCTCCCACCGTCTCTCAGTCTGCCATGTCCACCGGCACCCCCGCTAGTTCCACGATCTCCAGCTCTCCAGTCCAGCTCACCCTACATGAGACTATGGTTAGAAAAAGGAAATACTTAGCCTCGCATCCGCGTACACAGGGTTTGAACGCCCACATAGCTAGACTAATCTCGTTAGAGATGATGCCCTACCGGTTAGTTGAAAGCGAAGCTTTCAAAGACCTGATGGACTACGCTGTACCACGCTACGAGCTACCCAGTCGACACTTTTTTTCCAGAAAAGCCATCCCAGCCCTCCACCAGCATGTTAAAGAGCGCATCGTCCATGCACTCAGGCAATCTGTGAGCACAAAGGTGCACCTGACAACAGATGCATGGACCAGTAGGCATGGCCAGGGACGTTACGTGTCCATCACGGCACACTGGGTAAATGTGGTGGATTCAGGGTCCACAGGGGACAGCAAGTTTGGGACAGTTCTGCCTAGCCCACGGTCTAGTAAACAGTTGTCTGTAGCCGTTCGCACCCCCTCCTCCTCCTCCTCCTCGTCCTCCTGCAGAAGCAAGAGCTCGTCCACAGACCGCAGTCGCACAAACACTCCATCCGCACCTGCCACTGTTGCACACCAGGTCTCCCATTATGGGGCAGCTACTGGCATACGTCAGCAGGCTGTATTGGCTATGAAGTGTTTGGGCGACAATAGACACACCGCGGAAGTTCTGTCCGAGTTCTTGCAGCAAGAAACGCAGTCGTGGCTGGGCACTGTAGATCTTGAGGCAGGCAAGGTAGTGAGTGATAACGGAAGGAATTTCATGGCTGCCATCTCCCTTTCCCAACTGAAACACATTCCTTGCCTGGCTCACACCTTAAACCTGGTGGTGCAGTGCTTCCTGAAAAGTTATCCGGGGTTATCCGACCTGCTCCTCAAAGTGCGTGGACTTTGCGCACATATCCGCCGTTCGCCTGTACACTCCAGCCGTATGCAGACCTATCAGCGTTCTTTGAACCTTCCCCAGCATCGCCTAATCATAGACGTTGCAACAAGGTGGAACTCAACACTGCACATGCTTCAGAGACTGTGCGAACAGAGGCGGGCTGTTATGTTTTTGTGGGAGGATACACATACACGGGCAGGCAGTAGGATGGCAGACATGGAGTTGTCAGGTGTGCAGTGGTCGAAGATTCAAGACATGTGTCAAGTCCTTCAGTGTTTTGAGGAATGCACACGGCTGGTTAGTGCAGACAACGCCATAATAAGCATGAGCATCCCCCTAATGCGTCTGCTGATGCAAAGTTTGACGCACATAAAGGATCAGGCGTCTGCACCAGAGGAAGAGGAAAGCCTTGATGACAGTCAGCGATTGTCTGGTCAGGGCAGTGTACATGACGAGGTACCGGGCGAAGAGGAGGTGGAGGATGAGGAGGATGATGGGGATGAGTATATTTTTAATGAGGAAGCTTTCCCGGGGGCACGGGAAATTGGTGGCGTGGCAAGGCCGGGTTCTGGTTTTTTGAGGGACACAAGTGACGTAGATTTGCCTGCAACTGCCCCTCAACCAAGCACAACCGCAGATTTGACAACGGGAACTTTGGCCCACATGGCGGATTATGCCTTGCGTATCCTCAAAAGGGACACACGCATTACAAAAATGATGAACGATGACGATTACTGGTTGGCCTGCCTCCTTGATCCTCGCTATAAAGGCAAATTGCAAAATATTATGCCACATGAGAACTTGGAACTAATATTAGCAACAAAACAATCAACTCTTGTTGACCGTTTGCTTCTGGCATTCCCTGCACACAGCGCCCGTGATCGTTCTCACACGAGCTCCAGGGGCCAGCAGACCAGAGGTGTTAGAGGGGCAGAAATCAGAAGTGGCGTTGGCCAGAGGGGTTTTCTGACCAGGTTGTGGAGTGATTTTTCTATGACCGCAGACAGGACAGGTACTGCAGCATCAATTCAAAGTGACAGGAGACAACATTTGTCCAGTATGGTTACAAACTATTTTTCATCCCTTATCGACGTTCTCCCTCAACCGTCATTCCCATTTGATTACTGGGCATCCAAATTAGACACCTGGCCAGAATTGGCAGAATATGCATTGCAGGAGCTTGCTTGCCCGGCAGCTAGTGTCCTATCAGAAAGAGTATTCAGTGCTGCAGGTTCAATACTAACAGAAAAAAGGACTCGTCTGGCTACCCAAAATGTAGATGATCTAACCTTCATTAAAATGAACCACAACTGGATTTCAAAATCTTTTGCCCCACCCTGCCCGGCTGACACCTAGCTTTCCTATGAAAAGGTCTTGCCTGTGGACTATTCTGAATGACTTTTCCAATCTCGTAATTTTCTTCACCTGATTGTCCAGCATACGACATGTTTCCACCTCACGAAATGGCCAAACTCCCCACACGGGCCCGTGCTATCGCCACTTTGCGCTTGGACCCTTGAGAGTGCTGTTTGTCTGAAGAGGTGGGTGTGGCCGCTTTTGGTCGACGGCACTGCCACTGGGTCCCTCATAGTACAATAAAGTGTCTCTGGCGGTGGTGGTGCGCACCCAACGTCAGACACACCGTTGTAATATGAGGGGCCCTGTGCCTGTAACGCCGGCCACAAGACAGTTCCCCCCCCCAGCTCAAACAGTGCTCTACCACTAGCAAAATTATCTCTCACAGCTTCACCAATGTGTAGTCTAGGCGCTGACATCCTTCAATGCCTGGCACTGACAATACCATTGTTTTGACATTTTTGTTATGTTAGGCCTTTGAAGCCTGTCTGCGGTCCCTTCTTTCTACAACTACTACACTGACCAGGCCACTGCTGGCCGTGTTACCCTGGAACCAATTTAAAAGTGCCTACAGCCAGCCCAATTTTGTTATGTTAGGCCTTCGAAGCCTGTCTGCGGTCACTCCTTCCACTAGACTTCCACTGACCAGACCACTGCTGCCCGTGTACCCCTGGAACCAATTTAAAAGTGCCTACAGCCAGCCCAAGTTTGTTATGTTAGGCCTTGGAAGCCTGTCTGCGGTCACTCCTTCCACTAGACTTCCACTGACCAGACCACTGCTGCCCGTGTACCCCTGGAACCAATTTAAAAGTGCCTACAGCCAGCCCAAGTTTGTTATGTTAGGCCTTGGAAGCCTGTCTGCGGTCACTCCTTCCACTAGACTTCCACTGACCAGACCACTGCTGCCCGTGTACCCCTGGAACCAATTTAAAAGTGCCTACAGCCAGCCCAAGTTTGTTATGTTAGGCCTTGGAAGCCTGTCTGCGGTCACTCCTTCCACTAGACTTCCACTGACCAGGTCACTGCTGTCCGTGTACCCCTGGAACCAATTTAAAATTGCCTACAGCCATGTGTTATTATTTTAGGCCTTCGATGCCTGTCTGCGGTCACTCCTTCCACTAGGCCTCCACTGACCACACCACTGCTGCCCGTGTACCCCTGGAACCAAATTAAAATTGCCTACAGCCAGCCCAATTTTTTTATTTTAGGCCTTCGATGCCTGTCTGCGGTCCATTCTTTCAACTACTACTACACTGACCAGGTCACTGCTGCCCGTGTACCCCTGGAACCAATTTAAAATTGCCTACAGCCATGTGTTATTATTTTAGGCCTTCGATGCCTGTCTGCGGTCACTCCTTCCACTAGGCCTCCACTGACCACACCACTGCTGCCCGTGTACCCCTGGAACCAATTTAAAATTGCCTACAGCCAGCCCAATTTTTTTATTTTAGGCCTTCGATGCCTGTCTGCGGTCCATTCTTTCAACTACTACTACACTGACCAGGTCACTGCTGCCCTTGTACCCCTGGAACCAATTTAAAATTGCCTACAGCCATGTGTTATTATTTTAGGCCTTCGATGCCTGTCTGCGGTCACTCCTTCCACTAGGCCTCCACTGACCACACCACTGCTGTCCGTGTACCCCTGGAACCAATTTAAAATTGCCTACAGCCATGTGTTTTTATTTTAGGCCTTCGATGCCTGTCTGCGGTCCATTCTTTCAACTACTACTACACTGACCAGGGCACTGCTGGCCGTGTACCCCTGGAACCAACATCAGAAAATATAAAAATAAGTATTTTGCTTATAAAAAAGAAAATACTGGTGAGATATCAAATGCAGACATTTTAACATTAAAAACAAACACACAACTAAAATCTGGTACAGTACTAAAAATGGCCACCAGCTACAATTACTTTCTCCTGCAAGTAGTTAACTGAAAGTTTTTTTAAATTGAAAACACACATATGGCATCCACCGAGTGTTGTCCTGTCGCGTCTTCTTTATATTATTGCCGAGAAGATGCAAAATAATGAAAATAATAAAATCATTAATTACCAAAATAATAGAGAAAGTCAACACCACATTGCAAATAAACATTCATTCCAAATAAAGAAGCAGGGCGCGTCCGAGGGTGAGTATATACCTAATAAGAATCTAATCACCCTCGGACGCGCAATGCTTATTTCCAACAGCCTTCCTTCCTAAGAATCATCCCTTCCGTGGTGTAGAGAGACGTTGTGTTACACTCCAAGGTGTTCCCCAGGTTGCCTTTCCTGAGCTTCGATCTACCGGCTCTCGTTTAGTAGTTGTTGGAAACTACGCTGCATTAGGCCTTCAAATTGGGTATGGGGTGTAGAGAGATGGTGTGTTCCACTCCAAGGTGTTCCCCAGGTTGCCTTTCCTGAGCTTCGATCTTCCGGCTCTCGTTTAGTAGTTCTTGGAAACTACACTGCATTAGGCCTTCAAATTGGGTATGGGGTGTAGAGAGAGGGTGTGTTACACTCCAAGGTGTTCCCCAGGTTGCCTTTCCTGAGCTTCGATATTCCGGCTCTCGTTTAGTAGTTGTCGGAAACTACGCTGCATTAGGCCTACAAATTGGGTATGGGGTGTAGAGAGAGGGTGTGTTACACTCCAAGGTGTTCCCCAGGTTGCCTTTCCTGAGCTTCGATCTTCATGCTCTCGTTTAGTAGTTGTCGGAAACTACGCTGCATTAGGCCTACAAATTGGGTATGGGGTGTAGAGAGAGGGTTTGTTACACTCCAAGGTGTTCCCCAGGTTGCCTTTCCTGAGCTTCGATCTTCCGGCTCTCGTTTAGTAGTTGTTGGAAACTACGCTGCATTAGGCCTTCAAATTGGGTATGGGGTGTAGCGAGAGGGTGTGTTACACTCCAAGGTGTTCCCCAGGTTGCCTTTCCTGAGCTTCGATCTTCCGGCTCTCGTTTAGTAGTTCTTGGAAACTACACTGCATTAGACCTTCAAATTGGGTATGGGGTGTAGAGAGAGGGTGTGTTACACTCTAAGGTGTTCCCCAGGTTTCCTTGCCATTGCTTCGGTCTTCCGACTCTCGTTTAGTAGTTGTAGAAAAGTACACTGCATTAGGCCATACAAAATGGGTATGGGGTGGAGAGAGATGGTGTGTTACACTCCAAGGTGTTCCCCAGGTTGCCTTTCCTGAGCTTCTATCTTCAGGCTCTCATTAAATTGTGGTTAAATGGAACAACTGCATTTGGCGTACTAGTTGGTTTGGGGCCTACTATCGGTGTCTGCCACTCCTTGCTGTTCTCCTCCACTGAACAAAGCTGTGCCGCCTGTTTACTACGGTTGCCAATTTTGAACTGCATTTCGACTACTTACTGATTTGGCCCTACTCTCTGTGTCAGCCTCTCATTCCAGTTGTCCTCCACTGCAATGCCCCCTGGTTATTCCTGTGTTACCAATTTTGAACTGCATTTAGCCCACTTTCTTCTTTGGGCCTATATCTGTGTTTCCACTTCATCGTGCCCATTGCCCAGCCAGTGATAGATGAGTCTGCTGGTACATTGACCCATAACGCAACATTCCCCGTGCACGCTACACAACAACATTGTGACCCTGCTGAAAGTCAGGTTGCTCTTCCCGCATACCATACCACCTTACACGGGGACAAAGAGGAAGGTGCAGATGAAAGTGCAGGTTCCTTCATCAGGTGGGGGGAGGAATACTAGTTGGCGACGTCACTGGCACAGGGCCTCTCATAGTACGCAAAAGTGTTGCTGCCGGTGGGAGGCGCCCCCGCCGTGCAAACACACCGCTGTACTTTGAGGGGCCCTGTGCCAGTGCCAATGCCAACGAGTGGGCCCCCCCTGCTTGCTCAGGTTCACAGCACTTGCAAAGTTGAAATACTTACCTCTCCCTGCTCCACTGCCGTGACGTGGTCCAGATTTCCTGGGCCCACTAATTACTTGAACCAGCCCTACCCCCCACAACTTTAGCCAAATGACCCCCAATTTCAAATGCCTTCCAATTATTATAAGGTAAATTACGCTTGACAAGCTTCATTAAGAAGAATGGATGGTTTTGACATTAAAATGGGCACTCTAGGTGTTTTCCTGGCCCCCACTCACTGCCGACTATGCTGCCCCATTGACTTGCATTGGGTTTCGTGTTTCGGTCGATCCCGACTTTACGTCATAATCGGCCGATTTCACTCGACCCGACTTTGGACATAGTCGGGTTTCGCAAAACCCGGCTCGACTCTAAAAAGGTCAAGGTCGCTCAACTCTAGTAATCAGTGAACTGGACCCGTTGAAGCACATACCGTGCGAAACGGCCGTTGTCCACACTCCACCTCCGCACCCTCCCGCTGACCTGATGTCCTTTATTTCTCCATCCACAAGCGCCCTGTAAACCTTAGGGATTGCAAGACTTGTGTAGCAGCCCCTTTCCCGACTGCTCTCACAGCCACCAGAGTCACCCAGTGCCCAGTCATCGAGATGTAGATCCCCTCTCCATGCTTGCTCATCCAGGTGTCAGTGTTGAAATACACCCTGACAGACATAGAATTTTCCAGGGAATGGGTGATGTTGTCTGCGACTTGCTGCTGTAGCACAGGCACATCTTTCTTAGAGAAGTAATGGTGACTGGACAACTGGTATTGGGGGACTGCGACACGGCCATCAGCTTTTGGAAACCGTCTGTATCCATCAGGAGGAAAGGCTGCGTTTCCGTGGCCAATAGACTGTAGTGGCCATGCAATAATCACAGATATCACAGGCAGTGAGTGATGCAGAAAAAAAGTGCTGTGATGTTTGTAGCGAATAGCTCTCAGCTGGCTCGTCCAGCCAATTACATGATTGGGTGACGATTATCCGAGGAGGCTGCAAGCTGCTCACAATAATTAGTTCTCTGAAAGTAATAGTGAGCGTACGGCTTATTCCCCCCTGGATTAGAACACATGGAATATGTGTATATCCCACTGTAATATATCACTGCTAACTCCATGATAACCCTTCACTCCTCGCTGCCAACAACAATCCGGTTTTTAACCAAATAAATACAGGTAAATTGGACACCATTCTTCTTTTGAGGTTCACATCAGCAGGGTGTTCCATCCCCTTTCCCTCAGAGTAGCAGTCATATACCGTCACCCAGGCTCACCCATCATCTTCCTTGACCACTTTTATGCGCTGCTGTCACAAATCATGTCCTCAAAATTGCCAACCCTTATCCTGGGAGACTTCAACAACCCCATTTTCCCAACTGCAGCCCAGCTTCTATCTTTAGCTACTTCTCCTGGCCGCTCACAACTTTCAACCTCTGAGACACACAAAGACGGTAACACCCCTAATATGTTTTTTGTCTGGCTCAGTTCAATCTCCTACTTAAACAACTCACCTCTTACCCTTTGCGCCCATGAAATTAGGAGTATAACCACAACTTATACATTTTTAGGCACTCCTTAGAAACACATCTGTTTAGGGCGGCCTATCATGTTCCCTAATCAAAGTCCTATATATATATATACACATATATATATATATATATACATACAGTACAGACAAAACGTTTGGACATACCTTCTCATTTAAAGATTTTTCTGTATTTTCATGACTAGGAAAATTGTACATTCACACTGAAGGCATCAAAACTATGAATTAACACATGTGGAATTCTATACTTAACAAAAAAGTGTGAAACAACTGAAATTATGTCATATTCTAGGTTCTTCTAAGTAGCCACCTTTTGCTTTGATGACTGCTTTGCACACTCTTGGCATTCTCTTGATGAGCTTCAAGAGGAAGTCACCGGGAATGGTCTTCCAACAATCTTGAAGGAGTTCCCAGACATGCTTAGCACTTGTTGGCCCTTTTGCCTTCAATCTGCGTTCCAGCTCACCCCAAACCATCTCGATTGGGTTCAGGTCTGGTGACTGTGGAGGACAGGTCATCTGGCGTAACACCCCATCACTCTCCTTCTTGGTCAAATAGCCCTTACACAGCCTGGAGATGTGTTTGGGGTCATTGTCCTATTGAAAAATAAATGATGGTCCAACTAAACGCAAACCGGATGGAATAGCATGGCGCTGCAAGATGCTGTGGTAGCCATGCTGGTTCATTATGCCTTCAATTTTGGATAAATCCCCAACAGTGTCACCAGCAAAGCACCCCCCCACCCTCACACCTCCTCCTCCATGCTTCATGGCAGGAACCAGGCATGTAGAAGAGTCCATCCATTAACCTTTTCTGCATCACAAAAAGACACGGTGGTTGGAACCAAAGATCTCAAATTTGGACTCATCAGATCAAAGCACAGATTTCCACTGGTCTAATGTCCATTCCTTGTGTTCTTTAGCCCAAACAAGTCTCTTCTGCTTGTTGCCTGTCCTTAGCAGTGGTTTCCTAGCAGCTATTTTACCATGAAGGCCTGCTGCGCAAAGTCTCCTCTTAACAGTTGTTGTAGAGATGTGTCTGCTGCTAGAACTCTGTGTGACATTGACCTGAGCTACTGTTAACCTGCGATTTCTGAGGCCGGTGACTCGGATAAACTTATCCTCAGAAGCAGAGGTGACTCTTGGTCTTCCTTTCCTGGGGCGGTCCTCATGTGAACCAGGTTCTTTGTAGTGCTTCATGGTTTTTGCCACTGCACTTGGGAACACTTTCAAAGTTTGCCCAATTTTTCGGACTGACTGACCTTCAATTCTTAAAGTAATGATGGCCACTCGTTTTTCTTTACTTAGCTGTTTTTTTCTTGTCATAATACAAATTTTAACAGTCTATTCAGTAGGACTATCAGCTGTGTATCCACAAGACTTCTGCACAACACAACTGATGGTCCCAACCCCATTTATAAGGCAAGAAATCCCACTTATTAAACCTGACAGGGCACACCTGTGAATTGAAAACCATTTCCGGTGACCACCGCTTGAAGCTCATTAAGAGAATGCCAAGAGTGTGCAAAGCAGTCATCAAAGCAAAAGGTGGCTACTTTGAAGAACCTAGAATACAAGACATAATTCCAGTTGTTTCACATTCCTTTGTTATGTATATAATTCCACATTTGTTAATTCATAGTTTTGATGCCTTCAGTGTGAATGTACAATTTTCATAGTCATGAAAATGCAGAAAAATCTTTAAATGAAAAGGTGTGTCCAAACTTTTGGTCTGTACTGTATATATACAATCATATATATTGTACTATAGCGCTTACTGCATGTGTTGAGGGACACTCGCTTAGCAACGGGACTCAGTCACTTAGGCACATTTTTCTCACAAAAACAGTCAATTCGTTTTATCCAGTTTACACACAGGACCTCCCAACACACAAGCAGTCCAGGATCTACACACCCTCCATTACAGAGCCCACAGAGACCACTACCGACGATGTGACCACACCATGGTCACATTATGTAGTTGTAACCACTCCCATAGATGGGAGGTGTGTTTGCTAGTTTAACCCACCCAGCTTTCAAACTAGCCCAGTAAGCCTCCCTTCACAACAATACAAACACTTGTGGGACTACAGGTCCCTGAATAACATTAATGTGAAAGGGCAGACTGATATGGAAAATTGAAAAATGCCATGAGAGGAGCAAACAAAAAATGGTAAGTAAAATAAACAGGGAACATCAGCATTTGGACAGAAGAGAAAACCGACCACAAATCAACAGTTCAGTGAATCGAAATCACAAAATGAGCCATTACAATATGTTGACAAATGATTGACCCTAAACAAGTAAAAAATGTCTGCTGAATAGTGTGATCCATCTGATGGTGGGGAAATAAATGAATTGATACAGTGGCATGTAAAAATTTGGGCACCCCTTGTCAAAACTACTGCAATTGTGAATAGTTAAGCAAGTTGAAGATGAAATTATCACCAAAACACCTAAAGTTAAAGATTAAAAATTCTCTTTTGTATTTTACGCAAAAAAAAAAATACTGTAATTCTATACATTTTAAAAATTACAAAAAGAAAATTGGGCCAATGCAAAAGTTTGGGCACCCTTCCAGATTTGTGTGCTTTTACCAAGGTTTCAGACCTTAATTAGCCTGTTAGGATTATGGCATGTTGACTATCATTAGGTAAGAACAGGTAATGCAAATTTTCCAGCTTTATAAAAACCCTGCCTCCTTTAACCATGGAACATAATTGTTAAAGTTTTAAAAACCGTTTATGATTCTGCAGCCACAGAAATGCAAATACCCCCAAAAAAACGCAGGGGATGGCGGTTCATATGCCAGTCTTAATGAAGGGGTTATTGGAGTACGGTGTACCAAATTCATTAAGAGGGGCTCACCACTTAATGCATTTGGTGCATCTTTTCAGTGGTATGCTCCTCTGTTACACCTTGCCAGAAATGCTAATCCAGTTAGGGATGGGTGGGGGTAACTGCACCCTGCTCCGCCTTACTATTCAAAAATTAAATATTTTAGAGACTAAATAAAAAATTCCTACTCTTGTATTTTGAATATAGGAAGGTAAGGGTGACTTTGTGTTTTTAATATTGAGTCAACTAAACAAAACATTACTTGATGATTTAACGGCACCAATACAGATTGATAAGAAGTGACAGTCCAGTTCAATCCAGAATCTATTATCGTAATTGTGATTCACATGGGTACAACATTTTAATTATTATAATATGCCCATAATTGCAAACATGTTAAGTATAAAATGCAAAAACTTCCTCTTGCATAGCTTGTTTGGAACAAAATAAACGACCGTGAGAAAATAGGTTAATAAGCCACATTTTATTAAATGCTTTCCCTTGTCGTGGAGGCCTTGGCAGTTAATGCAGTTTCCCTTTATTTGCAGTTTCTGTCATCACTGCTGCACATGACAGATGTAGCTGCCTTAACTGCTTTGCAACATGACAGTGACATAGACAAACAGCTTATAGATTCAGACCTATTGAAAGAAATGGACATAATGCAGGGGACCAGAACACTTAAATTTTTTAATCATAATTTCTTATAAGAGTTTCTACATAAAAATATAAATGTAATGAATCTTGATGCAATTTATAGGCAGTATTTTAACAAGACGGAATAAAATTAAGAAAGAATAAATTATCAACATTTAGCTCTATAACATCAACATATTTTGTGGTGCTGTATTAAACATCTGTGGACTCTGCCCCTTCAAATATTTTAATCTAATATTCATTTTCTGTATTAAAATTAAAGAAGTTTGAGTGTCGATATAAGTAACTAAACTTGGAATGACAAATTAATATACCATGTTTATGTATTATTTTTATAAAATCATGGATTAAGCTCTTATATTGTATTTTGGATATGTGTAGAAAAACCTGTACAAGTCCGATCTGTACCCAGGGCCGGCAATAGGGGCAGGCAGACAAGGCAGCCGCCTAGGGCCCCCCACTTCTCCAGGGGCTCCAGCCAGTGGCATGCAGTTAATAGCGGCATATCACGTGGCCGCTATGGGGCCCTTGAGTAAGAGGGGCCCAGTGACACCTCCCCACATTGTGCATTCAACTTATCGACATCATAGTAGACGATGCAGTTGAAAGCAGTCATGGAGAAGAGAGCGTCATGTGATGCTCCCTCTCCCATCACCCCCCCTCTGCCTCTGACTCAGCGTTTGCCAGCAGGGGAGCTGATGAGATGCTCTGCAGATGCCAGAGCAGCAGGGGAACAATGAGTAGAGATAAGTATTGTGTATGCGTATGTGTACAGTATATGTGTGTGTGTGTCTGCTACACTATACAGTGTTTGGGGGCTGCATTCTACCGTGTATGTGGGGGGCTGCATTGTACAATGTATGTGGGGGGCTGCATTGTACTTGGTGTGGGCTGCACTATACTGTGTGTGGGGGCTGCACTATACTGTGTATGTGGAGGGGCTGCATTGTACTGTGTATGTGGGGGCTGCATTGTACTTTGTGTGGGCTGCACTATACTGTGTTTGTGAGGTGCTGCACTATACTGTGTGTGGGGGCACTGAACTATACTGTGTTTGTGGGTGGGCTGCATTATACTGTGTGTGGAGCGGCACTATACTGTATATGTGTTTGTGGGGGGATGCATTATACTATGTGTAGGGCTACATTATACTCTCAGGGGTCTGCTTTATACTCTGGTGAGCTGCTTTATACTCTTGGGCTGCATTATACTTTGTGTGTGGGGATGCATTATACTCTGAAGGGGGCTGCATTATATTGTAAGTGGGCTGCATTATACTCTGAGGGGGCTGCATTATATTCTGAGGGGGCTGCATTATTCTCTGAGGGGGCTGCATTATACTATGGGGGGGCCTTAATTATGCTCTATGAGGGGGATGCGGTATACTCTATCAGGGGGCTTCATCTTACTCTATGAGGGGAGCTGCAGTATACTCTGAGGGGGCTGCATTATACTCTACCAAGGGTCATGGGGAGTGCATTGAACTAGATGGGACTGTATTGAGGACAATCTATACCAATGTTACTTCCTCAGCCAGAGTAAGGGTAGGTGCACACGGTCAACATTGTTTTTCAACTTACATTTGCAACTTCAAAGAATAAACAGAATGAACATCCTGTGCAGCAATTAGGTCTGATGCTAGGGGCAGGCAGACAAGGCAGCTGCCTAGGGCCCCTGCTCCTCCAGGGGCCCCCAGCCAGTAGCATGCTGCTAATAGCGGCACTGTAACAATATATAGGTACTAAGCAATCTGATAGCGTGGGATAAAACCAATCTGAGAGCAAAGCTGTAGTAAATGATGTATTTAAACAAAACAAAAATGCAAACATAACTAACACAGAAATTCCTGCAATTGTAACGAGGTGCTCAGCACACTATGGTAAATCACAGCACAGTGAATAGCGGGAGGCGACCGCTAATATTGACCAGTCCAGCAAGGATATGACAAGGGAGCACACAAGACACTTGACAAAGAAGTCCAGTAGGTTAATAGTGAAAATGCACACAGTACTTAAACTTGGGAATCCAGCAGAAGTATAGTAGAAATACACACAGTACTTAAACGAGGAAGTCCAGCAAAACTTGATCTTACGTGCGCACAGCACTTGTTTGTGGAAGTTCAAAAATATGCAGGTGGTGCGTTGAGCATGAAGTCCTGAGAAAGAAGATGAAGGGAAAAAGAGGGAGAGCACTATCTAAGCGTAGTAGATGAGTAAAAACTCTCTTGGTGAGAAGAGCAACACTATAATCTTGCTCACCTTTTGTGGTTGTGCAAAGAGGAACAACACTGGGAAAAGTTTAGCAAACTAGGGAAATCCTTCCACAGGTGTGCTGCCCATCACAGCAGTTCCAGAGGTGAGATGCAGCTGAAAGAGGTGAGGCAGACCACCGAGTAGTGAGCAGCTGAAGCAGGGAGTTCACCAGAACACAGGCAGAAGCTCAGGAGCAAGCAGCACAAAATACTCAGGCACAGAACACCACATGACTCAGACTTAAATAATCAGGACAGACAGGAAGTTCCATGACAGGGTGAGATCCAAGACTCCATCTTGTATCAAGGCGAACAGGAACAAGGGAAGTCCAGAATCCTTACAGGCACATCACACAGCCGCTATGGGGCCCCTGAGTAAGATGGGCCCGGTGCCGCCCCCCGCATCATGCATTCAACTTATTGACATCATAGATGCCTATACAGATGAAAGCAATGATGGAGGAGAGAGCGTCATGTGACACTCCCTCTCACATCACTCCCTCTCTGCATCTGACTCAGTGTGCGCCAGCAGGGGAGCTGATGAGACGCTCTGCAGAAGTCAGAGCAGCAGGAGAACGATGAGGAGAGGTAAGTATTGTGTGTGTATGTGTATAGGTGGGTGTGTGTTTGCTGCACTATACAGTGTGTGGGGGCTGAATTATACTGTGTGTGTGTGTGGGTTGCAATATACTGTGTATGTAGGGGCTGCATTGTAAAGTGTATGTGGGGGAGCTGCATTGTACTGTGGGGGCTGCACTATACTGTGTGTGGGGCTGAATTATACTGTGTGTGTTGGGTCTGCACTATACTGTGTATGGGAGGGGCTGCACTGTGTGTGGAGGCTGCACTATATTGTGTGGGGGACATCACTATACTGTGTTTGTGGGGCTGCATTACACTTTGTGTGTTTGTGGGGGCTTCATTATACTGTGTTTAGGGCTGCATTACACTCTGAGGGGTCTGCTTTATACTCTGGGGGGCTGCATTATAGTCTAAGGGGGCTGCTTTTTACTCTGGGGGCTGCAATATTCTGTGTGGGGCTGCATTATACTCTTAGGGGGCTGCATTATACAGTACTCTGAGGGTGCTGTATTATATTCTGAGGGGGCTGTATTATGTGGTGTGTGTGTGGGGGGGTGCATTATACTGTGTGTGAGCGGGCTGCACTATACTATGTGTGTGTTTGTTGGGGGCTGAATTATACTGTGTGTGTGTGTGTGGCTGCATTACACCATGAGTGGGCTGCATTATATTTTGAAGGGGGGTTGCATTATACTCTGAGGGTGCTACATTATACTCTGAAGGGGCTGCATTATACTGTGTGTGGGGCTGCATTATACTTTGAAGGGGGGCTGCCTTTTACTCTGAGGGTGCTGCATTTTACTCTGAAGGGGCTGCATTATACTTTGTGCGTGGTGGGCTGCATTATACTGTGTGTGAGTGGGCTGCACTATACTGTATGTGTTTGTTTGTTGGAGGTTTAATTATACTGTGTGTGTGGCTGCATTACACCATGAGTGGGCTGCATTACACCACGAGTGGGCTGAATTATACTCTGAAGGGGTTGCATTATACCCTGAGAGGGCTGCATTGTGCTATGAGGGGCTTGCATTCTGCTCTATGAGGGGTTTGCATTATACTCTATGAAGGGGCTGCAGTATACTCTATGAGGGGGCTGCAGTTTACTCTGAAGGGGCTGCAGTATACTCTATGAGGGGGCTGCAGTATACTCTGTGGGGGCTGCAGTATACTCTGAGGGGGGGCTGCATTATACTCTATGAGGGGGCTGCAGTATATTTTGAGGTGGCTGCAGTATACTCTTTGTAGGGGCTGCAGTATACTTTGAAGGGGGCTGCATTATACTCTATTAAAGACCATGGGGAGTGCATTGAACTATATGGGACTTTATTGAGGACTATCTGTACCAATTGTTCTTGCTCAGCAGGAGTAAGGTTAGGTGCACACGGTTAGTAAACAATGCAGGTTGGACGCTGCGTACTTGTGCAGCATCCAGACGTTATAGCATAGTGGATGGGATTTCAAGAATTCTCATGCCAACTATGTGTGCACAGACGCCTGCGGATCACCCACGGAGACAGACATGCTGCATGTCTCCCAGACCACATCATGTCTATAAGATAAATTTCACCCGTGCAATACATTGGATGTGGTGAATCTGCACGGTTCATTGAACCCAGAGGATTCACCTGTGTTCAATAGCCATCAGCGGACATGTGCATCCAAAGTGCTGCCAATTACTGAACGTGTGCACATACCCTAAAAGGGCCAGGAAACAAGCATCGAACAACTTCAATATTGTCGATCGTGCTCGTTTAGTGGCCTGAACTTAGTGCTTGTAAATACAACAGAAATGTTTGTGTGATGGTGCAATATGTGAGCATTTGGGGCCCCATTTTAAACTTTTGCCCATGGCCCCACTTTGTAGAAAGCTAGGCCTGGCAGCAATAAAAGGACCCCTAATTAATACTTTGTTACACACCCTTTGGCATTGTTGACAGCCACCAACTGTTTTTTTGCAATTTGTTACCATCTTTTCAGTTAGCCATTAAAACGTATCAACCACTGAGGACTCTCAATTCTAAATATTTTTCTAGTATAGACAATGATTGCTGATTACTGTAGGTCCTCACTTGTTTGAGAAAAAGAATACTTCTGACACTTAATACTTATTTACTTCTGAACATGTTACTTGGTCTTCCTTCTTCACACACAATACACTTTTCAATACAGGTCTGCAGGATCATAGATCCTTCCCTTTTCAGTACTTTCCACTAACTGTATAACATACAGGAAAATGAATTTAGTATGCCCACTTAACTGCTCCTATCATGGGTTGGCCTCAATAGGAATCTTCCATTAAAAAAATATCTGCATCAACACAGTTAATCAGTCAAAAAATACCATTTCAACTATATATGACTGTGTATCTAGAAGTTCCACTGCAGGGAGAAAAAAAAAAAAGTTACAGTGGGGCAAAAAAGTATTTAGTCAGTCAGCAATAGTGCAAGTTCCACCACTTAAAAAGATGAGAGGCGTCTGTAATTTACATCATATGTAGACCTCAACTATGGGAGACAAACTGAGAAAAAAAAATCCAGAAAATCACATTGTCTGTTTTTTTTATAATTTTTTTTGCATATTATGGTGGAAAATAAGTATTTGGTCAGAAACAAAATTTCATCTCAATACTTTGTAATATATCCTTTGTTGGCAATGACAGAGGTCAAACGTTTTCTGTAAGTCTTCACAAGGTTGCCATACACTGTTGTTGGTATGTTGGCCCATTCCTCCATGCAGATCTCCTCTAGAGCAGTGATGTTTTTGGCTATTCGCTTGGCAACACGGACTTTCAACTCCCTCCAAAGGTTTTCTATAGGGTTGAGATCTGGAGACTGGCTAGGCCACTCCAGGACCTTGAAATGCTTCTTACGAAGCCACTCCTTCATTGCCCTGGCGGTGTGCTTTGGATCATTGTCATGTTGAAAGACCCAGCCACGTTTCATCTTCAATGCCCTTGCTGATGGAAGGAGGTTTGCACTCAAAATCTCACGATACATGGCCCCATTCATTCTTTCATGTACCCGGATCAGTCGTCCTGGCCCCTTTGCAGAGAAACAGCCCCAAAGCATGATGTTTCCACCACCATCCTTTACAGTAGGTATGGTGTTTGATGGATGCAACTCAGTATTCTTTTTCCTCCAAACACGACAAGTTGTGTTTCTACCAAACAGTTCCAGTTTGGTTTCATCAGACCATAGGACATTCTCCCAAAACTCCTCTGGATCATCCAAATGCTCTCTAGCAAACTTCAGATGGGCCCAGACATGTACTGGCTTAAGCAGTGGGACACGTCTGGCACTGCAGGATCTGAGTCCATGGTGGCATAGTGTGTTACTTATGGTCGGCCTTGTTACATTGGTCCCAGCTCTCTGCAGTTCATTCACTAGGTCCCCCCGCATGGTTCTGGGATTTTTGCTCACCGTTCTTGGAGATCATTCTGACCCCACGGGGTGGGATTTTGTGTGGAGCCCCAGATCGAGGGAGATTATCAGTGGTCTTGTATGTCTTCCATTTTCTAATTATTGCTCCCACTGTTGATTTCTTCACTCCAAGCTGGTTGGCTATTGCAGATTCAGTCTTCCCAGCCTAGTGCAGGGCTACAATCTTGTTTCTGGTGTCCTTTGACAGCTCTTTGGTCTTCACCATAGTGGAGTTTGGAGTCAGACTGTTTGAGGGTGTGCACAGGTGTCTTTTTATACTGATAACAAGTTTAAACAGGTGCCATTACTACAGGTAATGAGTGGAGGAAAGAGGAGACTCTTAAAGAATAAGTTACAGGTCTGTGAGAGCCAGAAATCTTGATTGTTTGTTTCTGACCAAATACTTATTTTCCACCATAAAATGCAAAAATTTTTTAAAAAAAACAGACAATGTGATTTTCTGGATTTTTTTTTCTCAGTTTGTCTCCCATAGTTGAGGTCTACCTATGATGTAAATTACAGACGCCTCTCATCTTTTTAAGTGGTGGAACTTGCACTATTGCTGACTGACTAAATACTTTTTTGCCCCACTGTATATTCATCCTGCAGCCACTTTCTTTCAGCCAAATCTGTGGCACCGAAGCTGTGATTAGTCAGTACTCACTACACAGTGAGAGTGCTGTGATCATGCCTATGCTGCTCAGCAGCGTGCATGCTGAGGAAAATTTCACTCACAGAGCAGTGGGAATGATTGTAGGCCTCCCTCTGTTCTGGTGTTTAAGCAAGAGGAGAAGCTGCAGGGAGACAAAACTTAATTTTCTTTTCACAGTCAAAATTTCAATTAGACAGAAACATAAATTCAAAATTGTTGTCATGGCCAAATGGTTTGAGACTGACAAAAATTTTGGCTTTCACAAATGTTGCTGCTTCATTGTTTTTCCACCTGTTTGACAGATGTTTTTATGGTTACATACAGTGGTGTAACTAGAGGATGATGGGCCATTTTGCAAAATTCGACCTGGGCCCATACCTGCATGTTGGTTAGATGATTTGTCTCTTGTAGTGTTGTAAATACTATAAAGACATGCGTGTTGCCTCCTCCATAATGTAATAATGTCTCCCATCCTGTACTAATGTCACTCATCCTGGGTCCTTTCCAGCTCCAATGTCCCCCATCCTGAACCTCTTCCAGAATTAATGTCCAACATCCTGGGCTCCTTCCTGCTGTAATATCCTCCATCCTGAACACCTTCCTGTAATAATATAGCCCATCCTATGATCCTTACTGGTATAATGTACACCATCCTGGCCACTTCCAGTAGTTATGTCCTCCATCCTGTTGCAATATCTCCATTCTGGCCCTATCCAGTAATATATGTCCCAGTTCCTTGGCCCTTCCTGGTATAATGTCTCCCATCCTAGTATAATGTCCCCCATCCTGGTCTCCTTCCTGATATAATTGCCCCCATAATGAGCCCCTTCCTGGTAATAATGTACCCAATTCTGGGCATCTTCCAGATATAATGTCACTCCATCTCCATCCTGGTAATAATATTCCCCATCCTGGTAATAATGTCCCCCATCTTGGTAAAAATGTCCCCCATCCTGGTAATGTCCCCACATCTTGGTAATAATGTCAACCATTCAGGTCATAATGTCACCCATCCTGGTAACAAAGTCCCTACTTTCTGGTAATAATGTTTCCCCATCCTGGTAATAATGTCTCCCAACTTGGTAAAAATGTCCCCATTATGGTAATGTCACCCTGTCTTGGTAATAATGTCTTCCATCTTTGTAATAATGTCCACCTATCTTTGCATTAATGTCACCCATCTTACTACTGTCCCCCTATCTTGATAATAATGTCCCCCATCTTTGTAATTTTATCACCCATCATGGAAATGTCACTCCATCTTGGTAATAATGTTCACCCATCCTGTAATATTGTTCTCTGTTCTTCTCTAACACATTTAAAAAATGATTCTACTCGTCTTCCTCCGCTCTCACAAGGTGCAGTCCTCTTCTTCCGTTGGCGCAGAGACCTGCTGCTGACTTTGGCATGCCTACCAAAGGTGACGCATTATGTCACTGCTATGTACTGCTTGTAACTGTCATGCCAACATCAGCTGCAGGCATCTGATTGGACGGCAGAGTGTAGGGGCCCAAAGGGTCTCTGCACTGCAATATATTTCAGCTGAATGTGTGTCCTCGGATGCACATCCAGCTTGAATAGCTACAGGTATCGGAGGGCTCCGAGATCGTAATGGCTATGCTGAAGTCCAATTATGAACATTTCATAAGCTTTTAAACTTTTTGACGAATACGTTAAGATTATGCAAAAACTCAAAGTTTACAAAGCTGACCCATATTTTCCAAAGCATCTATGATTTTCCTTGGCATGGTGGATATCAGCTTCTTGGCCAAATCCTGACTGTTGGCAACTAATTCTTGCCTAATCGGTGCTTGGAGTTTATCACAATTTATGTGTTTGTGTTTGTCCATCAGCTTTTTGAGGATCAACCGTAGATTCTCAATGGGATTGAGATCCGGGTAGTTTTCAGTCTATCCACTCAACATTTCAATGTTTTGTGCACTAAGCCACTTAGCTATCATTTTTGACTTGTGACGTTCACAAAAATCCTCCTAGATCATTGGAAGATATTAAGATACCTTTCTCAACTAATGGGAGTGTAAGCAAAATTGTGAGCTCATTCCCTTGGATAAAAGGCAACCCTACATGTGAACGGTTACAGGATGCTTTACTGTTGGCATTATACTAAACACAGGTAGCATTCAACTTTTCTTCTCTGGACAACAATTCTTCCAAATGTGCCAAGCAGTTTGAAGGGGGCTTCAACAGAGAAAATTGCTTCACCCCAACCCTCTGATGTACAGTCTGTACTTTCTGCAGCATGTCAGTCTTTGATGTTTTACTTGGAGGGAAGAGGCTTTTTTGCTACCCATCTTGACTCCAGTACATCCTCCAAAAGTCTTTGTTCAAGAATGGAAGCAGGCATAAGTGCATTTGTATGTGCAGTGAGACAAACTCTGCCCTGGTGTTGAACCAATCCCGTAGCTGAATTCTGTTTATGAGACTGTTTTGGCACTTGATGAATTTTCTTGGGTGTCCTTCTTTCTTTGAAGTTTGAAGTTCTGAATAACTTAATAAATGATTGATTTAGGCTACGTTCACATTTGCGGTGCGTCGGGCGCAACCGCGGCAACGCATGTGCCATGCGCCCCTATATTTAACATGGGGGGCGCATGGACATGCGTTTTGTTGCGTTTTGTGACGCATGCGTTTTTTGGGTGCAAGCGTCAGGGCGCAGAGGACGCTGCTTGTTGCATTTTTTTTGCGCTATAAAAATGAACGCATGCGTCACAAAACGCAGCGTTTTGCTGCATTTTGCATGCGTTTTTGCGTGCGTTGTGCGTTGCGTCGCCGACGCAGCACACAACAACGCAAATGTGAACATAGCCTTAGTGGCAATCTTATAAGCAGCAATTTAAAACCCTTTGGATGCAAAGCAATGATGACTGCACATGGTTCCTTGGAGGTAACCAGGGTTAACAGAATAAGACAATGTAACAAGTCGGCTGGTATAATTCAATCATCATGACAGGATATCAGCTGCCTTGTCCTCAGTATCACTTTCTTCTCAGATAATAAGATCACAGAAATTATGTTGGTCATTCCTTAATTGCAACCTACTAAAAGCTAAATTCTATTAAACCATTAATGAAAAAAACAAGCTTGCCCCTTTTAGCCTTTTACAATAGAGCAGAAATGTCACAGTTCTTAAAACAGTTGTCTGCTTTCAATGGCATTCTAAAACATCTGAATGTTGTTACTGTGGTTTTACAGGAAAACAGTAAAGTACAATCAAGGGGGAAACTGCGGGGCTGCACTTTAATGTAAGACCACAGGATTAAGTCTGAAATGGAGACCTTTTAATATATTTCACTTGTTAGATTTTGAACACCCCCAGTCGTATTTCAAACTTTTGTTTCTGTGACATTTTGTAATCATTTTCTGTTCTGCCTCAGTACACTTTAATTGATTTTAAACACTGCACATGGTGTGACTTGCTTGTCCAATGTCAAAGATTAACTCTTAAGTATCACATCTGAATACGAAGGAATCATTACAACTATGAGTAAGATAAAGAAACAAAAAATAGATATATTTTATACGGTATAGTTTCATTAACTTAAAGACTGAAAAAGGGGAAAATGTATTATTCAATTCATTGCTTTATACACGTTGTGTTTATACTTTCCATTTGACACAATTTGAGCTATAGTATTTACTGGCCAGATGGTAGTTAGTAGAGTGCATATTTTTATTTATTTTTTTCATCATGGTGTTCTATTATGCTCTCTGTGACCTGCATGCCTATATAGACAATTTAGGAGGGTGGCAGCTTGCTACTGACACATCCCCTTTAAATCTTAGCTTGTTCTAGGTTTAAGCATCCAATTGGTGGTTCTAATTCAGTGGTTGACAAATATTTCTGTACGCACATTCATATGTGGAAGGCTGTCCATCACTGCCTTTTGGGGTCCCCAAGATTGGTTGGAGCAGGGAATATCAGGATGCCACTGTCCCTACACTTTTACAGACCCAAAATTCAGTACTCCATCTACTAAACAATAAAGTACAGGAATAAGTCTCGTTTCTTAGTTACATGCACCTTCCTCTGGGAAGTAAAGTAGGAGAAGAAGCTAACATTCCACATGATAATCCTTACACCAGTGGCCTGCCACTTATAGTGGCAGATCATGCTGTGATGGTGGGGTCTGTGAGTCTGGGGACCATCACCAACACCAGGTCCCCCCACCTGACTTTGAAGTATATCCGCATCCTGGATGCAGTTACAGTTCAAAGCACTGATAGAAAAGGAAGCTGTCAGCTGATGCTCCTTCCTCTATCATTCACCCTTTGTGTCTGGCGTCTCAGCTCGGTGAGTGTGATGGTGCCATTACATTGTGACCGCTGTGCCAAGCAGTGCAGAACATACACTGCAGAGACCAGAGCAGTGGGAGAGGTGAGTATTTATTTTTTTAAAACCAATTAGTACTTTGTGAGGGCCATCATGCTATTTGGAGTGCAATTGGTAGGGACATCATGCTACTTGGGGAGCCATCATATTATTTTGAGGGCCATCATACCATTTGTAGTGCTACGTGGGGGTCATCATGCTACTTGGGGTGTCATCGTACTATTTGGAGGGCTATTCGTTGGTCATCATTCTATTTGGAGGGCTATTTGGGGCAGTCATACTGTTTGGAGGGCTATGTGGGGGTCATTATACTATTTGTAGGGCTATATGTGGGGGTCATCATACCATTTGGAGGGCTATTTGTGAGGTTATTATACTACCTGGAGGGATATTTTGGGGGTCATCATACTATTTAGGAGGATATTTGTGGAGTCATCATTATATATAGAGGGCTACATGGGGCTATCATACATTTTGGAGGGCTATTTGTGGGGCCATCATAATATTTGTAGGGCTATATGGGGCCATCTGTTATGAACAGGTAATTCAGAACCACAATGGACATTGAAGTTCAGAGCACACAAAGTGACCTGACAATTACCAAAAACAAAGGACGAGCTCTGAGACGTGGGAACTCTGCTGACCGCAATCCCTAATCCTAACACACCACACTAGAGGTAGCCGTGGATTGCGCCTAACGCTCCCTATGCAACTCGGCACAGCCTGAGAAACTAACTAGCCCTGAAGAAAGAAAAATAAGCCTACCTTGCCTCAGAGAAATTCCCCAAAGGAAAAGGCAGCCCCCCACATATAATGACTGTGAGTAAGATGAAAATACAAACACAGAGATGAAATAGATTTAGCAAAGTGAGGCCCGACTTACTGAATAGACCGAGGATAGGAAAGATAGCTTTGCGGTCAACACAAAAACCTACAAACAACCACGCAGAGGGGCAAAAAGACCCTCCGCACCGACTAACGGTACGGAGGTGCTCCCTCTGCGTCTCAGAGCTTCCAGCAAGCAAGAAAAACCAATATAGCAAGCTGGACAGAAAAAATAGCAAACAAAAATGACACAAGCAAAACTTAGCTTATGCAGGAGAGACAGGCCACAGGAACGATCCAGGAGGAAGCAAGACCAATACTAGAACATTGACTGGAGGCCAGGATCAAAGCACCAGGTGGAGTTAAATAGAGCAGCACCTAACGACTTAACCTCATCACCTGAGGAAGGAAACTCAGAAGCCGCAGTACCACTCTCATCCACCAAAGGAAGCTCATAGACAAAACCAGCCGAAGTACCACTCTCGACCACAGGAGGGAGCTTGGCCACAGAATTCACAACAGTACCCCCCCCTTGAGAACCCTCACCAGAGCCCCCAGGCCGGCCAGGATGAGCCACATGAAAGGCACGAACCAGATCGGCAGCATGGACATCAGAGGCAAAGACCCAGGAATTATCTTCCTGACCATAACCTTTCCACTTAACCAGATACTGGAGTTTCCGTCTCGAAACACGAGAATCCAAAATCTTCTCCACTATATACTCCAATTCCCCTTCAACCAAAACCGGAGCAGGAGGATCAATAGATGGAACCACAGGTGCCACGTATCTCCGCAACAATGACCTATAGAACACGTTATGGATGGAAAAAGAAGCTGGAAGAGTCAAACGAAAAGACACAGGATTAAGAACCTCAGAAATCCTATATGGACCAATGAAACGAGGCTTAAATTTAGGAGAGGAAACCTTCATAGGAATATAACGAGATGACAACCAAACCAAATCCCCAACACGAAGTCGGGGACCCACACAGCGCCTGCGGTTAGCGAAACGTTGAGCCTTCTCCTGGGACAAAGTCAGATTGTCCACTACATGAGTCCAAATCTGCTGCAACCTATCCACCACAGTATCCACACCAGGACAGTCCGAAGACTCAACCTGCCCTGAAGAGAAACGAGGGTGGAACCCAGAATTGCAGAAAAACGGCAAAACCAAAGTAGCCGAGCTGGCCCGATTATTAAGGGCGAACTCAGCCAAAGGCAAAAAGGACACCCAATCATCCTGATCAGCAGAAACAAAACATCTCAGATATGTTTCCAAGGTCTGATTGGTTCGTTCAGTCTGGCCATTTGTCTGAGGATGGAAAGCCGAGGAAAAAGACAAATCAATGCCCATCCTAGCACAAAAGGCTCGCCAAAACCTCGAAACAAACTGGGAACCTCTGTCAGAAACGATGTTCTCTGGAATGCCATGTAAACAAACCACATGCTGGAAAAACAACGGCACCAAATCAGAGGAGGAAGGCAATTTAGACAAGGACACCAAATGGACCATCTTAGAGAAGCGATCACAAACCACCCAAATGACCGACATTCTTTGAGAGACGGGGAGATCCGAAATAAAATCCATAGAGATATGTGTCCAAGGCCTCTTCGGGACCGGCAAGGGCAAAAGCAACCCACTGGCACGAGAACAGCAGGGCTTAGCCTGAGCACAAATCCCACAGGACTGCACAAAAGAACGCACATCCCACAACAGAGACGGCCACCAAAAGGATCTAGCCACCAAATCTCTGGTACCAAAGATTCCAGGATGACCAGCCAACACCGAACAATGAACCTCAGAGATAACTTTATTCGTCCACCTATCAGGGACAAACAGTTTCTCCGCTGGGCAACGGTCAGGTCTATTAGCCTGAAATTTTTGCAGCACCCGCCGCAAATCAGGGGAGATGGCAGACAAAATTCCCCCTCTTTGAGAATACCCGCCGGCTCAGGCAAACCCGGAGAATCGGGCACAAAACTCCTAGACAGGGCATCCGCCTTCACATTTTTAGAGCCCGGAAGGTACGAAACCACAAAGTCAAAATGGGAGAAAAACAGCGACCAACAAGCCTGTCTAGGTTTCAACCGTTTGGCAGACTCGAGATAAGTCAAGTTTTTGTGATCAGTCAAGACCACCACGCGATGCTTAGCTCCTTCAAGCCAATGACGCCACTCCTCGAATGCCCACTTCATGGCTAGCAACTCTCGATTGCCAACATCATAATTTCGCTCAGCAGGCGAAAATTTCCTGGAAAAGAAGGCGCATGGTTTCATCACCGAGCAATCAGAACTTCTCTGCGACAAAACAGCCCCTGCTCCAATTTCGGAAGCATTAACCTCGACCTGGAACGGAAGCGAAACATCTGGTTGGCACAACACAGGGGCAGAAGAAAAACGACGCTTCAACTCCTGAAAAGCTTCCACAGCAGCAGAAGACCAATTGACCACATCAGCACCCTTCTTGGTTAAATCAGTCAACGGTTTAGCAATGCTAGAAAAATTAGTGATGAAGCGACGATAAAAATTAGCAAAGCCCAGGAACTTCTGCAGACTCTTCAGAGATGTTGGCTGAGTCCAATCATAAATAGCCTGAACTTTAACAGGGTCCATCTCGATAGTAGAAGGAGAAAAAATGAACCCCAAAAATGAAATCTTCTGAACACCAAAGAGACACTTTGACCCCTTCACAAACAAAGCATTAGCATGCAGGACCTGGAACACCATTCTCACCTGCTTCACATGAGACTCCCAATCATCCGAGAAGACCAAAATATCATCCAAGTATACAATCAGGAATTTATCCAGGTACTCTCGGAAGATGTCATGCATAAAGGACTGAAACACTGATGGAGCATTAGAAAGTCCGAATGGCATAACCAGGTACTCAAAATGGCCTTCGGGCGTATTAAATGCTGTTTTCCATTCATCGCCCCGTTTAATACGCACTAGATTATGCGCACCACGAAGATCTATCTTGGTGAACCAATTAGCCCCCTTAATCCGAGCAAACAAATCAGACAGCAGTGGCAAGGGGTATTGAAATTTGACCGTAATTTTATTTAGAAGGCGGTAATCAATACAAGGTCTCAGCGAACCATCCTTCTTGGCCACAAAAAAGAACCCCGCTCCCAATGGTGACGATGACGGGCGAATATGACCCTTCTCCAAAGACTCCTTCACGTAACTCCGCATAGCGGCGTGCTCAGGTACAGATAAATTAAACAGTCGACCCTTAGGAAACTTACTACCAGGAATCAAATCGATAGCACAATCACAATCCCTATGCGGAGGTAGGGCATTGGACTTGGGCTCATCGAATACATCCCGGTAATCAGACAAGAACTCTGGCATCTCAGAAGGGGTGGATGATGAGAGACAGAAATGGAACATCACCATGTACCCCCTGACAACCCCAGCTGGACACAAACATTGATTTCCAATCTAATACTGGGTTATGGACTTGTAGCCATGGCAACCCCAACACGACCACATCATGCAGATTATGCAACACCAGAAAGCGAATATCCTCCTGGTGCGCAGGAGCCATGCACATGGTCAGCTGGGTCCAATACTGAGGCTTATTCTTGGCCAAAGGCGTAGCATCAATTCCTCTCAATGGAATAGGACACTGCAAGGGCTCCAAGACAAACCCACAGCGCCTAGCAAACTCCAAGTCCATCAAATTCAGGGCAGCGCCTGAATCCACAAATGCCATGACAGAATAGGAAGACAAAGAGCAGATCAAAGTAACGGACAAAAGAAATTTCGACTGTACCGTACCAATGGTGGCAGACCTAGCGAACCGCTTAGTGCGCTTAGGGCAATCGGAGATAGCATGAGTGGAATCACCACAGTAAAAACACAGCCCATTCTGACGTCTGTGTTCCTGCCTTTCAGCTCTGGTCAAAGTCCTATCGCACTGCATAGGCTCAGGTTCATGCTCAGATAATACCGCCAAATGGTGCACAGATTTACGCTCGCGCAAGCGTCGACCGATCTGAATGGCCAAAGACATAGACTCATTCAGACCAGCAGGCATAGGAAATCCCACCATGACATCCTTAAGGGCTTCAGAGAGACCCTTTCTGAAAATAGCTGCCAGCACACATTCATTCCATTGAGTGAGCACGGACCACTTTCTAAACTTCTGACAATAAATCTCTATCTCATCCTGACCCTGACACAGAGCCAGCAAATTTTTCTCTGCCTGATCCACTGAATTAGGTTCATCGTACAGCAATCAGAGCGCCAGAAAAAACGCATCAATAGTACATAATGCAGGATCTCCTGGCGCAAGGGAAAATGCCCAGTCTTGAGGGTCGCCACGTAATAAAGAAATAATGATCTTAACTTGTTGAACTGGGTCACCAGAGGAGCGGGGTTTCAAAGCCAGAAATAGTTTACAATTATTTTTAAAATTCAAAAACTTAGCTCTATCTCCAGAAAATAACTCAGGAATAGGAATTTTAGGTTCTAACATAGGATTCTGAACCACTAAATCTTGAATATTGTGTACATTTATAGCGAGATTATCCATCAAAGAGAACAGACCTTGAATGTCCATGTCCACACCTGTGTTCTGAACCTGATGTAAAGGGGAAAAGAAAGACAGAACACAGTGCAAAGAAAAAAAAATGGTCTCAGAACTTCTCTTTTCCCTCTATTGAGAAGCATTAGTACTTTGGTCCTCCAGTACTGTTATGAACAGGTAATTCAGAACCACAATGGACATTGAAGTTCAGAGCACACAAAGTGACCTGACAATTACCAAAAACAAAGGACGAGCTCTGAGACGTGGGAACTCTGCTGACCGCAATCCCTAATCCTAACACACCACACTAGAGGTAGCCGTGGATTGCGCCTAACGCTCCCTATGCAACTCGGCACAGCCTGAGAAACTAACTAGCCCTGAAGAAAGAAAAATAAGCCTACCTTGCCTCAGAGAAATTCCCCAAAGGAAAAGGCAGCCCCCCACATATAATGACTGTGAGTAAGATGAAAATACAAACACAGAGATGAAATAGATTTAGCAAAGTGAGGCCCGACTTACTGAATAGACCGAGGATAGGAAAGATAGCTTTGCGGTCAACACAAAAACCTACAAACAACCACGCAGAGGGGCAAAAAGACCCTCCGCACCGACTAACGGTACGGAGGTGCTCCCTCTGCGTCTCAGAGCTTCCAGCAAGCAAGAAAAACCAATATAGCAAGCTGGACAGAAAAAATAGCAAACAAAAATAACACAAGCAAAACTTAGCTTATGCAGGAGAGACAGGCCACAGGAACGACCCAGGAGGAAGTAAGACCAATACTAGAACATTGACTGGAGGCCAGGATCAAAGCACCAGGTGGAGTTAAATAGAGCAGCACCTAACGACTTAACCTCATCACCTGAGGAAGGAAACTCAGAAGCCGCAGTACCACTCTCATCCACCAAAGGAAGCTCATAGACAGAACCAGCCGAAGTACCACTCTCGACCACAGGAGGGAGCTTGGCCACAGAATTCACAACAGCCATCATACTGTTTGGAGGACAATGTAGGGGTCAACATACTATTTGGGAGGGGTGCATGATAATATTTGGAGGGCTATTTGGGGACCATCATTCTATTTTGAGTGCTATGTGAGGGCAATACTGCTACATGGAGGCATCATGCTAGTTGGAGAGCTATTTGTGAAGCTATATTTGGAGGCAAATTTGTAGGACTATCATACTGTTTGGAGCGCTGTTTTGTGGGGCCATCATACCATTTAGTGGACTACGTGGGAGCAATCATACTATTTGGAGGGCTATGTGGGGACTATTTGAAGGTGAATCATACTATTTGGAATGGGGCTATCATTCTATTTGGAGTGCCATGTGGGGGTCATACTAGTTGGGGGGAATCACACTATTTGCAGGACTATGTGGGGAGCCATCATACTATTTGGAGAGGCAGCTCTCCATCGCTGTCCTGGTATGCATGGCTCCGCGGTCCTTGTCCTGCTATGCATGGCTCACCGGTCCCTGTCCTGCTATGCATGGCTCCCCCATCCCGTCCTGGTATGCATGGCTCCTATTATACTCTATCCTACTTGCCCTCCAGCGTGCTCTCGCAGCATATCGGTGGACCTCGCGCCTTTGTAGCATCTCAATCGATCTGGCTTCCTGCAGCTATTCCTGTACTGAGCGATCATGTGGCACCACTCATTAAGGTAATGAATATGCACTGCATGCCAATGGGAGTGCAGATGCGTGCATATTCATTACCTTAATTAGCAGTGCCACGTGATCGCGCCAGAAGAGCTACTGGAAGCTGGAACCATCAAGATGCTGCAAAGGCACCAGGACCACTGAGATGCTGCAGGGGCAGCTGATATAAGAGATGGGCTGCTATAAGAGAAATTAATATTCACTTCAGCGGGAACAGTAACAGCTTCAGTTGCCGGCTTCTGCCTCCTGTGACACACTGCTCCCCCTCCCCTGCCGTTTTTCTGGACAATTGATTCATATATAAGCTGAGTGGGGCTTTTTCAGCCCAAAAAATGTGCTGAAAAACTCGGCTTATACACAAGTATATACGGTATATCAGAAATCTGGTGAAAATTTAGAAAAATGTTCCATTTTCAAACTTTAAATTTGCATGGCCTTAAAGCAGATTACCATACCACACAAAAGAGCTAATAAATAATATTTATCATATGTCTACTTTATATCAGCATCATTTTTATTTGGTTAGAATATTAGAAAGGTTAAAAGTTTACCAGCAATTTTCATTCTTTTAACAAAATTTCCAAAATGTATTTTTTTTACAGACCTATTTAGTTTTGAATAGCAAAAAACGAGCAGCATCCAATCCAGGTGAAAAAAGTAGAGATTCTTTATTCTGGCATCATAGTCATACAACGTTTCAACCAAGCATGGTCTCTATCAACTACTTGATAAAGACCATGCTTGGTCGAAATGTTGTATGACTATGATGGCAGAATAAAGAATCTCTACTTTTTTTCACCTGAATTGGATGCTGCTCTTTTTTCTCTATTTGTGAGTATTTGTCCATTTGGGTCAATGGATTTTGAGTGTGCATCCTGAAATCATCTGATGTGCTGTCGGCTGCTGCTTTTTTGTACACTATTTAGTTTTGAAGTCACCTTGAGGGGCCTATATGTTATTAAATACCTGAAAGTGATACCATTTTAAAAACTGAACTCGTCAAACTATTCAAAATCGCATTCAGGAAGTTTGTTAACCTTTTAGGTACTTCACAGGAATAAATCAAAGTAAAATGAAAAAATGATAAATTGCATTCTTTCTAATAAAATATTGTATTGTCTTACATTTTTCATTTACACAAGAGTAACAGAAAGAAATGAACAACAAAATTTGTTGTGCAATTTCTCGTGAGTACCCCAACACCCCACATGTGGTCGAATACTTTTCGCTATTTGAAATTTGGAGCAAAATTTTGCCTGGAAAAAGATTGTCGACACCATGTTGTGTTTGAAGAGTCCCTGACATGCCAAAACAGCAAACCACCTTCCACAAGAGGCATTATTATGGAAAGTACACCCCTAAATTAATTTATCTTGGGGTGTGTTGAACATCTTGACCCCACAGGTGCTTCACAGAATTTTATAACATTTGGACATAAAAATAAAAAAATTGAGCTAAAAGAAAAAGTCACTTTGATCACTTTGCTTTTATGTAAAATTTTGTCTGTTTAGTGGCAGTGTGAGCTTATGCCTACACGGTGCATGCATACCAACTTGTATTCCAGATAATTTCTTTAGGTTTTTGTTTCAGACTTTTGCACTAAGGGCATGGCCTCCCCTTTCTTTAATCTGGACATTACCTTCATATTGCTTCCCATTGCTCGGTGTTCTTTAGTTGAGGTCCCAGTCCTGCTCGGACATTTGACATATGGTAAGGTTTTAATATTAGAGGTTAGGCGGGTCCCGATTACGGTCACCGTGACATGGTGGGATGACTTTTGCAGTTTTTTTAAAATCAAAATTATGTTAACCAAGTATGTAACACCCCAGGTTCTTGGTTGTTACAGTAGCATTGCTTTCATCATGGGGAGAGTGATGTCATGCTTTGAAGTGAGGAATGATTCCTTTTATCAGCTATTCACATACATGAAACACAGTTCTGACTCCAGGCCAGAAGGGGGAGCTTTGAACCCAGTCTCAGGGGAGCTTTCCTGTATATAAATATATATTCTGGTCTGAGGGAGGAGTTAGACAGTCTGTCAGAGGAACAGAATGGAGAGGAAGCAGACGGTGAGGGTCTGAGAGAGAAAGAGGGGGCCGTGCAGCCATGAGAGGTGCTGCAGCTCCTAGAAGGAATGAGAACAAAACAGTTTGTAGAGACAGTGAAGGAGGGAAAGGAGCAAAGGAGAGTTGAGAGCTGGAGAGAGAAGCTGCGACTGGGCTTCCTCCACGCTGCTCGCAGATACCGGTAACCAGAAGACCAAGGTTGTGCAGCACTTTACATATCACAGCAGAAACCGGCAGACAGCTGATTGCAAGTTACCTGTCCACCATTGACACCCGAGGACACAGTAGCAGGATAGAGCCTGGGTCATAATAGAGATCCTGTAAAAAGGCTCGAGCTACCTGTCGTATGGGTAGTGTCCTACCTAAAGGGGGACAGAGAGAGCAAGTAAGGACCTTGTGAAAGGCCTAAGGCAGCAAGGGACTACAACACAGCGCATAGAGGAAGGCTTCCAACCCCACCTGGTTAGGGGGATTCCTGAACTGCTTCCAAGCCGGCCGGACCATACCAGCACCTGTGATCCAGTACCCTGGACTGTGCCTGCCTGAATCCATCAGTAAAGAGGTAAAGAGACTGCAACCCTGTGTCCTCCGTTTCTTTCTACACCACCTAGCACCTGTCCCAACTACATCTGAAGCCCTGAGGACCCAGCTTCACCTGTGGGATGCCATACCATCCTTGCTGCCATAACATCACCCCAGTGGACCCATTTAAGCAACTTTGGTTATCCCGGATCAAATACCACAGGTGGAGTCACAAACAAACTTTATTCTTTATTTTTCCCATTTCAAATACCCCTTTTTCTTGGATGCCCAGGGCCACAGACCGGGTCACTGCCACCATGTCCTCCCCTTTAAGAACCGGTTCTGAGTAACCCACGGCCCTGGTGGGCGTTCCAACTACCCTATGTTATTTTCATGCCCCATTGCTATTTATTTATTTACTGCAGAGCATCTGCTCACTTTGTTTTTATCTTAGGTTTCTTCTGTTTAGTGATCAGTGTGAATATGCGCCTACATGCTGCATGCATACCAACTTATATTCCAGTTTATTTCTTTAGGTTTTTGATTCCAGATTTATATAGCGTTTTTGGTTTTCCTACTATCATACCTTAAAAAATACTTTTTTTTTGTCAGAAAAAGTTTATTTTGCATTACCATATTTTGAGAGCAATAACTTTTTATTTTTCTGCTAACAAAATCATGTGTGAGCTTGTTTTTGAGGGAGAGTTTGAGTTGCTATTGGTACCATTTTTGGGGACATACCATTTTTGATTACTTTCAATTCCGATTTTTGGGGGTAGAATTAGCAAAAAACGGTAATATATGTTTTATTATGCCATTCACCATGTGGTAAAAGTGCATGAGGCAAATGGTGGTCACACTAGATACTAGTTTCCTGACCCCCTCCTCGACCAACCCAATACTGTAAAACTGCACATTTTAGAGTGGCCTTTTGTTGTGGTCAGCCTAAAACAAACCTATGCAATAATCATGCTGTGTAATCAGCGTCTGGATATGTCACACCTGTGAGGTGGATGGATTATCTCAGCAAAGGAGAAGAGCTCACCAACACAGATTTATACAAATATGAACAATATTTAAGAGAAAAAGGTCTTTTGTGAACATAGAATAAGTCGTAGATCTTTGAGTTCAGCACATGAAAAATATGGGCAAAAACAAAAGTGTTAAGTTTATATTTTTGTTCAGTGTACATACTGTATATATGTGTATTGGTGCAAAATTTATTGACAATTTTTTTGTTCTTTGTTTTGTGCTTTTTTAATGTATGTAAAAAAAGTAACTATTTTTACTTAGTCCCTTTATGGAACTTCAACTTTTACTTCTCTGATCACTGTTGTAATGCATTGGAATATACTGTATATATTGCAATGCATTAGAGCTTTCAGTGTCACGCTGACAGAACACCTTTTAGACAGGTTACAGTAGCTGGCAGATCATGAGGACATTATTTGACCTCCAGCTGCCATGACAACAATTGGCTCCCTGCGACTGCATTGCGATGGTGCCCACCAAGTGAGAGCGAGGGAGCTCCCTTTCTCTCAATGCTCTAAATGCAGAGATCGCTATTAATCACAGCATATAGAATGTTAAACAGTCGGCTGTATTGATTATTCGGGCACAGCTTCTGTATTTCAGGAAGGGGTTACAGAGAATCTGTCACTAGGTTTAAAACTGCAGTAACCAGTAAAATAAATAATAAATTGCTCAATGCCCATACATCATTCTGCTCCCAGATGGGGTAACTGCTAGCACTCCTTTTTATTTGGAAAATAATCTCCGGAGGCAGATCCTAAGTTAGATCTGTGTCTGGTCCATAATTAACTGCTCATTTACATATTCAAAAAATGTGGATTTCTTTTGGATAAGACATCAAATTACAGAGATCAAGGTATCATTTTATTCAGCTTTCCATTATCTACTTGCTTATATATGTGGCTTAGGCTACTTTCACACTAGCATCTTACGACGCACGACGCAATGCATCATGGCGACGTACCGACGCATGCTGTGAAAGCGCAGCACAATGGGGGCAGCGGATAGAGTTTTACAACGCATCCGCTGCCCCATTGTGAGCTCCGGGGAGGAGGGGGCGGAGTTCCGGCTGTGCATGCACGGTCGGAAATAGCGGACACAACGCACCAAAAAACGTTACAAGCAACATTTTTTGGTGCCGACGTTCCAACACAACACGGCGCAACCGTCGCACGACGGTTGCGACGCGTCGCAATGCGTCGCTAATACAAGCCTATGGGGAAAAAACGCATCCTGCAAACAACTTTGCAGGATGCATTTTTTTCTGCAAAACGACGCATTGCGACGTACGTCGTACAACGCTAGTGTGAAAGTAGCCTTAGGAGGATTGATACTACTGACAGATTCCCTTTAAGATTTACAAAAATCACAGACATACGAGGTTTTTGTCATTTTGCCAACATTGGCATCTTCAGTACACTTACCACCTGTCTGAAGAGATAACAGACTGGGTGGCAAATAATTTAATTATTATACACCTTCTGCATGTTTCTGTTATATCATCTAAACTAACCTATACCTTGTTTATTTCTTGTGTGGTTTTGTACTGATTCACAACAGCTAGCATGAAAGATACCATTAATAATTGGATCTATTTCTTTAATCTTATTGAAAAATGTGTAAAATAACGATGTTTATTCCCACTGGCAGCTTTTCAATGTCGTCTTTCAAAATGGAACTGTCTATTGGTATAATTTTAAAGGTTCAGAAAGTTATATCAATGAAGAGCAATCGCTGAAACAAATAGGGCTGTCTTATTTTTTCAGCAATAAAGTCATAGAATGACTGATTCATCTACTCTAAAAGTAAGGTAATAAAAAAAGAAATGTACAATAAGGGAGATAAGGAATAGACTCTCTCTAGGTATAGGGACTTAAATAAAGAAGTAAATCCTTCTAAATGGAATTGGTTTCATGTGGAGGGGGATGTAATTGCTAAGAAACATAGAGATCAAATAATATTGCTGGATAAGAATTCTGATAACTCTGAAGAGTTTTAGAACAAGAAAGAAAAAGTAGAGTTTAGATTTATTCTCCAGATAACATGTTCTTTTACCAAGCTACTGATATTTCAACTACTGTGAATATACAGTCATGAGAAAAACTAAGTATACCCTCTTTATATTATGTGGTTTTATAAATCAGGACACCGTAAATAACTTTTTGGTCCTTGGAAGGTCTTAAAATAAAATAAATACAAACTCAGGCTAATTTCACATTTGCGCTCGAATCCGCAGCGTTTAATCCGCATCCGTAAGTGCAGGAAAAAACGCATAGGAACACGTACAAACGTGGCGTTTTTTAGACGCATGCGGTTAATAAAACGCCGCGTTTTCATGCTTTTCCATGCGTTTTTTCCTGCGTTTGCGTTTTTTGTGCACATGGTGAAAAATTTTACAGGAGAAAAATCTAGATAACCAGACACCGCCAATGGGACTACAGAGGGCGTGTATTATGGGATATCTATATATAGACCTTAGGACAACTGAAATCTTAACAGTGTGCTACTGTATCCTGTGTCATGATGGATCTTCGCATGGAGAGCTTTTATTTCAACCTGGATTTAAGCATCAAGCTGTTTCTTGCCTGTGCTTTTGTTTGAGAGCAACACAGAAATCGCGAAAGATGGAGAAGGAGACGGCGTAGGCGTTTTTGGAGACACCCCATTATCGAACTACGTGCCGTCACACTAGCAGTATTTGGTCAGTATTTTACATCAGTATTTGTAAGCCAAAACCAGGAGTGGGTGATAAATACAGAAGTGGTGCATATGTTTATGTTATACTTTTCCTCTAATTGCTCCACTCCTTGTTTTGGCTTACAAATACTGATGTAAAATACTGACCAAATACTGCTAGTGTGATGGCAACCTTTAGGTTGTTAGTGGTAAGGTTGTTGACGTCATTGCGTCCTGATTCTGTTCTGCAGTATGTATTGGACGCAGACTGAAGAGACGATGGCTGTTTAATACAAAATAGATCTATACTCATCAAGTCAGGTGTCAGAAATAATGAAGTCATGATGCACATATAACAGCCTTATGAATTCACTATTTCTGACACATGTCCAGGTGAGCATAGATATGCCTTGTATAATTATTATTATTCATTTAGATAGCACCATTAACCCCTTTCTGCCATTAGACGTACTATTGCGTCCATGTGGGGTGGGCTTTACTTCCCAAGGACGCAATAGTACGTCATATGCGATCGGCAGCGCTCACGGGGGGAGCGCCGCCGATCGCGGCCGGGTGTCAGCTGTTTATCGCAGCTGACATCCGGCACTATGTGCCAGGAGCGGTCACGGACCGCCCCCGGCACATTGACCCCCGGCACACCGCGATCAAAGATGATCGCGATGTGCCGGCGGTACAGGGAAGCACCGCGCAGGGAGGGGGCTCCCTGCGGGCTTCCCTGAGCCCCCCGCAGCAACGCGATGTGATCGCGTTGCTGCGAGGGTCTCACCTCCCTCCCTGCTCCCTCCAGCCCCAGATCCAAGATGGCCGCGGATCCGGGTCCTGCAGGGAGGGAGGTGGCTTCACAGAGCCTGCTCAGAGCAGGCACTGTGAAGCAGCCTGCACTCCTATCAGATCAGTGATCTGACAGAGTGCTGTGCAAACTGTCAGATCACTGATCTGTGATGTCCCCCCCTGGGACAAAGTAAAAAAGTTAAAAAAAAAAATTTCAAATGTGTAAAAAAAAATAAAAAAAAATATTCCAAAATAATGAAAAAAAAAATAAAAATATTATTCCCATAAATACATTTCTTTATCTAAATAAATAAAAAAAAACAATAAAAGTACACATATTTAGTATCGCCGCGTCCGTAACGGCCCGACCTATAAAACTGGCCCACTAGTTAACCCCTTCAGTAAACACCGTAAGAAAAAAAAAAAAAAACGAGGCAAAAAACAACGCTTTATTATCATACCGCCGAACAAAAAGTGGAATAACACGCGATCAAAAAGACAGATATAACGAACCATGGTACCGCTGAAAACGTCATCTTGTCCCGCAAAAAACGAGCCACCATACAGCATCATCAGCAAAAAAATAAAAAAGTTATAGTCCTGAGAATAAAGCGATGCAAAAATAATTATTTTTTCTATAAAATAGTTTTTATCGTATAAAAGCGCCAAAACATAAAAAAATGATATAAATGAGGTGTCGCTGTAATCGTACTGACCCGAAGAATAAAACTGCTTCATCAATTTTACCAAACGCGGAACGGTATAAACGCCTCCCCCAAAAGAAATTCATGAATAGCTGGTTTTTGGTCATTCTGCCTCACAAAAATCGGAATAAAAAGCGATCAAAAAATGTCACGTGCCCGAAAATGTTACCAATAAAAACATCAACTCGTCCCGCAAAAAACAAGACCTCACCTGACTCTGTGGACCAGAATATAGAAAAATTATAGCTCTCAAAATGTGGTAACGCAAAAAATATTTTTTGCAATAAAAAGCGTCTTTCAGTGTGTGACGGCTGCCAATCATAAAAATCCGCTAAAAAACCCGCTATAAAAGTAAATCAAACCCCCCTTCATCACCCCCTTAGTTAGGGAAAAATTAAAAAAATGTATTTATTTCCATTTTCCCATTAGGGCTAGGGTTAGAGTTAGGGCTAGGGTTAGGGCTAGGGTTAGGGCTAGGGTTAGGGCTAGGGTTAGGGCTAGGGTTAGGGTTAGGGCTAGGGTTAGGGCTAGGGTTAGGGTTAGGGCTAGGGTTAGGGCTAGGGCTAGGGCTAGGGTTAGGGTTAGGGTTAGGGCTAGGGTTAGGGCTAGGGTTAGGGCTAGGGCTAGGGTTAGGGTTAGGGCTAGGGTTAGGGCTAGGGTTAGGGCTAGGGTTAGGATTAGGGTTAGGGCTAGGGTTAGGGCTAGGGCTACAGTTTGGGTTGGGGCTAAAGTTACAGTTAGGGTTTAGATTACATTTACGGTTGGGAATAGGGTTGGGATTAGGGTTAGGGGTGTGTCAGGGTTAGAGGTGTGGTTAGGGTTACTGTTGGGATTAGGGTTAGGGATGTGTTTGGATTAGGGTTTCAGTTATAATTGGGGGGTTTCCACTGTTTAGGCACATCAGGGGCTCTCCAAACGCGACATGGCGTCCGATCTCAATTCCAGCCAATTCTGCGTTGAAAAAGTAAAACAGTGCTTCTTCCCTTCCGAGCTCTCCCGTGTGCCCAAACAGGGGTTTACCCCAACATATGGGGTATCAGCGTACTCAGGACAAATAGGACAACAACTTTTGGGGTCCAATTTCTCCTGCTACCCTTGGGAAAATACAAAACTCGGGGCTAAAACATATTTTTTGTGGGAAAAAAAAAGATTTTTTATTTTCACGGCTCTGCGTTATAAACTGTAGTGAAACACTTGGGGGTTCAAAGTTCTCACAACACATCTAGATTAGTTCCCTGGGGGGTCTAGTTTCCAATATGGGGTCACTTGTGGGGGGTTTCTACTGTTTAGGTACATTAGGGGTTCTGCAAACGCAATGTGACGTCTGCAGACCATTCCATCTAAGTCTGCATTCCAAATGGCGCTCCTTCCCTTCCGAGCTCTGCCATGCGCTCAAACGTTGGTTTCCCCCAACATACGGGGTATCAGCGTACTCAGGACAAATTGGACAACAACTTTTGGGGTCGAATTTCTCCTCTTACCCTCGGGAAAATACAAAACTGGGGGCTAAAAAATAATTTTGAGGGGAAAGATTTTTTTTTTTAATTTTCACGGCTCTGCGTTACAAACTGTAGTGAAACACTTGGGAATTCAAAGCTATCACAACACATCTAGATGAGTTCCTTAGGGGGTCTAGTTTCCAAAATGGTGTCATTTGTGGGAGGTTTCTACTGTTTAGGTACATTAGGGGCTCTGCAAATGCAATGTGACACCTGCAGACCATTCCATCTAAGTCCTCATTCCAAATGGAGCTCCTTCCCTTCCGAGCCCTCCCATGCGCCCAAACAGTGGTTCCCCCCCACATATGGGGTATCAGCGCACTCAGGACAAATTGGACAACAAATTGTGGGGTCGAATTTCTCCTTTTACCCTCGGGAAAATACAAAACTGGGGGCTAAAAAATAATTTTTGTGGAAAAAAATTTTTGTTTTATTTTTACGGCTCTCCATTATAAACTTCTGTGAAGCCCTTGGTGGGTCAAAGCGCTCAGCACACATCTAGATAAGTTCCTAAGGGGGTCTACTTTCCAAAATGGTGTCACTTGTGGGGGGTTTCTACTGTTTAGGTACATTAGGGGCTCTGCAAACGCAATGTGACACCTGCAGACCATTCCATCTAAGGCTAGGTTCACACTAGCGTTGTGCCGCCCTGTGTCGGCGACGCAACGCGCGACGCACGTAAAAACGCGCGCAAACGCGCGCAAAAACGCGCGCGTTTTGCGACGCGTGCGTCGTTTTTGACGAAAATCGGACGCACAGAAAATGCTACAATGTAGCGTTTTCTTGCGTCCGACGCTAGCGTCGGAAACGACGCACGTGGCAAAAACGCCACCAAAACAACGCACGCGTCCCCTATGTTAAACATAGGGGCGCGTCGCCGCTGCGTCGCCGCTGCGTCGCCGCTGCGTCGCCGGCGCAACAGCGACGCACATTGGCGGAACGCCAATGTGAACGTAGCCTTAGTCTGCATTCAAATGGCACTCCTTCCCTTCTGAGCCCTTCCATGTGCCCAAACAGTGGTTCCCCCCACATATGGTGTATCATCGCACTCAGGACAAATTGGGCAACAAATTTTGGGGTCCAATTTCTCCTGTTACCCTCAGGAAAATACAAAACTGGGGGCTAAAAAAATAATTTTTGTGGGAAAAAAATTTTGTTTAATTTTTACGGCTCTGCATTATAAACTTCTGTGAAGCACTTGGTGGGTCAAAGTGCTCACCACACCTCTAGATAAGTTCCTTAGGGGGTCTACTTTCCAAAATGGTGTCATTTGTGGGGGGTTTCAATGTTTAGGCACATCAGTGGCTCTTCAAACGCAACATGGCGTCCCATCTCAATTCCTGTCAATTTTGCTTTGAAAAATCAAACGGCGCTCCTTCCCTTCCGAGCTCTCCCATCCACCCAAACAGTGGTTTACCCCCACATATGGGGTATCAGCGTACTCAGGACAAATTGTACAACAACTTTTGGGGTCCAATTTCTTCTCTTACCCTTGGGAAAATAAAAAATTGGGGGCAAAAAGATAATTTTTGTGAAAAAATATGATTTTTTATTTTTACGGTTCTACATTATAAACTTCTGTGAAGCACTTGTTGGGTCAAAGTGCTCACCACACCTCTAGATAAGTTCCTTAGGGGGTCTACTTTCCAAAATGGTGTCACTTGTGGGGGGTTTCAATGTTTAGCCACATTAGGGGCTCTCCAAACGAAACATGGCGTCCCATCTCAATTCCAGTCAATTTTGCATTGAAAAGTCAAATTGCACTCCTTCGCTTCCGAGCTCTGCCATGCGCCCAAACAGTGGTTTACCCCCACATGTGGGGTATTGGCATACTCAGGACAAATTTTACAACAATGTTTGGGGTCCATTTTCTCCTGTTACCCTTGGTAAAATAAAACAAATTGGAGCTGAATTAAATTTTTTGTGAAAAAAAGTTAAATGTTCATTTTTATTTAAACATTCAAAAAATTCCTGTGAAGCACCAGAAGGGTTAATAAACTTCTTGAATATGGTTTTGAGCATCTTGAGGGGTGTAGTTTTTAGAATGGTGTCACACTTGGGTATTTTCTATCATATAGACCCCTCAAAATGACTTCAAATGAGATGTGGTCCCTAAAATAAAATGGTGTTGTAGAAATGAGAAATTGCTGGTCAACTTTTAACCCTTATAACTTCCTAACAAAAAAAAATTTTGGTTCCAAAATTGTGCTGATGTAAAGTAGACATGTGGGAAATGTTACTTATTAAGTATTTTGTGTGACATATCTCTGTGATTTAATTGCATAAAAATTCAAAGTTGGAAAATTGCGAAATTTTCATAATTTTCGCCAAATTTCCGTTTTTTTCACAAATAAACGCAGGTACTATCAAATAATTTTTACCATTGTCATGAAGTACAATATGTCACGAGAAAACAATGTCAGAATCACCAGGATCCATTGAAGCGTTCCAGAGTTATAACCTCATAAACGGACAGTGGTCAGAATTGTAAAAATTGGCCCGGTCATTAACGTGCAAACCACCCTTGGGGGTAAAGGGGTTAATACCATGGTGCTGTACATGATAAAGGGCTTGTATGACGGCCATCGTCCCTTCACTTTTTGTGAAATAGATTACGTACACATAAGAGAAAATGGAGGTTATACAAGGCAGTTCTCTACTCACCAGGTCAGGTGTCCTAACTAATGAGTTTTTGGACACCTGACCTGTTGAGTAAAGTTCCGCATTGTATTGCCACCTTTTTCTCTTCAGTCTGCAACACTAGTCACAGACTAAGCAAAAGGAAGAGATTATGGATAAAATACAAGTATACATTTTTTGGCCCACCTCATATCTCTATACTAAAGAAACACAAAACTGGAGTGTTGTACTTGCTAACTACTGGAGCTATGATGTGGGCAAAAAATAAAGTGTGCGTGCAGTTTTTTATTTGGCGCACGGTGTGTGTTACCGGCGGGGAAATACACAATTAACCAAACCTTTTTGGAGGCAAAAAACATTACTATTTATTTTTAACAAATAAAATAAAAAATTACTGCGCTAGCTTGGGGTAGAGTGATGAAAACGGGGGGTATGTAGTTGTGAAGCTTGACAAATTGTGGACGACGCAGGGGTGGCAGGAGAAGGGGCAATTAAATTACTGGGGTCTGGCAGATCGGGGATGGGGCTCGACGCATGAGAGAGCTGAGGCACACTGGAAGGGTGAGACAAACCTGACATTACAGACTTATTGGGAGGTGAGGGGGAGGAACAGAAATAGTCCGCTTTTTTTCCCTTTTTAGGATCAGCGCTGCGGTCTGGGGAGCCTTGGCGGGCTCATTTCTTGCGGCCTGGTCATAGTGGCAGAACTGTCAGTCTCTTTGTCCAGCTGCTGCTGCATGGTTGCGTTTAGAGGTTGGAAGGCCATGCCAGGGTCCTGCTGCTGCATCGTGGTGGCGGAGCAGAAGGACATGCCAGGGTCCTGCTGCTGCATTGTGGTGGCGGAGCAGAAGGACATGCCAGGGTCCTGCTGCTGCATTGTGGTGGCAGAGCGGAAGAACATGCCAGGGTCCTGATGTTGCATCATGGTGGCAGAGCGGAAGGCCATGCCAGGGTCTTGCTGCTGCATCGTGGTGGCAGAGCGGAAGGCCATGCCAGGGTCCTGCTGCATCATTGTGGTGGCGGAGCGGAAGGGAATGCCAGGGTCCTGCTGCATCGTGGTGGCGGTGCGGAAGGACATGCCAGGGTCCTGCTGCTGCATCGTGGTGTCAGTGGAGGAGGTCAAAGCAGGAGCAGCAGTTGTCATGTTGGTGGCGGTGGGCTGTCCTACAGCACTCGACATGGTGGTGGTGCTGTAGTGGTGTCCAGCAGTGCTAGGAATGGAGGTGGCTGTGCAGTGGAATGCAGCAGAGGTCAGCATTAAGGTCAATCGTGACAGTGTAGGTACAGGTGGATATGCTGCCACTGTCTGCTGAAAATACCGACTGCTGCATAGCCTGCACGTAAGCAGCATTGCAGGCCTGCATGACACTAAGCTGGAGATCAGTAGTAAGGTGTTTTGACATGCCCTGTTCAATTTGGTTAAAAAAATTATGTGCTGGCCTCTGGAGTTCGGCTTTTACTTGGTCAAGGCTTTTGGTGACCTCCTGGCTACGTGTATTCATATGGCTAATGGCAGTATCCAGTCGGTCACCCAAAGTCTTGAGTCCATCGTGAAATACCGAGCTCAAGTGCAAAAACTCGGGCATGAATGACCTGTCCGATGCCCTCTGCCACTGCCGGGAGGAGCCCCCCAAAAATAGGGCAGAGGCAGAGGACTGGGAAAGGGGAACACCTGATGGACCAGCTTTCTGGTCTCCAGTTAGTGTGGCAGGCCCACTTGCTGCAGCGCTGCAGGATGGCTGGGACGGGTCCATTGCTGTCTGATGAAGGTCCGCTCCAGAACCTAGGTCAACAGTGCTGCTCCATGTGCTGTGAACAAAGGGAAAAAAATAATACCAAAAACTAAAAAAATGCCAACTCCTGTTGAATAGAAACATACAGATTATGGCAATACAACACAACCTAATACACAGGAAAAATACTTATGCTCTCTGGGCAAGGACCGGTCTTAAAAATGCCAGAATGCGATGGTATTTATACTTTCGGTTCCTTGCTCCAGAACCACTGGGAACACAGCTCTCTTGACGCAGGTCCTTCATCGAACGCCAACGTGTTTTGACTTTGAGCACTGGTGAAAAAACAAAAAATAATGGTTAGACAATGGACTTTTGGCTGTGCTCACACAACTGTGTGTGATAACAGAAACTCCTGACAGTTTGTGTCATCACACACAGTTGTGTGAGCACAGCCAAGATCTCTGCTGCTTCACACTGCATAGCAATACTTACAAAATGCATTTTGGACCCAATTCGGGGTGTTGTCCCACCCATCCCACATCGCTTTGGCCACCTCATTCCATAGCGCCGGATCGTCACGTTGTCCGAGTGCTGTGGAACCCGGGTGTCCCACAACGGGACTTGCTCATGGACCAGGGAGATGAGGATATCGTTGTCAATGAGGTTCTCATCCCGTTCTGGAACCTAAAACATAAATGAAGACATTAATGTTGTATACATTAACATAATGAAAAGAAAGAAAACAGAGGCTGAGAAATGGCATGAATAAGGAAAGTCAAGATAAAAAAGGAGTCCAGAAGAAAAATGTAAAGAAAGAGGAAAGTATAGAAAGAAGATTCAAGAATACTAAGTGAGGATACAGTAAACAGTCAGCCAGGTATACTTACACTCTGCCGCCTTGCCACCCGACCGTGACCCCGCTGCTCCTGCTCACCCTCTGCTGCAGTGGAAGAAGTGCTCTAAAAAGAATAAAAAATTGTCACATATGTAGATGTGACAGTGAATACTTACCAATTTGAGGAGTTGAGTACTCACTTCACTGACATATTCGGCTTGAGAAGGCCCAGGACGTTGCTCCTCATCAGAAGAAGATGACATTCTGATGCATGCAGAAAGAAAGAAATGGCAGCAATTAGGACATGTAGAGACAGAAAATAGAAAATAAAGGCATTGGCTAGGATACACTCACATTGTTCAGTCTTGTTTCCTCCAAGGTGCTTTTGGCGTTCTGGTCTGGTTCTCTGTCTGCTGAGTAGTGACCTGCAAATGTCCACTCCCTCCCTTTATCACCTTGTATGTGGGGGGTGGCTAATCAGTGTCTAGACATGTTTTTCTCTGGTGCAATGCATGCGTTCACAAACGCAAGCAAACGCATGTGCTTGCGGCCACATGCGTTAACATAGACAGCAATGCTTTTTTTGACGCATTCCATCCGCTAACAACCGCATACATTTCTAGGCGGAAAATTGACGCTACATGTAGCATTTACCACGCCAAACAGCAGATGACAAAATGACGCATGCGTCATCAAACGCGGCAAAATGCAATCGAACGCAGACACATGCGTCCCTAATGTTAAAGATAGGAATACACAATGCATGCGGATAATTGCGGAAGAAACGCTGCGGACACAACCGAAAATGTGAAACCAACCTCAAATGGACAAAATTGCATGACAAATGACAGTGTCCTATTATTTATTTATTAAAACTAATCTAGAAACTATAAACAGCGTGTGAAAAATTAAGTAGAAGTTTAAGTTTACTGCTTCCATAGTAGTCAAGAGAATAAGTAGCAGCCAGATGCTGCTTATTAAATGCCCTTAATTAATTACTCATCAGCATGTGAGACCACTTCTATAAAAGAAGAAGTTTGCCGGTCTGGAGCATTCAAGCATGTGTTAAGGTAATGTTAAGGAGGAAAGGCATCAGCAATAATCTTTAAGAACCAATTTTGATGCCCAACATTCTGACCATTTCCAATCAATGTGGATTCCATCATTCTATAGTCAAAAGTATTATTCACAAATGGAAAACATTCAAGGCTGGTAACAATCGTCTCATGAATGGATGTCCCAGTAAATTCAACCCATAGTCAAAGTATTCACTGCTGAGAAATTGCAAAAAAATTCCAAGAACAACAGCTCAGACGCTAAAGGCCTCAGTTAAGTTAGAATTGTAAATGTTCAAATTTCTTACAGTACAATTAGAATTAAAAGACATACTGATATGGAATCTAGATTGTGAATCCCAATGGGGATAGTGCTGATAATTAGAGATGAGCGATTTTGATTGGGTCCCTGCTTATTCGGCAAGCTATAGCACTTGCCGAATAAGCTGCAGAGGGAACCCAGATACATGAGCTCACCAGCTGATCAGCTGTTTGGCTCCGCAGCTGCATATGTCGCGGCTGTCTCACAGTCACAACACATGCATGGAGATCCTGCAGGCATCGGCTGATGGGAGCAGTAGTCCCATCAACTGATGCCAATGACTAGAGGTAAACTTTATTTCTCCGATCATAGCTGTGGGCTCACACTGTTATTTGACTGGAGGTGATGATTTTACTGCCAATCAGAATCAGTTTTTGCTGCGCTGTCATGCACACGACAGTGCGACAAACACCTGGTGTTCAGGGCTGAACCCAAACATTAACACGGGCAGCCTGGTGAAGTTTGTGTTCGGTGACAGTTCCCGAACAGTATTTGCTATGGGCCTGTGTTAGCATTTCTTCTGCAGTGTTGCTATCAGTGTCTCAAGAGTGAGAGAAGAGGGTTGCATTGACAATCCAACACAGTGGGCAGCACTTTGAACACATTTTATAAGTGGTCAATAACTTGTAAATAACTCATGAAAGAATGAAGTTACATTAAAACCAAGCCCATCATTGTTTTTCGTGTGAAATTCTCAATAAATTTGATGTGTCACATGACCCTCTTCCCATTGGAAAAAATAAAGTTGGATCCAAAATGGCCAACTTCAAAATGGCCTCCATGGTAACCTTGCATCTGGAAATGTTTTCCCCCTCCCATATACGAATATGCCACAAACAGGAAGTTGATATCACCAACCATTCCCATTTTATTTAGGTGTATCAATATAAATGGCCCACCCTGTTCTTTTGTTATATATGTGATTAACTGAATCTCTGCTAGAAGACTCCAGTTTGCATATAATTCTGCTATGATATGATTCTGCTGTGATTAACTGCATCCATGCTTTAAAATATCAGATTTCTATACACCTACTGTTCCCATTTATATATAGTACCTAATACTTTACTCTGCCTAAACTTGCCAGTCTGTCATTCTGCATGCACCCCTTGTCTTGATCTTTGCCAATCCACTTGAGATCTGGCAAGATTCAGCATGATCCACAGCTCCATCACCTTTTTGGTCTGGGCTGCTCACTTAGATATGTGGTTGAGAGAATTCACCTTAAAAGGTGAGCCTCTATCTAATTATTAGTGTTGAGCATTCCGATACCGCAAGTATCGGGTATCGGCCGATATTTGCGGTCTTGGGAATTCCGATACCGAGTTCCGATATTTTTGTGATATCGGGAATCGGTATCGGGATTAAGATTAATGTGTAAAATAAAGAATAAAAATAAAAAATATTGATATACTTACCCTCTGACGCGCCCTGGTCGTCACCGCTGCAACCGCCTTGCTTTCGTTCCGAAGAAGGAGCGTGTAAAGGGCCTTCGATGACGTCGCGGCTTGTGATTGGTCGCTGAGCGGTCATGTGACCGCTCACGCGACCAATCACAAGCCGCGACGTCATGGAAGGTCATTAACGCGCTCATTCCTAAGAATTGCAGCGGTGACGACCAGGGCACATCAGAGGGTAAGTATATCAATATTTTTATTTTTATTCTTTATTTTACACATGAATATGGATCCCAGGGCCTGAAGGAGAGTTTCCTCTCCTTCAGACCCTGGGATCCATTACAGGATATCTTCCGATATTTGTGTCCCATTGACTTGTATTGGTATCGGATATCGGTATCGGCGATATCCGATATTTTTCGGATATCGGCCGATACCATCCGATACCGATACTTTCAAATATCGGACGGTATCGCTCAACACTACTAATTATCTATATTATCCTATGTACATTTTATATACTTAGTCATGTTCATTTTGCCACCAGAATTTACCAAGTTATTATCCTTGAATTTTTTCATTCAGTAATTCAATTCAACTTTTTTGTTTTTTAGTTTACTTCATTTGTAAACTTTATTTTTGAGTTTACTTTAAATGGTATTTGTTTTTCTAATAAAGAGAACCTTTCATCAGGGTTTTATACCACAAAAAACAGTATGTACGGTATGCAAAGGTGTTTTAAAGTCGATTAAATGATTAGCTTTCTTGCACAAATTAATCTCGCAGTTTTAGAGAAATCCGTAGTTGAAATTAAATGCTAATGAGTTGCAAGTGCAGTGGTTGTTTACTTACATTTCTCCTCCTTCTATGCCTATTCTCCACCTTCTAATTGCTTCCTATCTCTGACTGACTGATCACTGAAACAAGAGTGACCGGTCAGTCTGAGATAGGAGACAGGTTGCAGGCTGGAAAAAAAAAGAGAAGGCTGGAGAATTGTAAGTGCAGCATCCACCCACTGCTAATTTGTATACAATTTCAACTATGGATTTCATGAAAACAGTAAAACAGATTTGATCAAGAAAGATAAGGATTCAATCAGCATAAGGGCAGGTGCAGATGACCGGATTTTTGGACTGATTGCGATCCATTGAAACATCAAATTGCACTCGGACCAGTGGTAGGGCTCATTTCCACTTGTGATAGACAAATCGGTCCATAATCTGGACCGAAAAAAGGGATGAAAAGTATGCGTTTGTCATGCGTTTGTGATGCGAGTTCAATTCGATTTTTTAATCGCACCATCCGTTTTACATCCGTATGCAATCCGTTTTTTTTCTCTGCAACTATTTTTATACAGTCATTTACAGGACTTTTTACAGTGTTCTATGAATGACACAGAATGGTAAGGTATCCGTAAAAAACGGATGGAATACGGATGTTCCGTACGCCATGCGTTTTTTTTATCGCACCCATTGGCGAGTCTCGTCCGAGATTCACAGCAAATCGCAGCATGCTGCAATTTTTTTCTCAGTCCGATTTCAGCTGAGAAAAAAATCGCAAATGGAATGTCACCTATTGAATAACATTGGCTTGAGTGCAATCCGATTATTTATCGGATTGCACTCGTCCGTTTTACTCGCAAGTGGAAATGAGCCCTAAGTCTATGGAATCCATACACTTGTCCCATTTTTTCAAGGACAGAGTCTTTCCAAGGAAAAAAATTGTTGCTTGCCTGAGTTTGATCCAATGTTCTGATCGGACTCAGACATGAAAGTTAATGAGTCAGTGGAAATCATCGGACTGTACTTGGAATACGTGAGTGCAGTCAGATTTCCACAGACTGACATAATGGAAAGGCTGGAGACATTTTTTTCTCCATCTTCTTCTCATCTGAGAGAATCAGATCATGCTATGCTCACACTTTGATCACAGTTTGATCAAGGTGTAATTTGCATACTTAATCCGATTCTCTCGGATGAAAGAGTATACGGTAGTCAGCTCCAGCCCTAAAAGTGACTTATATATATATATATATATATATATATATGCCATTACTTTAGGGTCTTGGTGATAGATTATTTTTAAGTACATTGCTTACATAGACAAGGGACATGAGGCGCATGTTTATTTTGATCTTTAGAGCCTAATGGTTAATTTTATTTATTTTTTCTAAGTATGAAAATTGTCCAAATCCCTAGAGGGTTTCAAAGTTATGTAGCATGAAATTTCTTCTGATGTTATTGCTGACCACATCAAAAGCAGTGAGGTTTATACCCATGGGCTATTGATAACTTGGCTTGCTGTAAGCGAGGTCATAATAATGAACAGTAATGCTTATATCTTATTATTTTGCCACAAGGTGAAAGCAAAGAAAGCAAAATCATACTTGCAGTACTTAACCATTTATTATTTTAGATGCTACTGAAAGTAAAGGGTTTTCTAAGAATAATACATTTAGCACGTGTGTGTATAAACTTTGTAATGTATTCTGTATATTAAAGGTATTTTCAACTGGACAACCTCTTAATAGCTCCATTCTTCAACACAAAATTAAAAAAAACATTCTTATTACCTTCTGCATCTACTCATCTCCTGCAATCTCTCCACTGTGTCTCCTGACGGTCACACGACATGTTCTATCACATGACCATTGCAACTAATCAGTGACTGCTCAATTCCATCAAACAGGACCCCACACTGTAGGAATAGAGAAGACTTCAGCCAATCAGTGCTTACTTATTGCCTGCCGGGAGGCACAGCAGGAAGATCAAAGAAGTGGAGCCTATATGAAAGGTAATTATTCATTTTATTTATTCTCTTTCAGCTGACTAGAGCTATAAAGAAGGGACTCTTTAAGAATGGAAAACCTCTTTAATGAGTATGTATCACCAGTCTTGAGCAACCATTTTTGTTTTAATGGAACCTGTCACATGACAAAATGCTATTAACCTGCAGATATGGGGTTAATCTGCAGTTTCATAGTATTTTTAGCCTGCTCAGTGCCTGCACTTTGTTCCCCGCTGCCTGGTGGAAATTAACTTTATTTCTCCTGGCAGCATATGGCATTCAGCCGTAGAGGCGGCATTGGCACAGTTTCTGTCATCGCTGTGTGTATAGAGAGAGGCAGCAGCAACCACGTCACCCTGCAATAACTGCCAACTGGCCCTAATCATGAGAGAACTGTCAGTCAGTGCCGAGGGTGCAGTTACAGCCGCTGATCTTTGTACACAGAGTGGTAACTGAAACCATACCGGTGCCACTCCTATGACTGAAAGTCGAATGCTGTCGAGGGGAAATAAAGCTATTTTCCTCTCGGCAATGTTGCTCTAAGTGCAAGCATCGGGCAGGTTCAGAACATCATTAACCTGCAGATTAACCCTATAAGAAAGCAGTAGGCATCTTCGGATTGATCATTTTTCTATATTTCAGCTCTTTAAACTATCTCAATGTGGCTGCCTACTTTACTAAGTGGTTACTAATGGTAAGCGCACTAATGATGTTACATTTAGCAAAGTATGTGTCAGTGCTGGGTAAGGCCTCTTTCACACTTTCGTCTTTCTTTTTCTGTTGTGAAAAAAACGGATCCAGCAAATGGTGCTGCAGGATCTGATTTTTTCTCATAGACTTGTATTAGCGATGGATTGTGACTAGTGTTGAGCATTCCGATACCGCAAGTATCGGGTATCGGCCGATATTTGCGGTATCGGAATTCCGATCCCGAGTTCCGATATTTTTGCGATATCGGGAATTGGGATCGGGATGAATATTTATGTGTAAAATAAAGAATAAAAATAAAAAATATAAATATACTCACCCTCGGACGTGCCCTGGTTGTAACCGCTGCAACCGGCAGTCTCCGTTCCTAAGAATGAGCGAGTGAAGGACCTGCGATGACGTCGCGGCTTGTGATTCATCGCATGAGCGGTCACATGAGCGGTCACGCGACCAATCACAAGCCGCAACATCATCGAAGGTCCTTCACCCGCTCATTCTTAGGAACGGAGGCTGCCGGTTACACCGCTAAGGTCCAGGGTCCGCCGGAGGGGTGACTATATCCATATTTTTTATTTTTATTCTTTATTTTTTACATGAATATGGATCCCAGGGCCTGAAGGAGAGTTTCCTCTCCTTCAGACCCTGGGAACCAGTCCAGGATACATTCCGATATTTGTGTCCCATTGACTTATATTGGTATCGGGTATCGGTATCGGCGATATGTGATATTTTTTGGATATCGGCCGATACAATCCGATACCGATACTTTCAAATATCGGAAGGTATCGCTCAACACTAATTGTGACGGATGGCCACAGGTTTCATCCGCTGTGCACTGGATCCGTCGTAAAATTGCTGTCTGTCTGGCGGAGACAAGGCACAGAGGAACGTTTTTTCTGTGCGTAAGAAAAAAATGCTCAGCGACGAATACTGCGCTGTCGGTCGTTGGCTATAGTGGAAGCCTATGGAAACAGGATCCGTCGCTGACTGTCAAAAGCAGGAATCCAGTGACGGATGCTGTCTTTTCAAACTGAGCATGCGCGGAAGAATTTCCCATCAGGGAAATTCTCTCTTGCTCTCTTTCTACTTTTGATACCTATGCAGCATCAATAGTAAAAAGATATAAAGTTAAAAATAATTTAAAAAATAAAAAATCATGATATTCTTACCTTTTGACGTCCCGAGCGGTCCCCGCAGCCTTCCGGATGCACCCGTTCCCAGTGATGCATAGCAAAATGACCTCATGATGTAGCGGTCTCACGAGACCGCTACGTCATCATAGGTCATTGTCTATCTATGCTTCACTGGGAACGGAGCATCGCGAGCATCAGCAAGGCGGTAGGGGCTGCGCGGGATGCCGGAAGGTAAGAATATCATGATTTTTAATTTTTTTATTATTTTTAACATGGGTTGTGTTGTGAATGCGTTTTCGCAGCGAAAAACCGTGGCGAAGACGCATATACAACGTGTGCACATAGCCTTCTACGATGCACTGGAACCGTCCAAAAAACAGCTCCAGTGCATCCGTTTTTTTCAATAAGCACAGGATCCGTCTTTTCATCATTTTGACAGAATGTGACTGTTTGGGTAAAACGGAAGTGTGAAAGAGGCCTTAGGCTGGAGTCACACTAGCGAGTTTTACGGACATATGAGTGCAGAAAATACATCCGTAAAACACGCCTAACAAACGTCCCAATTATTCTCTATGCCCCTGCTCCTATCTGCCGTATTTTACTGATCAGTATTATACGGCTTCCTACGGCCGTAGAAAATCGCAGCATGCTGCGTTTGTCACCGTATTGCGCAAAAAAAACGGCAATGAAAGTCTATGGAAGCCAGAAAAATACGGATTACACACGGACCAGCAGTGTGACTTGCGAGAAATACGCAGCGGTGTTAGAGAGAAAAGCCGACAATTCAGTGCGGTGTACAGTAAAATCATACTGACAGCTTACAGTAGAATAGGTAGAATAAATGTTTTTTGTTACAGATCGAGGGTCTTCAGTGAGAGGATTGAGCGTAGAATAAAATATTACAACAACCTTTGTTTTTATTTCATTATAATACTTTTTAATAATGTGTTTGTGTATTTTTTAACCCTTTACTAGTATTGGATTAATAATGGATAGGTGTCATAATTGACGCCTCTCCATTATTAATTTGGCTTAATGTCACCTTACAATAGCAAGGTGGCATTAACCCTTCATTACCCCATATCCCACCGCTATACGGGAATGGGAAGAGAGTGGCCAAGTGCCAGAATAGGCGCATCTTCCAGATGTGCCTTTTCTGGGGTTGCTGGGGGCAGATGTTTTCAGCCAGGGGGGGGCAATAACCATGGACCCTCTCCAGGCTATTAATATCTGCCCTCAGTCACTGGCTTTACTACTCTGGCGGAGAAAATTGCGCGGGAGCCCACGCCAATTTTTTCCGCCATTTAACCATTTAATTTAATAGCTAGAACGGCCAAATTTTGCATATACACACTACTAACATTAGTAGTGTGGAATATGCAAAAAAAAAGGTGATATGAGATGGTTTACTGTATGTAAACCAGGTCTCATATCATGTCGGGTTTTAGGAAGGAGATAGCAAAAGCCGGTAATTGAATTACCGGCTTTAAAGCTATCTAGCGCTGTATGAAGTAATAATATATATACATATATGTGTTTACTGACATATATATACAGTGGGGCAAAAAAGTATTTAGTCAGTCAGCAATAGTGCAAGTTCCACCACTTAAAAAGATGAGAGGCGTCTGTAATTTACATCAAAGGTAGACCTCAACTATGGGAGACAAACTGAGAAAAAAAAATCCAGAAAATCACATTGTCTGTTTTTTTATAATTTTTTTTGCATATTATGGTGGAAAATAAGTATTTGGTCAGAAACAAACAATCAAGATTTCTGGCTCTCACAGACCTGTAACTTCTTCTTTAAGTGTCTCCTCTTTCCTCCACTCATTACCTGTAGTAATGGCACCTGTTTAAACTTGTTATCAGTATAAAAAGACACATGTGCACACCCTCAAACAGTCTGACTCCAAACTCCACTATGGTGAAGACCAAAGAGCTGTCAAAGGACACCAGAAACAAAATTGTAGCCCTGCACCAGGCTGGGAAGACTGAATCTGCAATAGACAACAAGCTTGGAGTGAAGAAATCAACAGTGGGAGCAATAATTAGAAAATGGAAGACATACAAGACCACTGATAATCTCCCTCGATCTGGGGCTCCACGCAAAATCCCACCCCGTGGGGTCAGAATGATCACAAGAACGGTGAGCAAAAATCCCAGAACCACGCGGGGGGACCTAGTGAATGAACTGCAGAGAGCTGGGACCAATGTAACAAGGCCTACCATAAGTAACACACTACGCCACCATGGACTCAGATCCTGCAGTGCCAGACGTGTCCCACTGCTTAAGCCAGTACATGTCCGGGCCCGTCTGAAGTTTGCTAGAGAGCATTTGGATGATCCAGAGGAGTTTTGGGAGAATGTCCTATGGTCTGATGAAACCAAACTGGAACGGTTTGGTAGAAACACAACTTGTCGTGTTTGGGGGAAAAAGAATACTGAGTTGCATCCATCAAACACCATACCTACTGTAAAGCATGGTGGTGGAAACATCATGCTTTGGGGCTGTTTCTCTGCAAAGGGGCCAGGACGACTGATCCGGGTACATGAAAGAATGAATGGGGCCATGTATCGTGAGATTTTGAGTGCAAACCTCCTTCCATCAGCAAGGGCATTGAAGATGAAACGTGGCTGGGTCTTTCAACATGACAATGATCCAAAGCACACCGCCAGGGCAACGAAGGAGTGGCTTCATAAGAAGCATTTCAAGGTCCTGCAGTGGCCTAGCCAGTCTCCAGATCTCAACCCTATAGAAAACCTTTGTAGGGAGTTGAAAGTCCGTGTTGCCAAGCGAAAAGCCAAAAACATCACTGCTCTAGAGGAGATCTGCATGGAGGAATGGGCCAACATACCAACAACAGTGTGTGGCAACCTTGTGAAGACTTACAGAAAACGTTTGACCTCTGTCATTGCCAACAAAGGATATATTACAAAGTATTGAGATGAAATTTTGTTTCTGACCAAATACTTATTTTCCACCATAATATGCAAATAAAATGTTAAAAAAACAGACAATGTGATTTTCTGGATTTTTTTTTCTCAGTTTGTCTCCCATAGTTGAGGTCTACCTATGATGTAAATTACAGACGCCTCTCATCTTTTTAAGTGGTGGAACTTGCACTATTGCTGACTGACTAAATACTTTTTTGCCCCACTGTATATATATATATATATATATATATATATATATATATATCAAACAAAAGAGAAGGCAGCACTCCAATAGGTTGTAAGGGTGAAAAAGCTGTGAAGTTTATTTCAGACCCACATCTCGCGACGTTTCGGCTCGCACTGAGCCTTTCTCAAGCAATGGGTGGTAACAAATTGAGTGCTTATATACATATTTCCTTCAATCATTTACATAATAAATAGCCATACATATGCTTACAGTTACTGTGATAAATATACATTATACTTATAAAACGCTCCATGTGTTATCCTAGTGTATAAAGTGCAATGTGCTAAGGTGCTTTAGACTTCTCTTAATTCCACATATCCACTGATATTTCTACTTTTAAAGCTATTTATGTTACATTCTCTGATATATATATAATAATTCGTATCCTCTGATATTAATAAAGCATAACGCTTACCCTGCTGGACAGATGGAGTCACATGGAGGACTGTATAGCCGCTGAATTCTGCGTTCACTAAAGTTTACTGCGCATGACAGTGCCTCCCATACCCACGTGTTGTGAAACCAGCCAGTGAGATTACACGTGCTCCTGCCTTCTGCCTGCGCGTGCGTATAGGAGCTATGTCTCCCCCACACATCCATCTTACTTGTGGCAGCGCCGACCTCTATGTTATACAGCGGAGCTCTCTCATAAACATTCCTCCGCACTTTTCTGTTATGTTATTTTTTATGTATGCAGATACCAATTGGGTCATCACTCTAATCCACTTTCAGCTAGCAGGACGGCACCTTATTCAGGCTGTCTCCCGCTGCCAATGGGCTTCTACCTTGACCTGTGACCTTCTCAGATCACACAGTCTCCGTAGTAAGACCCACATAAGTGTACTCTTACTCTGCCCAGTATCTCTGATAGGAAGAAACTAACTTCCAATATGTACACAGGTAATTGCTAATTTCATGTTTATTAACACATATATAGACAATCTCAACTGGCCAGCAAATCAACAACAAGTAAATATGGGAAAAATATTTTGGGACTAAAATATGTATAAATATTAAAGTATATTGATAACTGTGTCCTCCTCTGTGAACTTCCAATCCATTGGTAGCAGGGCAAGAACCTTTTCATTGGGAGTGGAATTGTATCTAAAAAAAATACAAACATAACACTTATTAAAATAGGAGCAGTAGAACAGTCTTCATTCTGCATGATCCATAATAACAACCGGAGTGTATATACAACCAATTCAAATGAACATCTCCCTTTAGGAAAGGACCATTTGTGGATGGATTTTAAACTCTACATTTAAGCCTTTCGGCTTTAGTGTGTCTAACTCATAAATCCAACGTAGTTCCAATTTTTTTAAAAGACACATTCTGTCCCCCCCTCTTCTTTGGGCTGGAACTCTATCTATTATTCTGAACTTTAAATCTTTTTCCGTATGATTAAAATCTAGAAAATGTTTCGAGACCGGTAGATCTTGTCTTTTCTTCCTTATTGAGTGACGGTGGTTATTTATACGAGTTTTAAATTCACACGTCGTTTCCCCAATATACCACAATTTGCAGGGACATTCTAGTAAGTATATGACATGGTCCGAGTTACATGTAAGATATTCCCGGATTACATATTGTTTGTTTGTAACTGGATGTTTAAAACTAGATCCCTTTAACATGTGTTTACAATTTACACATGATAAACATGGGAAACAGCCACGTTGTTTATTACCTGTAATCGTGGGTTGGACAATATTTTTAAAGGAACCAATATCTGATTTTACCATATGGTCTCCAAGATTCTTATTTCTGCGGTATGAGAAGAGTGGGGGTTCCCTAAATTCCTTGATATTCGGTAGGCATTTGCCCAGCATACCCCAATGTTTCCTAATCACCTCCGAGATTGGCCCGCTCTCTTCCGTATACGTCATTACACATGGGATTCTACTCAACGTTTTTTTCTCTGTGTTTTTCTCAATTAATTCCCTTCTATTTCTATTAAGGGTCCTATATTTCACTCTGTTAAGTAACTCCTTCGGGTATCCTCTCTGTAAAAAATTTTTTGCCAAATTATCCACCACTCCCTCTATTTCATTTTCTTGTTTTACTATTCTACGTATCCTCAGCATTTGGCTGAGGGGTATAGACCTCACCATAGTGCGGGGGTGTTGGCTGTTGAACATTAGGAGATTATTTTTATCCGTTTCCTTTACAAATAGAGTTGTATTAAGTTCCCCATTCTCCTGTCTTATCAAGACATCTAGGAACTGTATACTTGACTTTGAAGAAATTAACGTAAATTTAATGGTTCTATCTATTGTATTTAGGTACTCATGAAAATACTCGAGTTCTTTTCTGTTCCTGTCCATAGGAGGAAGATGTCGTCTATGTATCGCCACCACACCAGCACATGCCGGAAATGGTGGGACACATAGACGAGATCCTCCTCCAGGACACTCATTACAAGATTTGCATAAGCAGGGGCCATACTGGCCCCCATTGCTGTACCGCGTTGTTGTGAATAGAACGTATCTCCAAAAAGAAAATAGCTCCGCCCCAAAATAATTTCCAATAATTTTAATACAAATTCTTTTCCTTCCATAGACACTTCTATAGTATCAAGCTTCTTTCCTATTGCTTTTAATCCAGTCTGATGTTCAAATGACGTATAAAGTGAAACGACATCATAAGATGCCAAAATCACCTCCCCCTCTAATTTTACGTCTTCTAATTTTTTTAAAAAATCTGTTGTATCTTGGATATAGGATTTGCTTTTCTTGGCAATCGGGTTAAGGATCTTATCGAGGAATGTTCCCATTCTACTAAACACTGAGTCCACCCCTGACACTATAGGTCGTCCAGGGGGATCCATCAGTGTTTTGTGGATTTTTGGGGTTGTATATATTACAGGCGTTCTCGGAAATTCTATGTATAGATAGTTCATAAGCTCCTGATCTATTAAATTGTTTTTTACTGCTTCTTCAAGACACTTCTTAATTTCAGTCATGATATTGAATTTGGGATCACATTCCAATTTGTGATATACTTTATCATCCCTTATTTGGCTCTCAATCTCCGCTGTATAACATAGAGGTCGGCGCTGCCACAAGTAAGATGGATGTGTGGGAGAGACATAGCTCCTATACGCACGCGCAGGCAGAAGGCAGGAGCACGTGTAATCTCACTGGCTGGTTTCACAACACGTGGGTATGGGAGGCACTGTCATGCGCAGTAAACTTTAGTGAACGCCGAATTCAGCGGCTATACAGTCCTCCATGTGACTCCATCTGTCCAGCAGGGTAAGCGTTATGCTTTATTAATATCAGAGGATACGAATTATTATATATATATCAGAGAATGTAACATAAATAGCTTTAAAAGTAGAAATGTCAGTGGATATGTGGAATTAAGAGAAGTCTAAAGCACCTTAGCACATTGCACTTTATACACTAGGATAACACATGGAGCGTTTTATAAGTATAATGTATATTTATCACAGTAACTGTAAGCATATGTATGGCTATTTATTATGTAAATGATTGAAGGAAATATGTATATAAGCACTCAATTTGTTACCACCCATTGCTTGAGAAAGGCTCAGTGCGAGCCGAAACGTCGCGAGATGTGGGTCTGAAATAAACTTCACAGCTTTTTCACCCTTACAACCTATTGGAGTGCTGCCTTCTCTTTTGTTTGACATGTTACTTGGATGGACATGAGGATAGTCTTGTCTAGGAGGCTTGGCACCCACCGGTGAGCAGTGTGCTGCACTCTTTTTTTCTTATCTATTCTTGTCTGGAGTTGCGTGCACAATTGCATTGATATATTGCTGTATTTACAACAATTATTTACTCTGAAGCCATTTTTGTTGTTCTATGGAGGAAGGAGCCATGGAACATGGAGTGTTTAAATATACATCTGAGGATGAGGAGCGTATCCTTGGTGGACTTGGTGGAGAGGCAATTTTTCTTAAAACACCATCTATATCAGAACTTAAACGCAAGTATGAGAGCGACACTAAACGTATGATTAACCTACAGCTGCATATGGTTACCTTGGGTCAATACTATAAAGAAGGTAAAATTCCTAGGGGTTTGAGGTCAAACATACGCCCAAACCTATTCCAAGGCAACACTATATATTGTGCACGCTTTGTCATGCTATCTAATAAATATGCCATGGACACTATTTTGCTAAATATAGAGTATTTACAAGAAGAGAGTAAGAAATTGCAACAAAACACGGAAGGAGTTGAACAAAAAATTAAAGCATTAATAACTATAGAAGAATGGGATATTTTTAAAGAAAAGGTTGAGAAAGAAAGTGAAAAATTACGTAATGAATTGGAAGAGATCAAAAGAAAAAAATGGAATAGAGATCTGGAGGACTATGAAGCGGGACATATTTATCCATGGCAGAGAGAAAGTAATAAACCCATGTGGAAGAAGAAAGGTGGACATGGAAAGAACCGATATAATGATAAAAATGTGGGACATGTTTTTAATGATGATTTTTCTTATAGACCAGGAAAAAATAACAGAAGGACCAACAAACACAAGAGGAGAGGAGGCAAGCGGCACCACCGGGAACAGAAAAAAAACGGAAAAAAACAGACTTCAGCCACAGAGACAAGCGGCCAACAAGAAACGGGATCAGACCTCGTAGTTAACATCTCTGATAAGGTACTCACTCTGGCACAGATCTCTATCCTCAGTAAAGGACTATCATTTTCTCCATGCTCACATACCGATTGGTTTAATTTACAAATGGACCTGGAGAGATTTTTTAGATCTATAAAACTGAAGGAGTGGTTCCAAGATAAAAACATCTTAAATATAGAAGAAAATAGTGAGTTCAATTCAAAATCCATGGGGCTTAGAAAACACAGTGAGTTTACACCGATGGTAAATTCTGCGGTCATTAATGCCTTTGAAAAGGCGGTAAGAGGGGAGATAGAGGAACTGAGGAATGGGGCTATAAGTAAATTTAAACACCCGAACATCACAGTGGAGGAATCTAGGGCATTGAAGGAGCTTGTCCATGATGGCGACATCATCATTAAACCCGCGGATAAGGGTGGTGCTGTCGTCATCATGGACAGGCAGAAATATATTGCAGAGATTGAGAGCCAACTAAGGGATGATAAAGTATATCACAAATTGGAATGTGATCCCAAATTCAATATCATGACTGAAATTAAGAAGTGTCTAGAAGAAGCAGTAAAAAACAATGTAATAGATCAGGAGCTTATGAACTATCTATACATAGAATTTTTCGAGAACGCCTGTAATATATACAACCCCAAAAATCCACAAAACACTGATGGATCCCCCTGGACGACCTATAGTGTCAGGGGTGGACTCAGTGTTTAGTAGGATGGGAACATTCCTCGATAAGATCCTTAACCCGATTGCCAAGAAAAGCAAATCCTATATCCAAGATACAACAGATTTTTTAAAAAAATTAGAAGACGTAAAATTAGAGGGGGAGGTGATTTTGGCATCTTATGATGTCGTTTCACTTTATACGTCAATTGAACATCAGACTGGATTAAAAGCAATAGGAAAGAAGCTTGATACTATAGAAGTGTCTATGGAAGGAAAAGAATTTGTATTAAAATTATTGGAAATTATTTTGGGGCGGAGCTATTTTCTTTTTGGAGATACGTTCTATTCACAACAACGCGGTACAGCAATGGGGGCCAGTATGGACCCCGCTTATGCAAATCTTGTAATGAGCGTCCTGGAGGAGGATCTCGTCTATGTGTCCCACCACTTCCGGCATGTGCTGGTGTGGTGGCGATACATAGATGACATCTTCCTCCTATGGACAGGAACAGAAAAAGAACTCGAGTATTTTCATGAGTACCTAAATACAATAGATAGAACCATTAAATTTACGTTAATTTCTTCAAAGTCAAGTATACAGTTCCTAGATGTCTTGATAAGACAGGAGAATGGGGAACTTAATACAACTCTATTTGTAAAGGAAACGGATAAAAATAATCTCCTAATGCTCAACAGCCAACACCCCCGCACTATGTTGAGGTCTATACCCCTCAGCCAAATGCTGAGGATACGTAGAATAGTAAAACAAGAAAATGAAATAGAGGGAGTGGTGGATAATTTGGCAAAATTTTTTTTACAGAGAGTATACCCGAAGGAGTTACTTAACAGAGTGAAATATAGGACCCTTAATAGAAATAGAAGGGAATTAATTGAGAAAAACACAGAGAAAAAAACGTTGAGTAGAATCCCATGTGTAATGACGTATACGGAAGAGAGCGGGCCAATCTCGGAGGTGATTAGGAAACATTGGGGTATGCTGGGCAAATGCCTACCGAATATCAAGGAATTTAGGGAACCCCCACTCTTCTCATACCGCAGAAATAAGAATCTTGGAGACCATATGGTAAAATCAGATATTGGTTCCTTTAAAAATATTGTCCAACCCACGATTACAGGTAATAAACAACGTGGCTGTTTCCCATGTTTATCATGTGTAAATTGTAAACACATGTTAAAGGGATCTAGTTTTAAACATCCAGTTACAAACAAACAATATGTAATCCGGGAATATCTTACATGTAACTCGGACCATGTCATATACTTACTAGAATGTCCCTGCAAATTGTGGTATATTGGGGAAACGACGTGTGAATTTAAAACTCGTATAAATAACCACCGTCACTCAATAAGGAAGAAAAGACAAGATCTACCGGTCTCGAAACATTTTCTAGATTTTAATCATACGGAAAAAGATTTAAAGTTCAGAATAATAGATAGAGTTCCAGCCCAAAGAAGAGGGGGGGACAGAATGTGTCTTTTAAAAAAATTGGAACTACGTTGGATTTATGAGTTAGACACACTAAAGCCGAAAGGCTTAAATGTAGAGTTTAAAATCCATCCACAAATGGTCCTTTCCTAAAGGGAGATGTTCATTTGAATTGGTTGTATATACACTCCGGTTGTTATTATGGATCATGCAGAATGAAGACTGTTCTACTGCTCCTATTTTAATAAGTGTTATGTTTGTATTTTTTTTAGATACAATTCCACTCCCAATGAAAAGGTTCTTGCCCTGCTACCAATGGATTGGAAGTTCACAGAGGAGGACACAGTTATCAATATACTTTAATATTTATACATATTTTAGTCCCAAAATATTTTTCCCATATTTACTTGTTGTTGATTTGCTGGCCAGTTGAGATTGTCTATATATGTGTTAATAAACATGAAATTAGCAATTACCTGTGTACATATTGGAAGTTAGTTTCTTCCTATCAGAGATACTGGGCAGAGTAAGAGTACACTTATGTGGGTCTTACTACGGAGACTGTGTGATCTGAGAAGGTCACAGGTCAAGGTAGAAGCCCATTGGCAGCGGGAGACAGCCTGAATAAGGTGCCGTCCTGCTAGCTGAAAGTGGATTAGAGTGATGACCCAATTGGTATCTGCATACACAAAAAATAACATAACAGAAAAGTGCGGAGGAATGTTTATGAGAGAGCTCCGCTGTATAACATAGAGGTCGGCGCTGCCACAAGTAAGATGGATGTGTGGGGGAGACATAGCTCCTATACGCACGCGCAGGCAGAAGGCAGGAGCACGTGTAATCTCACTGGCTGGTTTCACAACACGTGGGTATGGGAGGCACTGTCATGCGCAGTAAACTTTAGTGAACGCCGAATTCAGCGGCTATACAGTCCTCCATGTGACTCCATCTGTCCAGCAGGGTAAGCGTTATGCTTTATTAATATCAGAGGATATGAATTATTATATATATATATCAGAGAATGAAACATAAATAGCTTTAAAAGTAGAAATATCAGTGGATATGTGGAATTAAGAGAAGTCTAAAGCACCTTAGCACATTGCACTTTATACACTAGGATAACATATGGAGCATTTTATAAGTATAATGTATATTTATCACAGTAACTGTAAGCATATGTATGGCTATTTATTATGTAAATGATTGAAGGAAATATGTATATAAGCACTCAATTTGTTACCACCCATTGCTTGAGAAAGGCTCAGTGCGAGCCGAAACGTCGCGAGATGTGGGTCTGAAATAAACTTCACAGCTTTTTCACCCTTACAACCTATTGGAGTGCTGCCTTCTCTTTTGTTTGACATATTACTTGGATGGACATGAGGATGGTCTTGTCTAAGAGGCTTGGCACCCACCGGTGAGCAGTGTGCTGCACTCATTTTTTCTTATCTATATATATATATATATAGACAGTATATATGGTTTTTTTTTTTACACATGGATCCCTTGTATAGCCGTATGTTGGTTTTGCAAGCCTGCGAGAAAAACACGCAGTACGGATGCCATACGGATTACATACGGAGGATGCAAAATACGCTGACACACCCTGCCTACGGAGGAGCTACGGACCACTTTTTTTGGGACTTTTCAGCGTATTACGGCCGTAATATACGGACCGTATTGTCTTACGCTGAGTGTGACTCCAGCCTAAGTAGAAAGAGTGAAATCTTATGACTAAACATGAGATTTCGTTCTTTCAAACCACAGAGAGTAGTGGAAGGATGTGGGATCCAACTCTGCAAAACAGAATCCCACAACCCAGAAGATCATCTTGACCTTAGGGACCTTTGTGACCACATTTGCTTCTAGTTAATATTTACAATTAAATCACTTTTTTGAGTATGCCCACTAAGTACCCTTTAACCCCTTTCTGACCTTGGGGCAATAATACACTCACGTTGGTCTCCCTCCCTTTGATGTGGGCTCCGGCACTGAGCCCACATCTTCTCTGGCAATTGTCAGCTGTTTTGAACAGCTGACATGTGCCTCTAATAGCCAGGGTGGAATCGCAATCATACCGCGGCTGTTAATTTGTTAAATGCCTGTCTCTGACAGCGGAATTCAACTCGCAATTCCGGGAAGCACACCGGAAATCCCGCCCATAGATGACCCGGTCACGTGATCTCCCATAGAGACTTCTAAAGCATGCAAAAAGTAAAAAAAGTTTTTAAAAATATAAAAAAATAAGAAACATAAAAGTTGAAATCACCCCCCTTTTGCCCCGTTCAAAATAAAGCAATAAAAAAATCAAACATACACATATTTGGTATCGCCGCATTCAGAATTGCCCAATCAATATAAAAAAAGAATTACCTTGATCGCTAAATGGCATAATGAGAAAAAAAAGTCAAAACGCCAGAATTACTATTCTTTGGTCGCCGCTACATTGCAATAAAATGCAATAGCAGGCGATCAAAAGATCGTGTCCACACCAAAATGGTAGCAATAAAAATGTCAGCTCAGTGCTCAACAAATAAGCCCTTGCCCAGCCCCAAATCATGAAAATTGGAGATGCTACAGGTCTCGGAAAAGGGCAACCCTTTTTTTTAACCAAAGTTTGAATTTTTTTTCACCACTTAAATAAAATAGAACCTAGACATGTTTGGTGTCTATGAACTCATAATGACCTGATGAATCATAATGGAAGGTCAGTTTTAGCATTTAGTGAACATGGTAAAAAAAAACAACAACTGTGGAATTGCACTTTTTTTGCAACTTCACCACACTTGGAATTTTTTTCTTGTTTTCCAGTACACGATATGTTGAAACCAATGGTGTCATTCAAAAGTACAACTTGTCCTGCAAAAAACAAGCCCTCACATAGCAATTTTCTCTGAAAAATAAAAAAAACTTATGGCTCTTGGAAGAAAGAGGGCAAAAACACGAAAGTGCAAAAACGATAATACCTATGGCCATTAAGGGGTTAACATTTAAGCTATGGAGAAGATGGAAAATTAAGTTATATTTCTTCTCCACACTTTGTTCTCCGATTCTCGCTTGCAAGAGAATCGGATCACACTCAGATGGCACTTGGCTGACAGAGTGGGCCAGGAGTCATCAGCATAATTGAGCCAATTCTCTCATGAGAAACTATTTGCTCATAATTTGGAGGTTTGTAAATAGTGGCAAATTACTTTTTTCAATCATAAATGGAAGGTAATGCAAATATTAGGTACCGTAATCCTTAGCCAAAGCACATGTGGCGCTACAATAGGAATATGGATCCATGTGAGTTGAAAATATTTCCATTACTTTACAAACCACTAGTCAGGCCACAAATGGAATATTCTGTACAGTTTTGGGCCCCAGTGTGTAAAATGTGGACAATGCTTTCTAGTTTGCCCATTGTGATTTTACAAAGTATTTAATTGTGAGATTAACTTGTTTAAACCATTCCAAAGTTAGCAGTTTTCATATTTGTGCTTTTATTTCTCCTTCCCTTTCTTGCAAGGGCCGTAACATTTATTTGCTTCAAAATAGCCATATGAGGTCTTAATTTTCTCTGAGACAACCTGTAGCTTTTGTAGATTTTCAGCCCATTTTTTTGGGCTGAAAGTCCCCCTCTCGGCTTATACTCGAGTCATTCCCAGGGGTTGGCAGGGGAGGGGGAGCGGGGGCTGTCTAGTTATACTCACCTGCTCCTGTCGCGGTCCCTGCACGTTCCTGCTTCCCAGCGCCCCAGCTTCTTCCTGTACTGAGCGGTCACATGGTACCGCTCATTACAGTAATGAATATGCGGCTCCACCTCCCAAAGAGGTGGAGCCGCATATTCATTACTGTAATGAGCGGTAACGGTGACAGCTCAGTACAGGAAGAAGCTGCAGCACCAGGGAACAGACTACAGGGACCACGCCAGGAGCAGGTGAGTATAACGGGGAGGGGGCACTGTGCGATAGTCACCTGCTCCTCGTTCCAGGCGCCGCTCTGTCTTCTGCAGTGATGCTCAGGTCAGAGAGCGCGGTGACGTGGTTAGTGCCCGCCCTCTGCCTGAACGTTAGTGCAGGAGACGCTAAAGACGGAACGGCACCAGAATGAGGAGCAGGTGAATTTTGAAAGTGCCGGGGGCCTGGGCGACAGAGAGGTGAGTATGTGATTTTTTATTTTTATCGCAGCAGCCGCAAATGGGGCAAGTGTCTGTATGAAGCATCTATGGGGCATAATCAGCATTTATGCAGCACTATATGGGGCAAGTGTCTGTATGGGGCCATAACGTTTGTGCAGCACTATATGGGGCAAGTGTCTGAATGGGCCCATAATGTTTGTGCAGCACTATATGGGGCTAGTGTCTGTATGGGGCCATAATGTTTGTGCAGCACTATATGGGGCAAGTGTCTGTATGGCGCCATAATGTTTGTGCAGCACTATATGGGACAAGTGTCTGTATGGGGCCATAATGTTTGTGTAGCACTATATGGGGCAAGTGTCTGTATGGGGCCATAACGTTTGTGCAGCACTATATGGGGCAAGTGTCTGTATGGGGCCATAACGTTTGTGCAGCACTATATGGGGCAAGTGTCTGTATGGGGCCATAACGTTTGTGTAGCACTATATGGGGCAAGTGTCTGTATGGGGCCATAATGTTTGTGCAGCACTATATGGGGCAAGGGTCTGTATGGGCCCATAATGTTTGTGCAGCACTATATGGGGCTAGTGTCTGTATGGGGCCATAATGTTTGTGCAGCACTATATGGGGCAAGTTTCTGTATGGGGCCATAATGTTTGTGCAGCACTATATGGGGCAAGTGTCTGTATGGGGCCATAATGTTTGTGCAGCACTATATGGGTTAGTGTCTGTATGGGGCCATAATGTTTGTGCAGCACTATATGGGGCAAGTTTCTGTATGGGGCCATAATGTTTGTGCAGCACTATATGGGGCAAGTGTATGTATGGGGCCATAATGATTGTGCAGCACTATATGGGGCAAGTGTCTGTATGGGGCCATAATGTTTGTGCAGCACTATATGGGGCAAGTGTCTGTATGGGGCCATAACGTTTGTGCAGCACTATATTGGGCAAATGTCTGTATGGGGCCATAATGTTTGTGCAGCACTATATGGGGCAAGTGTCTGTATGGGGCCATAATATTTTTGAAGAACTATATGGGGCAAGTGTCTGTATAGGGCCATAACGTTTGTGCAGCACTATATGGGGCAAATGTCTGTATGGGGCCATAATGTTTGTGCAGCACTATATGGGGCAAGTGTCTGTATGGGACCATAATGTTTTTGAAGCACTATATGAGGCAAGTGTCTGTATGGAGCCATAATGTTTGTGCAGCACTATATGGGGCAAGTGCCTGTATGGGGCCATAACGTTTGTGCAGCACTATATGGGGCTAGTGTCTAATTGTTATTAGTAACATTTTGGGGTGCACATGATTTACTTTCAATTGGTTTTTATTTCATTATTTAGAGGAATTCCTTTTTTTTTGCTACTGGAATTTGTAATATGTGATAAAGAATATTATATTTCTATAGATCAACTATTGTGGGCTTGGCCATGCGAAATATGTTTATTTTAGTTACTTATTTTTAAAATATTTTTAGGGGAAGAAACTAGGATAATTTAAAAATTATGGGTTTTTTTCTTTTAAAATATTTTAATATTTTGAAAACTTTTTTTTACTTTTTACTTTTTCTTTTATCCTAATTGGAATCTGAATCTGCTTCTTCCATATACTGTAGCACTACACTACTGTATTATACTACCAGCATGTGTTTAGACTTCACAAGAATATCAATATGGCAGCCACAGGCGTATTTAGAAGGCCTCTGGCTATAACGGCAACCCAGCAGACCCCGCAAATACGGCCTATGGTGGCTGATGGGCTCCTAGCTGATGCTAGTCCAAGATCGTGCACCATAAGAGATTTACAGCAGCATTCAAGGGGGTGAACAAAAGTGATCAGCGCCAGCTATGGTTGCTGCTGTTAGAAGTGGATACTAGTTATATGAAAATACCGGCACCTGCCATGTGTGTAGAGTACTCAGCCCTGAGCCTGCTGCATACACCTGCATCTGACATGTGAAGTACATGTCGGAAAGGAAGTAATAATAGTAACATAGTAACATAGTTAGTAAGGCCGAAAAAAGACATTTGTCCATCCAGTTCAGCCTATATTCCATCATAATAAATCCCCAGATCTACGTCCTTCTACAGAACCTAATAATTGTATGATACAATATTGTTCTGCTCCAGGAAGACATCCAGGCCTCTCTTGAACCCCTCGACTGAGTTCGCCATCACCACCTCCTCAGGCAAGCAATTCCAGATTCTCACTGCCCTAACAGTAAAGAATCCTCTTCTATGTTGGTGGAAAAACCTTCTCTCCTCCAGACGCAAAGAATGCCCCCTTGTGCCCGTCACCTTCCTTGGTATAAACAGATCCTCAGCGAGATATTTGTATTGTCCCCTTATATACTTATACATGGTTATTAGATCGCCCCTCAGTCATCTTTGTTCTAGACTAAATAATCCTAATTTCGCTAATCTATCTGGGTATTGTAGTTCTCCCATCCCCTTTATTAATTTTGTTGCCCTCCTTTGTACTCTCTCTAGTTCCATTATATCTTTCCTGAGCACCGGTGCCCAAAACTGGACACAGTACTCAATGTGCGGTCTAACTAGGGATTTGTACAGAGGCAGTATAATGCTCTCATCATGTGTATCCAGACCTCTCTTAATGCACCCCATGATCCTGTTTGCCTTGGCAGCTGCTGCCTGGCACTGGCTGCTCCAGGTAAGTTTATCATTAACTAGGATCCCCAAGTCCTTCTCCCTGTCAGATTTACCCAGTGGTTTCCCGTTCAGTGTGTAATGGTGATATTGATTCCTTCTTCCCATGTGTATAACCTTACATTTATCATTGTTAAACCTCATCTGCCACCTTTCAGCCCAAGTTTCCAACTTATCCAGATCCATCTGTAGCAGAATACTATCTTCTCTTGTATTAACTGCTTTACATAGCTTTGTATCATCTGCAAATATTGATATTTTACTGTGTAAACCTTCTACCAGATCATTAATGAAAATGTTGAAGAGAACAGGTCCCAATACCGACCCCTGCGGTACCCCACTTTGTTGTAATGTGATAGTTTGCCGTTTTTATTGTATACTGTGTTTAAGTGGAAATTTCTCTATTACATGGCTCCAGGGAAAATCAGCCTTTACTCAATTTTCTTGAGAGTACTGCCATATACTCTCGTTTTAAGAGGAGACATGTTCATATTTACCATGGGGCACAGGTCATTTCTGCAGCATGGATCATGGTTGAGAGCACCAATATAAGACTTTATAGGCTGGTAGCAGGGAACTGCAAAGTTAGAAAGGGAAAAAACTACTGCAGTATGAAGTACTGCTTATGTTTAAGACTAAGTTCTCACCTCTTTTTGTGAACTACTGGATCCAGACACTTTTATGCAAAATCATCCATTTTGCATCCAGAATTTTTTTTTTCATTTTTTTACATGCGTAAGGCATCTAGATTTTACCTTTTTTTGAGCAATGTATAATTGTTGCTGCACAAGTACAACAGCTGGTGCCTGCCAGCAGAAGGTTTTTTTTTATAATATACATTATGTTAACTAGGGGGCAGATCAGTGAGCGATCAGTGACCTGTCAGCAGTCTGCATTATGAAAACCTAATCAGAGCACCACATGAAGGCCCCCCACAGGCTGCCCCGGGGCACGAGCATATCATTAATACAAAACTGAAAATAAAGTTTAAACAACAACCACAAGATGGATTTCATCAACCCAGGTATCATTTAATCATTATAATGGTGCTGACCTGACGCTGTCTGTAGGTTACTGTGCACAATCCTGCTGACAGGTTCCCTTTAAATATCCAAATGGTGCTTGGCAGAAAAAAGTTCCTATTCCCTGGATTATACACTAGTATGAACGAACTTTGCTGTTGAGCGATTAGTACCTCATAGCAAAGTGTAACTATCAAGGTAATAAACCTGATCTACACTTAAAATTGTTAAAATTCGGTGCCTTTAAGTTTGTAAGGGTGCTTTCACATTGGGCTTGGTGGGACGTGTCAGAACTTGCGTTTGAACCACCGCGCAAAATGGGATTTGGATGTATCCGGACTCAGGGTCATAGATTATAATGTGCTGGCAGACCAAACTCTGCCATACATCATTTTCAAGGCGGACACCCAGACGCACTCTTTTACGTCTGAATGTCCATCTCCAGTAAGTAATTATGCACGTCAGAGTGCACATTCACTCTGTTGTCACCATTATATTTTATGGCGATGTTGGAGTATATGTCCGAATCCCGTTTTGCAGGATAAATTGAACCTGTGCCCAGAGGGGGCTACCGAGCTTGTAATAAATGCAACGTGAAAGCACACTAAGGATACTTTCACACTAGCGTCGGAATTCGGCCCGTCGCATTGCGTCGGGCCGAGATTCCGACGCTAGCGTTGTTAGCACCGCACAACGGGTGCAGCGGATACATTCTCCGGCGCATCCGCTGCCCCATTGTGAGGTGCGGGGAGGTGGGGGCGGAGTTCCGGCCGCGCATGCGTGGTCAGAAAAAGCGGTCCGTCTGGAGCAAAAAACATTACATTTAACGTTTTTTGCTCCCGGCGGTCCGCCACAACACGGCGCAACCGTCGCATGACGGTTGCGACGTGTGTCAATACGTCGCAATGCGTCAGTAATATTACGCTATGGGGCAAAAACGCATCCTGCAAACAACTTTGCAGGACGCGTTTTTTCCCCTAAACGATGCTTTGCAGCCGCGCAGAGGCCCAAGACGTAAGGCGGGCCCATTTCTACCTCAAAAGCAGGTGAAATATGGATAATGATGAGCTACTGGACTGTAAGGCCCCATTTAATGCTCTTGCCCTGGGCAATAGCAGAACTTAAGTTGGTATAGAGAGCAATGAGACTACGGAACACTGTGTCAGAAGATGTTGACATGTTAACTTCAGTAAAAGGGAGCCTGAATGCCTGTTATGAAAAATATTAGATTTATCCAGTGTTTTATTCTTAATACTCTTTTTAGAATTCAAAATCAAATTTGCTCCCTAAAATAAGGAAAATTGGCTTTTGCTTTATGGTATTTTTGCCTGCAGATTAACATTCAAAAGCTAAGATAGAAACAAAATAAACATTTACGCTACAGGTATGTTCACATGTTGCGTCTTTGCTGCAGTTTTTTCATTCAAACTTTAAGCTGTGTTTTATAGAACCAACAAAAGCAATGTGATTTCAGAAATCGCATGCACACACATTATTTTTTTTTTTCTGACTGATTTAGAAATCTGCTGCGTTTTGCAAATTTTCACCCACAGAAAGTAATGAGTAAGTTCAGAAATACAGCAAAAATGCAGTAAAAAACGCAGGTTTCAGGTTTGCTGCATTGTTGGTGCAAAAACCTTAACCCCTTTCTGATATCAGATGTAATAATCTGTCCATGTGACCTGGGCCTATTTGACCACGGATGAATTCTTATGTTTGCACGATCGCCCACACACAAGGGTGGAGTGTGGGCAATCGCCTCCGGGTGTCAGCTGATTTTGACAGCTGACACAGGGCAGTAAGTGCCAGGAGTGGTCACAGACCGCTCTTGGCACTTTAACTCCCAAAATGCTATCATCGAACACGATCGCAGCATTCCGGGTGCTGGCAGAAGGCTAATAGCCACTCTGCCTTTGGATCGGAGACCCTGTGGCGTGACACGGGGTCCCGATCGTTGCTAGGATGATTGGATGTTTTCATGACGACATCCGGGTCACCACAGCTAGGAAACATGCTGATCATGCACAGTTCACTATCAGCAAGTCTCTCTTTGGCTGCCGTCACACTATCAGTATTTGGTCAGTATTTTACATCAGTATTTGTAACCCAAAACCAGGAGTGGGTGATAAATGCAGAAGTGGTGCATATGTTTCTATTATACTTTTCCTCTAAGGCCGGTGTCACACACAGCGTAAGACAATACGGTCCGTATATTATTGCCATAATACGCTGAAAAGTCCCGAAAATAGTGGTCCGTAGCTCCTCCGTAGGCAGGGTGTGTCAGCGTTTTTGCGCATGGCATCCTCCGTATGTAATCCGTATGGCATCCGTACTGCGTGTTTTTCTCGCAGGCTTGCAAAACCAACATACGGCTATAGAAGGGATCCATGTGTCAAAAAAAAAAAAAAATATATATATATACATATGTATACTGTCTATATATATATATATATATATATATATGTCAGTAGACACATATATATATATATATATATATATATATATATATATATTAATATTTCTTCCAGCGCGAGATAGCTTTAAAGCCGGTAATTCAATTGCCGGAATTTGCTATCTCCTTCCTAAACCCGACATGATATGAGACATGGTTTCCATACAGTAAACCATCTCATATCCCCCTTCATATGAGGACAACCAGCAGAGGGCGCCTCACCGCAAATGAAGGTAAATATAGGTCATTGACCTACTTTACCTTCATTCTCCGGGGTTTTGCAGCCACGAACAATGTTGCATTAGCAAAGCTCGTGGCTGCAAAATATTTTAACCCCTTCAGATGGATTTACATCGTTGGACATTACAGATCTTCGGAAGGTAAGGATATTGTTGGTTTATTATGTTTTTTTGTTACAGATCGAGGGTCTTCAGTGACTGGATTGGGCGTTGAATAAAATATTACAAAAACCTTTGTGTTTATTTCATTAAAATATTTTTAACTAATGTGTTTGTGTTTTTTTAACCCTTTACAAGTATTGGATTAATAATGGATAGGTGTCATAATTGACGCCTCTCCATTATTAATTTGGCTTAATGTCACCTTACAATAGCAAGGTGGCATTAACCCTTCATTACCCCATATCCCACCGCTACACGGGAATGGGAAGAGAGGGGCCAAGTGCCAGAATAGGCGCATCATCCAGATGTGCCTTTTCTGGGGTGGCTGGGGGGCAGGTGTTTTTAGCCAGGGGGGGGCAATAACCATGGACCCTCTCCAGGCTATTAATATCTGCCCTCAGTCACTGGCTTTACTACTCTGGCGGAGAAAATTGCGCGGGAGCCCACGCCAATTTTTTCCGCCATTTAACCCTTTATTTTAATAGCTAGAACGGCCAAACTTTGCATATACACACTATTAACATTAGTAGTGTGGAATATGCAAAAAAAAAGGTGATATGACATGGTTTACTGTATGTAAACCAGGTCTCATATCATGTCGGGTTTAGGAAGGAGAAAACAAAAGCCGGTAATTGAATTACCAGCTTTAAAGCTATCTAGCGCTGTATGAAGTAATAATATATATACATATATGTGTCTCACTGACATATATATATATATATACATATATATATATATATATATACCTATTCTATGTGTACACATTTATTCTACCTGTTCTACTGTAAGCTGTCAGTGTGATTTTACTGTACACCGCACTGAATTGCCGGCTTTTCTCTCTAACAGTGCTGCGTATTTCTCGCAAGTCACACTGCTGGTCCGTGTGTAATCCGTATTTTTGGGGCTTCCATAGACTTTCATTGGCTTTTTTTGTGCAATACGGTGACTAACGCAGCATGCTGCGATTTTCTACGGCCGTAGAAAGCCGTATAATACAGATCAGTAAAATACGGCAGATAGGAGCAGGGGCATAGAGAATAATTGTGCCATTTGTTTTGCGAGTTTTACGGACATATTTTCTGCGCTCTTACATCCGTAAAACTCGCAAGTGTGACGCCAGCCTAATTGTTCCACTCCTGGTTTTGGCTTTCAAATACTGATGTAAAATACTGACCACATACTGCTAGTGTGACGGCAGCCTTTCAGTGTAGAGCCGACAGTTTCTACAACATGGGGATGCTGCTGCATCTCTATGCTGTAAAAGGGATCAGCCTGCATAAAATGATTGTGGGGCAAAGTAAAAAAAAAAAGTAAAACATTTTTTTTTTAAATAATTGTACAAATATTTTTTTAATAAAAAAATAAAGACATTGTATCTACAAATAAATATTTGAATGAAAAAAAATCTAAACAATATATGTACACATATTTGATATTGCTTCATCCGCAACGACCCAACCTATAAAACAGTTCTACTAGTTAACCCCTTTAGTGAACACCATATAAAATAATTAAAGAAACAAGGCAAAAAACAATGCTTTATCATCATACTGCCGAACAAAAAGTGGAATAAAATGCGATCAAAAAGATGGATATAAATAAACATGGTACAGCTGAAAACGTCATCTTGTCCCACAAAAAACAAGCCCCTATACAGCTCCATCAGTGACAAAATTAAAAAGTTAGAGCTCTTACAATAAAGGGATGAAAAAAATAAATTGCGTAAAAGTGCCAAAACATAAGAAAACAATATAAATGACGTATTGCTGTAATCATAGTGACCCAAAGAATAAAACTACCTTATCAATTTTGCCACACACGGGACGACAAACAAAAACCCCCAAAAAGAAATTCCTCAATTGATGTTTTTTTCATTCTGCCTCCCAAAAATTGGAATAGAAAGTGATCAAAAAAATGTCATGCGCCCAAAAATGGTACCAATAAAAACATCAACTCGTCCCTCAAAAAACAAGACCTGGCATGACTCTGCCGGCTGAAATGTGAAAAATTATAGCTCTCAAAATGTGGTGTTTTTTTGCAATAAAAAGAGTTTTTTAGCGTGTGACAGCAGCCAAACAGAAAAACCTGATATAAATCTGGTATCGTTGTAAACGCACCGATCTGACGAATAAAGTCGCCTAATCACTTATACCGCACGAGGAATGGTGTAAAAAATACATAAAACCAATTCTTCACCCACTGTTCATTTTTTCATTCTGCCTCCCAAAGACCGCAGTAAGACTTGGCCCAAATGTATCCTGCGCTGAGCGCTTGCACTAGGGGTTTCTTTGCAAATCTCTGAAATATGTGATTTCAGACGGAACCTCTGGTGGAAGATTCCCCATAATGAGGCAGATGGAGGCACTGTGGACGCCGTCTGACCTGTGATCCGGCAGTGTCCATCTTTTTAGGATTGTAGGATTCCTGCAGAAAAAAAATGCAGCCAAAACCCCACATGTGAACATAGCCTTACTAGAGGTTAGGACGGTACCTGGACTGGGAACACATTGGTGCTGGTGGGATGACATTCATGCTTTTTTTTTTATCAAAAACAGTGTTTACTAAGTACCCTATTTTATTTATTTGCACTATGACTTTTTACTTACTTATAAAAGGGTACATGTTCATTTTATTTCTATCTTAGGTTTTCTCTGTCTAATGGCCATTGTGAACATGCTCCTTACACCTTTCATGTATACCAGTTCATTTCTTTCAGTTTTGCTCTAGACTAACATTGCAAGAGAAAAGGCGAATCTGGGTGAAATTATGATTTACATATTATGGTACTATCTTTATATCGAACTACAGAATTTTATGGTCCATATAAATAAAGTACACTACTAAATGTAAAAATACGAATAATTAAATTATTAATATTTTGTAGTGTACATTTCCATTTCTTGACATTTTAGGTTGGCTATCTAGAAATTATATGAATGTATTCTGTAATCACATTAACTTGCCATAAATAAATATTATGCATTGTTCTATTGTACAGGGAAAAGGTACGGTATTTCTAAAATATTCCATTTATTGAAATCTAATTCTTTCTGGTCTCTGTGTATTACAATATAGAAATGTCAGCTTGATTTCAGGAAAATGGACATTTATTTATATTTAATAGCTTTTATAATGGCGGTATCAAAATGATTTAGCATTGTTAGCTGGGAAATAGTTTATACATTTCGCACATGGCAGACTAAATCTAACTACAAGTGTACCAGACAATATACTTGTTCTCTGCACAACAATATTTCAGGACTGTGTAATGCTGTTTTCTTAGTGAAGAAATAAATAACCATACAATATTCAATTATTGGAAGAATATAAGATAAGCGTAATTTGTTCACTTGCCTCGTCTGTTAAATTGGATTTGCTTATGAATAAAATTTCAATTTTTGTCATTTTTTTTTTACACTAAAGTGCCTGAAAGAAAATAAAATAAATTTGAACCAGCAACATAATGATAGCAATAAATTTGGTGTAAAATGCTTCTCTCTAGAAGTTAATTCAGGAAAGTGTGACACTATTATTTGCATTTTCATTTACAGATGTATTCTTTGCAATTCCTTGTATATAATTTGAATTAAATATGGTTAAAGTGGTTGATATAGAAAAATGATAAGTACTTGATTTGCTGCTATATAGAGAAGTAATTTTATGTGGAAGAAACAAAGAGAATAGGGGGCTTACTGAAATTGTTCTAATATTAGATTTATTCCATTTTATCCAACATATAGATTTTAACTTCTTTAGTGGCAAAGTAGTCAGTAGGGTGCCTGTAAATTAATTCAACTAAATTGTCTTATTGAAAAAGTATGTCATTCACTTCTAACAACAATACTAAGGGCAAATCTACATAATAGTATCTCGCGCATGTGTGCTGTCCACTTTAAAAATGGACATCGCTAATGTAGCTTACCAGGTCGATGCTAAAGGAAGCCGTCAGTGGCAGAAGTGAGATGATGCTGTGGGTCCTGGGCTTTGAGGAGGGTGTGTCCCGGTGGTGCAAGGCAGGAGCGGAGTCCCCGCTGCACATATTGACCTTGCGCTGGCATTCAGGAAAATGGCATTGAGGCATGTGCAGATTTAGATCTCAGCTCAATGACTATCTGAGAAGTCAATCTGCACAAGCGCCACCTCTGACGCTGTTTTACTAAAGACTGCCCAGAGATCAATGTGTGCACTGAGAACTTCGCTCCTGTCTCCCACCATCGGGGCACCCCCTCTCCTTCCAGCCCAAGGCTTGCAGTATAGACTCAACTCCTACTGTCAAATGATGTAAATGTGACCCAGTTCCTACCTCCTGAGTAAAGATGAGCAAATTTGCTCAGGTTCCCTCTTATTTGGCAAGATATAGCGCTTGCCAAATAAGCTGCTGAGGGAACCCGGCTTCCTGGATCGCGCCGGCAGATCAGCTGATCAGCGCTGCAGCTGCATGTGTTACGGCTGTGTCACAGTCATGACACATGCATGGAGAGCCTGTAGCGTCTCCATTTTTCATAATCTCAGGTTTGGTGAGGGCTCATTTTTTGCACGCCGAGCTGACTTTTTTAATACCATTTTGGTGAAGGTACGATCGCCCATTATTGCATTTTAATGCAAAGTCGTGGCAATTCTGGCATTTCGACTTTTCTTCTCGCTATGCCAATTAATGATCAGGTTAATCCTTTTTTTATTGATAGGGCAATTCTGAAAATGGTGATACCAAATATGTGAATGTTTGATTTTTTTTTTTTCATTTTGAGTGGGGCGAAAGGGGGGTATTTTGAACTTCTTATTTTTATATTTTTTAAAACTTTTTTTACTTTTCGTATGCTTCAATAGTCTCCGTGGGAGAATACAATCTGCCATAATTCGATCGGCCCTGCTACATACAAGTGATGATCAGATTGCCTGTATGCAGCAGAATTATTCATAGCAATCAGGCAATGACAACTACAGGTCCTTCTCAAAAAATTAGCATATAGTGTTAAATTTCAATATTTACCATAATGTAATGATTACAATTAAACTTTCATATATTATAGATTCATTATCCACCAACTGAAATTTGTCACGTCTTTTATTGTTTTAATACTGATGATTTTGGCATACAACTCCTGATAACCCAAAAAACCTGTCTCAATAAATTAGCATATTTCACCCATCCAATCAAATAAAAGTGTTTTTTAATAACAAACAAAAAAACCATCAAATAATAATGTTCAGTTATGCACTCAATACTTGGTCGGGAATCCTTTGGCAGAAATGACTGCTTCAATGCGGCGTGGCATGGAGGCAATCAGCCTGTGACACTGCTGAGATGTTATGGAGGCCCAGGATGCTTCAATAGCGGCCTTAAGCTCATCCAGAGTGTTGGGTCTTGCGTCTCTCAACTTTCTCTTCACAATATCCCACAGATTCTCTATGGGGTTCAGGTCAGGAGAGTTGGCAGGCCAATTGAGCACAGTAATACCATGGTCAGTAAACCATTTACCAGTGGTTTTGGCACTGTGAGCAGGTGCCAGGTCGTGCTGAAAAATGAAATCTTCATCTCCATAAAGCATTTCAGCCGATGGAAGCATGAAGTGCTCCAAAATCTCCTGATAGCTAGCTGCATTGACCCTGCCCTTGATGAAACACAGTGGACCAACACCAGCAGCTGACATGGCACCCCACACCATCACTGACTGTGGGTACTTGACACTGGACTTCAGGCATTTTGGCATTTCCTTCTCCCCAGTCTTCCTCCAGACTCTGGCACCTTGATTTCCGAATGACATGCAAAATTTGCTTTCATCAGAAAAAAGTACTTGGGATCACTTAGCAACAGTCCAGTGCTGCTTCTCTGTAGCCCATTTCGGCACCTGTAGCCCATTTCCTGCACACGCCTGTGCACGGTGGCTCTGGATGTTTCCACACCAGACTCAGTCCACTGCTTCCTCAGGTTCCCCAAGGTCTGGAATCGGTCCTTCTCCACAATCTTCCTCAGGGTCCGGTCTCCTCTTCTCGTTGTACAGCGTTTTCTGCCACATTGTTTCCTTCCAACAGACTTACCATTGAGGTGCCTTGATACAGCACTCTGGGAACAGCCTATTTGTTGAGAAATTTCTTTCTGGGTCTTACCCTCTTGCTTGAGGGTGTCAATGATGGCCTTCTTGACATCTGTCAGGTCGCTAGTCTTACCCATGATGGGGGTTTTGAGTAATGAACCAGGCAGGGAGTTTATAAAAGCCTCAGGTATCTTTTGCATGTGTTTAGAGTTAATTAGTTGATTCAGAAGATTAGGGTAATAGGTCGTTTAGAGAACCTTTTCTTGATATGCTAATTTATTGAGACAGGCTTTTTGGGTTATCAGGAGTTGTATGCCAAAATCATCAGTATTAAAACAATAAAAGACGTGACAAATTTCAGTTGGTGGATAATGAATCTATAATATATGAAAGTTTAATTGTAATCATTACATTATGGTAAATAATGAAATTTAACACTATATGCTAATTTTTTGAGAAGGACCTGTATAGAGGTCTCCAGGAGACCTCTGGTTGTCATGCTGACTTATGGGTGACCCACGATCACATGACGGGGGTCACCGATGGGCGGATTTCGGGCACGATTACTGGAAGCACATGTTAAATGCCACTGTCAGCATTTGACAGCGGCATTTAACAAGTTAATAACCGTGGGTGGATCTTGTTTCCACCAGCGGCTGTTCAGGGCACATGTCAGCTGTTCAAAACTGCTGACGTGCTGGGAAAGATGAGGGTGTCCGATATCGGTGTAAATTTGTGCCCATTGTTGGAAAGGGGATAAATCATAATGACTGCACAAAACATCCAAATGACCCTGATCAAAAGTTCACATACCCTGGTGACTTTGGCCTGATAGCATGCACAGATGTTGACACAAATGGGTTTGAATGGCTACTAAAGGTAACGTCCTCACCTGTGACCTGTTTACTTGTAAGAAGTGTGTGTGCATAAAAGCTGAGTGAGCTTCTGGGATCCAGACAGACTCTTGCATCTTTCATCCAGCCACTGACATTTCTTGATTGTGAGTCACGAGGAAAGCAAAAGAATTGTCAAGGGATCTGTGGGAAAAGGTAGTTAAACTGTATAAAACCGGAAAGGGATACACAAAGGAATTGATAATGCCAGTCTACAGCATTCAAAATGTGATTAACAAATGGAAAATCATTGGCTCAGTAAAAAAAAACTGTCAGGTAGACCAACAAAAGTGGTGTACAAAACTGCCAGGAAAATTGTTCGGGATGCAAAGAAAAACCCACAAATAACATTAGCTGAAATACAGGACTGTCTGAAAACTGGCGGTGTGGCTGTTTCAAGATACACAATTAGGAGGCATTTAAAGAAAAGTGGGCTGCATGGTTGAGTTGCTAGAAAAAAGCCATTACTGCACAAATGCCACAAAGTATCTATTAGGACTCGGAAGATAGAAACCCGAGAAGTGGACCCTCTGGGTCACAGCTACAGAGCCTCTGAGGAAGAGTGGACCAGATAGAGCCACCCCCTACACAGGGAGTGTTTGGAACAGGCCCAAGGAGGATGAAGCAGCAACTGCCGGAGCCAAAGGGGCGACTAAGGATTAGACTAAGGAAGAGGAGAAGACGGGATGAAGTCAAGGCCTCAAAGGTGACAGAAACAGCAGAGGCACAGGACCGACAGGGACAGCAGAGAATACAGAGGTGGCGGGAGTGGCAGAGACACCAAACTGGCTGGGACGGTCAGAAACACAGGACTGCCAGGGATGGCAGAGACACTGGACTGGCAGGGATGGCAGAGACACTGGACTGGCAGGGACGGCAGAGACACAGGTCTGGCAAGGACAGCAGAGACACTGGACTGGCAGGGACAGCAGAGACACTGGACTGGCTTAGACGGCAGAGACACAGGCTGAAAGGAATGGCAGAGACAATGAATATGAACCAAAGCAGTCACAGCAAAGAAAACAGACAGGGAGCCAAAGAAACCTAAATAAGTGCAAGCCAAAACTAGTAACAACAATAGACACTAAGGCGTCTTACCTGGGTAAACTCAGGGAAGAAGTGCCCGACAGGCGCCACCATATTGGGGGCAGAGCCACTGGGTCATGATCTCCCAGAAGCCCCAGCGGTGAGAGGAGGATGTCTGCGCATGCGCGGACCACTGAAGGGATGAGCACCAGTAAATTCGGACGGAGGAGAGCGAGGAGGGGCGTCGAAAGCGCGCCAGCCGGAAAGGTAAGTATTAGGTGGTGTAACAGAATCTAGCCTACAATATGCAAAACAGCACAGAGACAAGCCTCAAAATTGCTAGAAAAAGGTAATTTGGAGTGATGAGACCAAAATTGAACTTTTTGGCCACAACCATAAACGTTACATTTGGAGAGAGGTCAACAAGGCATGGAGGTGGATTGCTGAAGTTTTTGGGATGTGTGAGCTACAAAGGCACAGGAAGCTTGGTTAAAGTTGAAGGAAAGATGAATGCAGCAAATGCTGGAGGAACATGTGCACTCATCAGCCCGGCAGCTGCACATGAGATGAACTTGGGCGTTCCAACATGACAATGATCCAAAACACAAGGCCAAGTTGACCTGTCATTGGCTACAGAAGAACAAATTGAAGGTTCTGGAGTGGTCATCTCAGTCCCCTGACATCATTATTATTGAGTCACTCTGGGGAGATCTCAAGCTCGCATTTCATGCTAGACAGCACAGGAATTTACAGGAACTGGAGGATTTTTGCCAAGATGATTGGGCAGCTTTACCATCTGAGAAAATGAAGAACCTCATCCACAACTACCACAAAAGACTTCAAGCTGTCATTGATGTTAGAGGGGGCAATACACGATATTAAGAAATGGGGTATGTGAACTTTTGATCAGGGTCAGTTGGATGTTTTGGGTTGGCATTATGATTTAAAATGAGAAAAAACAGTAGTTTGACAATAAATGGCTTCACCCAACAACTAACCATGAGTGGAGTAAAAGTTTTCATGTTTTCAGTTATATTCTCTGAAAAAAGGCCAAGAAAACAAAAAATCTGCTGGGGTATGTAAACTTTTGAGTACAATTGTAATTTGGCACTGTAAGCATCAATTGCACAGTGTCAGTATGTGTAGAAAACTCCCTGCTAACTATTAACACCAAGCTGTTAGTCTATTCATACATTTCTAGAAGAATTAACAGGGAAACAATATAACATGAAGCTTTAAGAAAAGACACATTTACTGAAATAAATATATAGGGAAAGCAGAAATACTTTTTCAACTAATTGGGGGTGTATTCAGTGTTAGTGCCTAGGGTAGCATTTCTTCTGTACCCTTACCCATGCCTTGGTGTCTCTGTTACGTTGGATCACCGAGGTGTGCCCCAACAACTCCAGGCATATATCCGTACCACATCGCACCTGAACCTGAGCCTCCCGACACTGCTGACTAGCGTGAGTTCTATCCATTTTACCCAGACCCCGGTCACTGCCTTGGTCGGTGCCAGAGGGTTCCTCGTGCATACGTCCTTAGTTGCCTCCGCGACCACACACTTCCGGTTCCTCCTAGCTTTCTTTTTATACTCGCGTCTCTGCATGGGACATTGGAACTGAACTGTCCCAAACGTACCAGGGGACATTTCCAGCTCAGGATTCAGTGGGGTCTCCTCGACCTCTCCTGCCCCAACCTCTAGGGGAGCCTATTGAGAATACACTCTGTTTCTAGGTTGGCAACCCCTATGGCATATATCCCTGACATGAGATCTTTGGGTTCTCAGCCTCTCCTACCAATACCTCTAGGGGGAACCTATCGGGGTTACACACTGTCCCTAGGTTGGGGCCTCCTATGGCAGGTATCCCTGACTTGAGATCTTTGGGTTCTATACCCAGAACAACATTTACCTTGGGAGAGTTGACCCTGGTCTCCCACAGGAACCAGAACAGGGGCAAGTCTCTTCCCAACACAGTCCCATATAGAAGGGTCTTCACCACTCCCACCACATGTTTAATTTCCCCACATGGTGTAGAAAAATTAACCTCCATGGTTGGGTACTCCTGGATTTCCCAATGGATACCCATCACCTCCAATTTCTGTCTTTTGGGGTTGTCCCAGCAACAAGGGACCTATGGACCAAAGTCACTCTGCTCCCTCGTGTCCAAGAGAGCCTCTGTTTGGTACCCGTTCACGAGTATCTGGCATCGCTGGGGTTTGCTGTTGGCATAGCCAGTAGTGGTGGTACAGACTGGCTGGGCATACATAGACACTCGACAAGCGTACTCGCAGTCCATGGGTTCAGATATAAGAGGACAGTTGACAGCCACATGTCCAGGCCCTCGGCACCACCAACACTTAATCGCTGCAACACGACTACACCTTGGGGCCACTTTAGGGGAAACAGAACGTTTGACACCCTCACTTTGGTTTACCCCCTCATCACGTGCTTGATCCTAGTTAGCCCCAATGGTGGTTTATGGACCCCTCCCATGCTCCTATGCTGGCGAGGCACGACATGTCTGCTGAAATGGAGCAGTGTCCAGTACAAAGTTCTGAGTGGCTATGAACCGCTCACTCTATTTTACCAGCTTGTCCAGAGTACCAGGTCCTCCTGCCTCACCCAATGCCACATGGTCGCCGGCAGAGCCCTCACTAGTCGGTCAACCACCACCCTCTCTACCATCTGGGCCTGGATCAAAGTCTCAGGATTTCCTCCACCAACTGCAAAACGTCATTCGCCTGAGACCTGGCAGGAGGAGTCTCTGTATAGGACCATTAGTTCACCCTCTGACTGCCCCTTACCTTAGGGGTCCCTTCTTGACACTGCTGATCGACCCCCACCTTAGTTGCTCCTCACATTAGGGGTCTCCTCTTTACACCACTGGTTGCCCCTCTCTTTAGGGGTCTCCTCTTGCAGAGCCACCGTCTGCTACAAAATCAGCTCACCCATTCTCTGCTGCTGCCGCTGGAACTGCAGAACCTCTGGCTGCTGACGCGGGAACTGCAGCGCCTCTTGCTGCTGCCGCTGCTGCCACTGCAGCGCCTCTTGCTGAGGCCTATGGAACTGCTCTTGTTGCTGCTGCTGCCACTGCAACATCTCTTGCTCCTGCTGCTGCTGCATGAGGACCACCTGCTTCAAAAGCTCCTGCATTTTTCCATCAGGCTTGAGCTGTAGCAGAGCCGCCTTGCTCACGGATATACAGCACGCTTTGTGGTATGCCTCAGTTCACACTGCCCCGCATTCTCCAGCCATATGTAGTGCTGTGGTAGCACACTATGCAGTGATGAGGCAGTGACCCAGGAAAGTTCCAAACAAAAGTCTCTTTAATGATAAACTCACAGCAATACACAATGCACGATATCCTTCGGATCGCAGCCGGGAACCATATCCTCCAGATTGCAGCAGATAAACACGCCAGTCCACCTCTAAGACCAGTTGCCATGGGGTTGCCAGGAGTTCGCTCTGCTGGACTTTGTGTTAATCTCACACAGGCTGAGCTTTTTCAGAGCTGTCTGCTCTTCTTGCTTCAAACTCCACTCTGATACTGACACACACATCCTTTACTGCAGGGATTTCAACTAGCAACCCGTGGCCCTAGGCCACCAGGAAAACCCAGCCAGGGAAGGAAATGGACTAACCCCACTACCTTCTTTTAGTCCATTTCAAAAATAAAAGCCAAGCAGGTTTTCTTAAATCTGCCATGGACAGATACCCATCCAAGACCAATATTCACTTTTATTCTGCATTGCAATCACAGCTACACCTGATGGTGGAAAATTCACACTAGACCTCAAGCAGCTTGGATTGTGTGCCTCTCCAATCTACCTCCAGACTCTGGGACCTTGATTTCCAAATGAAATGCAAAATTTATGTTCATTTAAAAACAACAACTTGGACCACTGAGCAACAGTCCAGTTATTTTTCTCCATGGCCCAGGTAAGACACTTCTGACATAGTCTATTGGTCATAAGTGGCTTAACACAAGGAATGCGACACTTGTAGCCCATGTCCTGGATAACTCTGTGTGTGGGTGTGTGGTGACTCTTGAAGCAATGACTTCTGCAGCAGTCCACTCCTTGTGAATCTCTCCCAAATTTTTAAATGGTCTTTTCTTAACAATCTTTTCAAGGCTGTGGTTATCCCAGTTGCTTGTGCACCTTTTTGTACCACACTTTTTCCTTCCACTCAACTTCCAATAACATACTTGGATACAGCTTTTTTTTAGCAATCACCTTTTGTGGCTTACCCTCCTTGTGGAGTGTGACAATGACTGCCTTCTGGATATCTGTCAAGTCAGCAGTCTTCCCCATGAGTGTGGAGCCTACAGAAACAGACTAAGAGACCTTTTTAAATGCTTAGGAAGCCTTTGCAGGTGTTTTTGTTAATTATTCAAGTTTAGTGTAATAATGACTTTTACCCAAAATTCATTCATTGTCTGTAAGCCATAATCATCAACAATAACAGAAATAAACACTTGAAATAGATCACTCTGTTTGTAATGACTTTATATATGAGTTTCACTTTTTGTATTGAATAACTGAAATAAATAAACTTTTTATGATATTCTAATTTTGTGAGCAGCACATGTAGATCTGCGTAGACTCTTAGTCAAAACATTCTCTTCTAATAATTTTGAAAAGTTTGTGAAGTACCATGAATTTAGATATTTGAACTACAAGTGTTAGCCTGTCCATTAGCGAGAGCCACAACTGCTTCATTGCTTAAAGAACCCCATATATATGCACTTATGCTTCATAATGCAGCATGATTCCATTCAAATCAGTAGAGCTTAGCTTCAGTACAGTGTAAGGAGGAAGATCAGGCTGCAAGTACCTGTATTGAGCCAGGTCCGGAACTGTTGAGGCTGCATCCCCTGCTTCCTGGGGGAAGGAATAGGGGACCAGACAGGCACCATGACCAAAGAAGAGGGGGGGTGTTTAGAGATGGATCCCAGCCAGAAGCTGAAAGAGAAAGCGCACAAACTAGCAGAGAGGCCCCCACCGTCACCGTGTGAGCAGCAGGGCAGGCAGAGCTTTCTACACCCGAACCGCCAGTGCTGCGACAGACTGCAGCAGGCAGACCCGATGGCCTAGAGAAAGATTGCAGGACTGCCATCTTTGACCCGATTTACCAGGGTATATCTACCGGGCCATGTCGGGCTCAGACAGTGCCGGATCCCACTGCAGTAATAAGCAAAGAGCTGGAAACCCTGTTCAGCTAAGTGCCACACACCAGCCTACGAGCCAAGGAAGAGTTCAGGACTGTTCACTGCTGCCCTCGTTTTCGGACCTCACTGGAGAAACAGCATGCCAGTGGTTGTCGGCGCTTCAGTCTTGGCGTGATCAGGCAGCGCACAGCATAGAGAGAAAAGATCATCGTGCCCATAGCTGACAGAGATCTAGGTGCCGTGTGCTTCGTGACCGTGAATACAGTGCACGTGCCATATAAGAGTGACCGGAATGGGACAGACACTTGCGCCCTGACGTGGCCAATGAATATTTGCCCAAACACTTGCACCCTGATTTTGCCAGTGTATATTTGCAGAGCCACGTTGAGCTCATACAGTACTGTGCACCCCTTATCAGACACTGTAGCATATGGACTAGGCTGAGTGGCGGGTACAGGACACCGACCGCTGCCACCAGAAGATGGGGCATTGAAGCCCACAGGACCCCATTGGAAAAGACACTGCGCCAGCCATTGTCGGCGCTATTCACTTCATAGACTTATGAACCACTGACTTTCATCAGAACTGTCGTTATCTGAACCGTTGTTCTTCAACTCATTTGAACTGTTTGATTCCCTGTTTAACCCTTTACCTCCCTATGTAGAGTATTCCCCTGTTATTAAAATTGTTAACCCTTGCTCTGCCTCCTGTCCATGACTGCATTCTGCAATCTGCCCACATTTGGCATAGTCGGCAGGATGCAGTCTACGGTCAAAAAGGTGGCAGACTAAGCGGTCGGAGGTGCCCCAAGGGCCAGTATACCGCTGGGGGTAGTATTGAGGAACCTCCCAAAGTTTACAGGGAGCAACACTCTACTGGGGGAATGGACTGAGCTGAGTGAGCCAGGGGTATGATGAGGATGCACCCCATGACCCCTGCAATGGAGGCATTGGTTGCCCTGATGGCACTGGAGTAGGGTGTTCCATCATGCTATGGCCCCAGCATGAGCGAAACACATTTACCAAGGTGCTACAAATCTTAGAAGGGATGCATGCGGGACCCCACCCACAAATGTTGGGGAATTGCTTATGCACTTGTTTAGGTGTGTCCAAAGGGAGGGGGAGACTGTGACCCAATACATGAACGCCCTGCAGGAGATTCACGCTGTGATCGCTAAGCGAGGTGACATAGGCATAGGGCCTCCCAATGTAATTCTGCGAGACCAGCTAGTGATAGGCTATAAAGATGCGCTGCTTAAACAGAACTTGCATAAGCGCCTGCGAGCTAAACCGCGCATGACATTCTCAGAGATGGGGGCAGAGGCGCGCAAAAGAGAGCAGGAGCAGGGGACCGCAGCCTTGGCAGGGATGGTCCGGAGCCGCAAAGTTCTTACCCCGAACGAGGAAGAGCCGGAGTGGTCCTGCACAGCAGGGAATGAGGAAAATCCAGGCAGAAATCGAGAGCCTGAAGGAAGTTGTTGCTGCTGCCTTGGCATCCACTCCCATACCCCAGGGTAACTTATGTCAAGAGAAGAAAGATGTTAGAGGAGAGATATGGAGCATAAGAAAAATTCCAACAGCAGCCCCAAAATTTACTTCCAGATCCTTGGGTGAAGAGCAACTATGTAGGGGATATGCCTCTCTGGGAGGACGGAGATCCAGACTGAAGCGCCCACCAGACAGGTGTGAAAGTGATTGTTGGACGTGTGGAAAAATGTAGCTGTCATAGCTGTTTTCGTTCTGACCCAATGTCAGATCACCAGTGAGGCCAAATTGTGGAATTACGCCCGTCATTTTACAAGCGCGCTTGCAGACAAAAAGACACCTCACACATTTTGTGAGCAAGTCACTTTTATCTGAAGTAAGAGAGCAAGAAGCAATATTTTATACCATTAACAACAAATGTAACTCTCAATGTAATTCATGTGGCCCCCACCATCACCCAGGGTCATACTGACCTTTATTCTCTCACGTACCCGGAGCATGTTGTGACTGACTATTGAGAACATACATGATAAGAAGTAGTCTCCATGAAGCAGAGACCATCAGACTACTGCATCACCAGATTCTAGTAATTCTAGCAATTAAAGGCAAAAGGCGCTTAAAGGCAAACTATTAACCCTTCTATATCAATTTCCCCCTTTTGTAAATGATATAACCTTTGCTACGGGGTCAGCTGATGTCCACAAGGGAGCTACTGTCTCATGGGTCTAGTACCCACAAGGGGGCTTTCTACCTACTTCACCCATCCACCCTCAGTGTGGACACTCACCTCCCTCGTCAGCAGTGGCTACACGGGGCCTATGATACACTACAGAAGGTTCAGCCTTAGATTTTTTTCTACACCTACATTATTCCATAGCTTAGGTAATATATATATTAGCGCTTTTACGGCTACATAAAACAATAAGCAAAGCAACAAAATTTGCATACAAGTCTGTAAAATACCAAAAATAACCCATCCCGTTAGGCTGCTAAGCCAATTGGCTGGATTAAAAAGGAGTCTCTATATTATATTAGTCTCATTAAGAGCCTTAACGAACCAAGAAAATCTGAGTCCAAGTCTCACTTGTGCATGCAGTGTGGTGTTAATACTTTCCTTGGCTCCTGGGGTAAGGCTAAGTACAGCATAGTCCTTGCAGATACTGGGCTGTGTGCACAGATCCAACAGTCCAGCAGTTTTTGTCCTTCCGCGTCTTTTATAAGAAAAGCAAGATGTTGAATAAGTTGTTGTCCTTTTCAACATTTAAAAGTGTATCCAGTGTCTCTGTAAGGTGCAAACATCCTACCACTGCCAGCAAGGTGAGGAGAACCGTCATTCTGCTGGTGAAAAGATCTTTTTGCAGTGACTGGCATGGATCCAGGTGGACTTTCCCTCAAGTTTCCCTAAGGTGAATGTGGTCAGCTGGACTTTAAAACGGGCCGTCAAACTGTGGATCTAGGCTCCTTCTCACGTGTCTGTGTATCGCCACCCAATCGACTGGATTCAGCTGATGTATGTCTGCACTGGCATTAGGATCTGGAATGGATAAAAACACACGTTTATGTACCACATTAAGTCTTTCCTGCAAGACCTGGACATGGGCTGTCATAGCACCGTGTTGCAGTTGTAGCATCTGTGGGAAGTACAGATCAGCCTTTGACAAACTACCAAACAGGACTTCAAAAAGAGATAAGCCTGTCTTTCTATTTGGAGTGTGTCTGACTGACAAGAGTGCAAGAGGCAAGCACTCTACCCCGCTCTTTCCTGTTTCTGCCATGGGCTTTGATTTTTCAGTTTAGGTGTCCCGTTTAGTCTCTCCACTTTCCCACTACTTTGTGGTCTATATGGTGCATGATATGCTTGCTGTACTCCCAGGGCCTGCATATCTTCCCTCATTATTTCTCCCGTGAAGTGTGTGTCCCTATCGCTCTCTATAGTTTCTGGGACACCATACCTGCAGATCAGCTCTTTCATCAGTTTGTCTGCAGTCACTTTAGCATTTGCACATTTTACCAGATAGGCTTCCGGCCAACCAGAGAAGAGATCTACACATACTAGGATATTTTTCACACACTCCTACCTTGGGTAGATGTATGTAGCCAGTCTGCAGTCTCTGAAACGGGTTTGAGAGGCCTGGGTGTCGCTTTCTTAGGGATTTTTACTGTTTTACCTGGGTTGTGCTGTGCACAGGTGAGGCATGACTGTACGAGTTTTGTGGCTGCGTAACTGAAACCAGGAGCGATCCAGAAGGCATCTACCATGGACACATGTGACATTTTGAGGTGTTTGTGGGGCATGTGTTGCTTGCACCATAATTAGGAACAGGGACCTTGGTATACAATATTTATCCTTATTCTCCCATACTCTTTCTGAGTTCAGCTCAGCTCCTATTCTTCCACAGTGTTCCTTCTCTGTTTGGGCAGCTGGAGGGATTTCAGGACATCTAGGCTCAGTGTGTCTGGAATATGTTGACACCCCGCCACCGTCCACTGCTCCCTAGGCCACCTTGCTGCTACTTTAGCAGCCTTGTCCGCCCTTCTGTTGCCCTCTACCTCCACAGAGTTACCGTTCGTGTGTGCTTTTACCTTGACGATGCCAACCTGGACTGGTAACATCAATGCCTCCAATAATTGTTTCACCAGCTCTGCATTTTTAATGGGCTTACCGGCTGATGCAAGAATTGTTCTGCTTCTCCAGATAGAGCAATAATCATAGGATATTCCCCATGCACAATTCGAATCTGTATAACTATTAGTGACTTTACCTGCAGCAGCTCTACACGCCTCAGTGAGTGCCTTCAACTCTGCCTCCTGCACCGACATGTGAGGAGCGAGTGGTTCAGCTCGGATTACCTCATGTGAGGATACTACTGCATGTCCAATGTAGAATCGCCCATCCTGGTGGTATCTGGAGCCATCTACAAAAATAAAAACCTCAGAATATGCATTAGGAACAGGTTTATTTTCCATGAACATATGTAAAATCCACTGTCTCCTGACTCATCAGTTCCTATGCAGTCATGTTCGTGCGTCATGTCAACGTACCAGAGTACTCTTTTTTTTTTTTCCCTCCTTCCAATGCAGTCACCAATTCCCCCTTTTCTGAATCCACAGGCAGATGAGTGGCTGGATTCAGAACATTATGTCTTTTGAGGGTGACGTATTCATGAATTAATTTTAGAGCACATTCAAGTCTGATCTGTCATTCCATAGACAGGTGTTTTGGTTGAGTATGGCATTAATGTCATGTGGGGAACAAATTGTCAAAAAGAAAAAGTCAGTGTGATCTCACATGCCTTTCAGTAATACAGCAGCTCTTACAGCACGGACACACGTAGGAGACCCTCTAATCACGGGGTCTAACTGTGCTGAGTAGTAAGCTATCAGTCTCTGTTTCCCTCTATACTGTTGTGTCAGCACTGCCTGTTTTCTTCTTTAATCAGGCGTCTTTTCCCTTTAGCAATATTGTGGCCTAAAAATGTCACCTTTTGTTTGTAATACTGTAGTTTGTCACGTGAGACTCTGCAACCCTTTTCTGCCAAGAACCACAGCAAGGACATCTGGTCCAGGCAGCAGAGCAGGAAGTCATCGACGTACTGTAATAGTACAATCTGTGGATGAGGTGAAGAATGCATTTGCGAAATCAGTGATTGTGAAACATTTTGATGTAGCTGGGATCAGTGACCGTACGGTGAGTGTATTAGGGACAATTGAGGTCACACTCACTGTAACATCATTAATAGCCCGTTAGTCATGAACTATTCTGTAAGTGTCAGGGGAACCCTTGGGTCCTTTTTTCCTTAATGGGATACAAAGGGGTGTTGCAGGGGGAAGATCACTGCACTAGAACCCCTGCAACATACTCTTTAATATCCCTGCTCAGGGCCATTGATTTGACTAGACTTAAGGGGTATTGTCTTAGCCAAGGAGGAGTGGTTCCTTCTCTTAATTAATCATGACAGGGGGAATGGGCAGCCGACCCACATCAGATTTTCCCCTTGCCCAAACGGTGTCTGGTACCTGACTCTTTTACCTGTCCTCAGACATTCTGGTGTCAGGTGTTACTTTCACTACTCTTGCCATATACACCATTTGTGCAATATTACACAAGTGTTTATATAAGTCACACATTAATGTCCAAATTTATTTATACCCGTATTTGATTGGGTAGAGTACCCCTTAAAGAACTAAATTTGATTCACAAAATATGTTACCAAAAGAAAATTATATATATATATATATATAAATATAAATATATATGCATATATATATATATATATATATATATATTTTTTTTTTTATATATATATAATTACGGAAGATACTGAGACATAAAATGGGGGAGCACAATGCCATAGGCCACAGCAAAGCACAATTCTAAGAATGTAGCAGCCCTATAAAAATCCATAACTAACAGTTCCAAATACAAAAAGAAGGGATTTGAAAAATATATCAATACCAGTTGCTTGCGATAAGGTATAAGAAGTGGAAAAGACAAATAAACAGTGACTATGGTTTGAGCCAATATAATGAATGGCTAAAAACCTATATATCATATGAAGACAACTTAGAAATACACGGTAACTATACCATCTTTGTGTAAGGAAACTACTAAACTGGCAAATTAATGGAATTAAGTGTAACTATAATAGGGCATGATTTACCTGTGGTATATTGTGCACGTGGAAGACCCTGGCGTCCCTCTGCCCAAAGTGTTTATATGAAAGGGGACTTGTGACTGTAATACCCTCAGGGGAGTACTGTATGGTGGCCTAGACAGGACTTAACTCTGCTCCCACCAAAATCATAGGGGTATTGTCACTAACAATAAGTTTGTAAACACCTCTTGGCTGTCTTGTGATTCTAGTCTTATTTGTTTAGTCATAGGGGCTTCAGTCGCTTGTCCCTCTACCCTCACGCATTCCACAGTCTCTTCAGTAATCATGTCTGGCAGTATCAAGTCTTTGTGTACCACAGTTCCGGCTGCCCCATTGTCAGTCAAGAATTCTGTCTCTTTCCCTCCCAGCATTGTTATGGTGGTCATCAAGGCAGGACCAGGTCCGGAGGGGACAAGAACACTGCACACATTTGTCACTGGGTTGTCAGTTTCCTAGTCTGAAGGTGAAGGAGGTGGAAGATTGGTCTGAGTGTCCATTTTCTCCACAATTCCAACACTTCACTCTTTCTAAGTCCTTAGGTCCCTTACTACGTCTCTACTGTTTTCCTTGTACTCCAGCATACATGACACGTCGTCTTATGGTCCTAGTTTGTTCAACTCCTTTAGCAACCTTCAGGAGGTCTTTGGATCTATATTTCTCCATTCAGGTCTGGCTGTCTGTACTGCGTCTCGTAAGCCTTTTGTCATACCGTCAATGAATGTATTTACCAATATTTTAACATCAAGTGGGTTTACTGGACTCTACCCCATGTCTGCCCATTTTAGCTGTAACCGTCCAAAGTACATCTCTACACTCTCTCCTTTTGTCACATCGGTAAAAGTCTTAATTTGCGTCCTAGTACGTCATCTGCTTTTGTGCTCACCAACTCTCTAGGTCTGCTCAGGTGCACTTATACATCCTTCATATTGTCTTTATTTGTCTGAAAAATGGGAAAGGTTGATTCTCAGGGTCAGCCAATTGTTTTAGCTTAGCTAGCTAGTCAGAGGGCTTCCAGGGATAATACTCCTGTATCTCTCTTACCCTACCTGTTGTGGTTGGTTTTCTGGTGGTGGGGGTGACTAGATATCCGGTTGGGGGTGACATGACATGCTGGTCTACAGCTCCTTCCCAAAAGGATTACTGTCAGCTTACTCCCAAAAAGTCAATGTCTCCACTACCCACTAACCACAATCCTGTGTCAGCTTCTTATGTCACTACATGTGATCTTGTCTGGACAGGATTCAGTGCAATTCTCCTGGGTCGGGTTGCAGCACGGATCATACAAGTATTTCTCCAGTCTGGGTTTGTCTGACCACAGTGTTTACAAATCCATCTGTCTTGTCTGGGTCTCTGGTTATACAAAGGTATAACGGTAGCAGTAATGTGTCGGTCATAGTCGGACTGTTGAGCATCAAAACATTCATAAAACACCTTACTTCCGTCCTGCTGCACTCTCTCAGACGCCATTTATTCACTTGCTATTTTCTTCCAGTGAAGGGGAACCTCACCCAGAGCAAGACAGAGTCATGATGCCAGACACCGAGAAGAGAGGGAGAAGGTGCCAATTGTCTACAATGAGATGCCTGCACTGCTCAGATGCATGGAGGAGCACCAAATTGTATCTGATGGGCCCATCTGTGAGGATCAACCCGAAGGGGAAGAAGAGGTGTCTACCCAAATAGTCCACCAAAGTATGTCACATTCCTGCCTGTTACAAGATCCCGAAGGAGGGGAGAAAGTGTCAAGTATCCCTGAAATGCTCACTCCCATGGTTATATATGTTGATGAGGAAGAATCCCTTGCCTCGTTCCCTGAGATAGATAGTTCACTGCCTGCCAGCCCAAGGGATGAACGTAGGTCTGAAGCTCCAGAGATAGTTGCTCCATTGAACTCTGATGTACTCTCGTCCTCTATGACCCAATCTGACTCTACCACTCAACCTGGAGTTCTGAGTACTCCTAACAAGCAAATTCCAGAGGAGCCTCCAAGTACTCAGTGTGGCCACGCTGGTGTTTCGCCCCTGCTGTATGCCCAGAACAATTTCCTTTGGCCTAATGTGGTGCAAGAGAGACAGAAATGGATGCGAAAACTGTAGGCATCTAACCCACCTCTGAAGAGCATAAAGGAACATGAAGAGGTCTCACTTGGTAATGGAGATCTAAAGGACAGGGAGAGTATAAGGAGGAAGGTCAGGCTGCAAGTACCTGTATTGAGCCGGGTCTGGAACTCTTGAGGCTGCATCCCTGTTTCTTGGGGGAAAGAATAGGGAACTGGACAGGCCCCATGACCCAGGAAGAGGGGGCATTTTTAGAGAGGGAACCCATCTGGAAACAGAAAGAGAAAGCGCGAGATGTGACAGAGAGGCCCCCGCCATCACTGTGCCAGTAGCAGGGCAGGCAGCGCACTCTGCACCCAAACCACCAGTGCTGCAGATCGGGTGCATCTGTGCTTCGATTCACCAGGGCTCAGACAGGCCATGTCAGGCTCAGACAGTGCCAGAGCCCACCGCAGTAATAGGGAAAGAGCCGGGAGCCCTGCCACATAAGAGTAACCGGGAATGAGACAGTCACTTGTGCCCTGACGTTGCCAGCAAATATTTGCCCAGATGCTTGCACCCTGACTTTGCCAGTGCATATTTGCAGAGCCACGTTGGGCCCTTAGAATACTGTGGCCCGCACTCTTAGCCACTGTAGCATATGGACTAGGCTCAGCAGAAGGTATCGGACACCGACCGCTGCCGCCAGAAGATGGGGCATTGATGCCCACAGGACCCCATTGGAAAAGACACTGTGTCAGCCGTTGTGAGCGCTATTCACTTCATGGATTTAGAAACTACTGACTTTCATAACAACTGTCATTATCTGAACCGTTGTTCTTCAACTCACAATATCATTTGCCATTTGAACTGTTTAATCCTCTGTTTAACCCTTTACCTCCCTGCGTGGAGTATTCCACTGTTATTAAAATAGTTAACCCTTCCTCTGCCTCCTGTCCGTCACTGCATCCTGCAACATGCTCACAACTATGTCATATGTAAAAATAGGATCTCGTTCCAGAATAAGCAAGGAAAGGGTCCTGGTGATCTTAGGAACACTGCATGCAAATGCATGTTTTGCTGATTGGTTTTCTAAGAGTCAAATACATGACCCTTAATATGAGTCATGACTATATCAAAAGGGAAGGTTTTTTTTTTCTGTTCTTGTACATTGGAAATAGAATTGATTGTACTGTGTAAGTCATAAACAGTAAAGATTAGAGGTTGCCCTGGCCTTCACTGCAACCCCACTTTTGCTTGAGCAATCCTCTCAAAAAAAGATAAAGACAATACAATATTTCAGTTGCATAAAGGCTTTCTTAAAAAAGTATAGTCTAAAGATTTAAAATTCATTATTATTATTATTACTACCATTATTTTTATTATTTATCACGCATGCTGTAAATCACCCACATTCTATTTTGCTATTTTTCTCATGTCTCTACTAAAGACCATAAATTCTTTTCCATCATAACCAATTGTTATGAAATGAATCATAGCAGCAATAGCCTATTAGTCATGCAAATCGCCCCTGTTAAGCCTCGGAGACAGCATAGGAACCGCTTTAGTTCCTTTCCTCCTCTAAATCGCTTTCTTTCTATTTTATACAAGGCTGAAATCAAGCAGATGCCCTCAAGGTGTACCATGGAGCACTTCTGAAAAATATATCTGACAAAAAAGGCCTCATCTCATTAACTATATTGAACTTTAATTTGCATTTCTCTATAAAATTTCTATTAATCCACTGGCACCCGAATGAGACCAAAATATAAATGAAATTAACTCTCCTTTACTTAAAAGCTCAGGGACCTCTTGTAATTTGCAGCTGTATTTGGGAAAGTACCAAGGATCATTGAGCAGAAAGTAACTGGCTGCCTGCTAGGGATAGAATTCATCCGGACAAAGGAGCTTTGGAAGGTCATTTTGCAGCGCTTACTGAAGATTTTCTTAGCTGTAAATGCTATTTTTGATGTTGAATGCACTTGTTATCAAATGCATACTTGTTGTGAAAGGGCAGTGAACAAGTGATATTCCCGGAGAGCCTGCCCTTCTCATGACCGTTCAATAGTGATAGTAAATGAAAATTTAATGCTCTTTGAAAGGAAAAAAGTTCAGTCAATTCCTTAAAAAAACAACAGAGAAATCAAAGAACTTGCAGTACAGAATATCCATAAAACTTCTGACCCCTATTACAAAATCTTTAGCAAGTCTACCATGTGCTATATATTGTTTTTTTGTTGATATGGCAGAGGAGCTTTTACCCCCTGCCCCAAGCATGAGGTAGGGGCTATGATTGTCTATCTCTGCACCCCTGACACTCTCACAATTCCATTCTCCTCTTTTAACAAGTGTGCTCTATTAATTGTTAATTAGGTACTGAATGTTTATTTAACTTTTAAAGTCACAGGATTATCTATTCTTTGTATGTGTTTCCATGTGTTGTACATCTGCTCCAGGATTCTTGCCAGGAGTACTAACATAAGCGCAACGGAAATCCCACGTTCACTGGTGCCAGATAACCATAGGTCTTTTTCAATCTTTATCAAGAAACATTTGTTAACTATACTTCCAACTGCATTATTTATGCATTAGCTGTACTGGACCATATTCAGTAGAATTGCATATGAAAATTTATATGTCTCTTAAATCAATGTGCAATAAATTAAATTTTGTTGTAGCATATGCTGAAATTGGAGATAAACACGCATAATTATGTGTGTGTGTAAATATACTGTGCCTTGAAAAAGTATTCATACCCATGAACTTTTCCACATTGTATCTCTGGCAGTATGTTTAGAGTTTTTGCCATGCTTGAAGGTGAATCTATGTAAGGGTGTGGCAGAGACTGTCATATACCTGCCCCTGAAGACAACAATTGAAGTGTGAATATTAAAGGGAACCTGTCACCTGAATTTGGCGGGACTGGTTTTGGGTCATATGGGCGGAGTTTTCGGGTGTTTGATTCACCCTTTCCTTACCCGCTGGCTGCATGCTAGCTGCAATATTGGATTGAAGTTCATTCTTTGTCCTCCGTAGTACACGCCTGCACAGTGCAATCTTGCCTTGCGCAGGCGTGTACTACGGAGGACAGAGAATGAACGTCAATCCAATATTTCGGCCAGCATGCAGCCAGCGGGTAAGGAAAGGGTGACTCAAACACCCGAAAACTCCGCCCATATGACCCAAAACCAGTCCCGCCAAATTCAGGTGACAGGTTCTCTTTAACATGCCATGTTAGTGCATTTTATTGTATGATCAGAACAGTAATTGAGCCAGAATCTAGACCACATTCACTTAAATGGGGGCATGAACATCCAGTGTTTGCCACACTGTCATGTGCATGACAGCATGGCAAACACTTCCTCTGATGGTAAAATCATTACTGCAGGTCAGACAGCCACAGTTCCCATGCTGTCATATAACAGTGTGAGCCTGCAGCTGCGATCAAAGGTAAAAAGCTTACCTCCGGTCACTGGCAACAGCTGATGGGACAACTAATCCCATCAGCCTATGCCTGCTGCCACTAATGAGAGCCAGAGCAGGCACAGCTGATGTGAGTATTCACCAGCCTGTGCTCTAAATAAATAATTAAAAAAATCGTAACCCTGCAACCCTCAGCTGTCAGCTTTAGCATGGTTGGTTATAGCGATGAGCGAGTATACTCGTTGCTTGAGGTTTCCCGAGCACGCTCGGGTGATCCCCGAGTATTTGTTAGTGCTCAGAGATTTAGTTTTCGTTGCCTCAGCAGCAAGATTTGCAGCTGCTGCACAGCTTGAATACATGTTGGTATTCCCAAGCATTCAGGCAACCCCCACATGTACTCAGGGTGGCTAGCAGCTGTAAATCATGCAGCTGAGTCAACAAAAACTAAATCTATGAGCACTCACAAATACTTGGAGACCAACCGAGCATGCTCAGGAAAACCCGAGCAAAGAGTATACTTACTCATCGCTAGTTGGTTATCAAAAATAGAGGGATCCCTAAACTGTTCTTTAAATGATTTAAATAAATAATTTTTAAAAACAGCATGGTGTCCCCCCCCCATTTTTGACAACCAGCCAAGCTAAAGTAGACAACTGGGGGCTGGAATTCTCAGGCTAGTAAGGAGCCATGGATATTGGCTTCCCTAGCTTAAAGAAAGCAGCCCGCTGGGGGCTTACCTATATAATATAAATACATACCTAACACCCAATTCTACTGAAGCCAATGTCTCCTGCAAAAAATTAAATAAAAATCAACCATCACTTGTTCATTGTTCTATCCCATGCCGTAATCCATGAATTGGGATAAACAGTTTTCAACCTGACCGGTGCAAAGATGTGAATGTCCAGGCTGAGAAACACTGAGGAATGAGCTGCTGCAAGCTCTGCCTTAGTGACTCGCAGTGACGTCATCAAGGTTGCATCAGGTCACTGAGGCTGTGTTCCCAGCCACACTACTGAGGTGCGAGAACCTTGGTGGGATCACCGCTAGCACAGTGAGAAAAAGTATCATGGTGCAGCAATGAGTTCACCGCAGTTCACTGGGGAAATTTCTCTCTGAGCTGCACCCTGAGACTTTTTCTCACTATGCTAGTGGTGACCTCTTCATATTGGAGGAAAAGAGTGCTTTTCTAGGCCTGTTTGTGCACAGTATAACAAATCAGAGGCCTGTAGTGTTGATACTGCTGCTGAAGCTGAGCCATAAAACTAACTGCCTTTCTAAGGGCTAATCAGTTGCTTTGCTGTTTGTATCACATACATTCTGCACTTAAGGCAGGAAGGGAGAGAGAGTTGCAGGAGCAGGGAGAGTGGCTGAATGCAATCTGTAGACAGGGATTAGGGCTGTGCAGTCTGATGCCAAATGTATAGCTGCATTTTTATTTTGGGGGAGTGAAAAAATGTAATATATTTTGATCTATCGAGTATTACCGTGCTTTCTGTCACTTTTTGTGTTATATAACACTCCAAAATATTCTTTGAAACATTTTCCTCGGATAAATTTCTTACCTATACACTATTCTGTGTTCTGGGGTAACATTTTATAAATATATAATATCAGGAGAAACCACCAGGTGGCACTCCCCAGTGGTTTATGCTGCCCTGACAGTGAGAACCCAGAGTCTCAGACAGCCTGTGACAGCTATACTCACAGCACCCGAGAGCTGGGCAAGAAAACACCGTAACAGCTGAGCTGGAGTGAGCAGAACGCCAGGTAGTGAATGTACTGAAAGGACCTAAGGTCACGTGACAACAGGGGGCGGGGCTTAGAGTCCTGTAGCAGGAGTATGCAGGATACTACAGGAACAAAGGGTACAGGAGAAGGGAAAGGGAGTCACTGGACACCAGGGAAAGGATGAGGCAGAGGGAGGCGCAATCCAAGACAAGCCGAGGTCAGTAAACGGGAACGGAAACGCAGTACACAAGGAGCAAGGAAATAAAGAATAGTCAGGGACGTGGCAGGAGTCAGAAAACCAGAGAAGCAGATACACAGTACAGAATCAGAAGGCAAAATCACACCAGGGAACAGAACCGAGTCAGAACCATACAAGCAAGCTACAATACTGGCACAAGGCACAAGCAATCAGAGGTCAACACACTCAGCCAATAGCAAAAGTATAACTGACAGAGATTGAAGCTTCCCAGGACTATAAGAAGCTCACCCCGAACCAAAGAGAGGCCAAAAACAAGCCCCAGGTGTGCAGGTCAGAGCCTGCACTGATCAACACATTAACCCCTGGCATGCAGGTGAAACCCAGCACTGGGATCATGACATACAGTGGGGCAAAAAAGTATTTAGTCAGTCAGCAATAGTGCAAGTTCCACCACTTAAAAAGATGAGAGGCATCTGTAATTTACATCATAGGTAGACCTCAACTATGAGAGACAAACTGAGAAAAAAAAATCCAGAAAATCACATTGTCTGTTTTTTTAACATTTTATTTGCATATTATGGTGGAAAATAAGTATTTGGTCAGGAACAAAATTTCATCTCAATACTTTGTAATATATCCTTTGTTGGCAATAACAGAGGTCAAACGTTTTCTGTAAGTCTTCACAAGGTTGCCACACACTGTTGTTGGTATGTTGGCCCATTCCTCCATGCAGATCTCCTCTAGAGCAGTGATGTTTTTGGCTTTTCACTTGGCAACACAGACTTTCAACTCCCTCCAAAGGTTTTCTATAGGGTTGAGATCTGGAGACTGGCTAGGCCACTCCAGGACCTTGAAATGCTTCTTACGAAGCCACTCCTTCGTTGCCCTGGCGGTGTGCTTTGGATCATTCTCATATTGAAAGACCCAGCCACGTTTCATCTTCAAAGCCCTTGCTGATGGAAGGAGGTTTGCACTCAAAATCTCACGATACATGGCCCCATTCATTCTTTCATGTACCCGGATCAGTCGTCCTGGCCCCTTTGCAGAGAAACAGCCCCAAAGCATGATGTTTCCACCACCATGCTTTACAGTAGGTATGGTGTTTGATGGATGCAACTCAGTATTCTTTTTCCTCCAAACACGACAAGTTGTGTTTCTACCAAACAGTTCCAGTTTGGTTTCATCAGACCATAGGACATTCTCCCAAAACTCCTCTGGATCATCCAAATGCTCTCTAGCAAACTTCAGACGGGCCCGGACATGTACTGGCTTAAGCAGTGGGACACGTCTGGCACTGCAGGATCTGAGTCCATGGTGGCGTAGTGTGTTACTTATGGTAGGCCTTGTTACATTGGTCCCAGCTCTCTGCAGTTCATTCACTAGGTCCCCCCGCATGGTTCTGGGATTTTTGCTCACCGTTCTTGTGATCATTCTGACCCCACGGGGTGGGATTTTGCTATTGCAGATTCAGTCTTCCCAGCCTGGTGCAGGGCTACAATTTTGTTTCTGGTGTCCTTTGACAGCTCTTTGGTCTTCACCATAGTGGAGTTTGGAGTCAGACTGTTTGAGGGTGTGCACAGGTGTCTTTTTATACTGATAACAAGTTTAAACAGGTGCCATTACTACAGGTAATGAGTGGAGGAAAGAGGAGACTCTTAAAGAAGAAGTTACAGGTCTGTGAGAGCCAGAAATCTTGATTGTTTGTTTCTGACCAAATACTTATTTTCCACCATAATATGCAAATAAAATGTTAAAAAAACAGACAATGTGATTTTCTGGATTTTTTTTTCTCAGTTTGTCTCCCATAGTTGAGGTCTACCTATGATGTAAATTACAGACGCCTCTCATCTTTTTAAGTGGTGGAACTTGCACTATTGCTGACTGACTAAATACTTTTTTGCCCCACTGTATAACACTCAAAAAAGTGTTTAAAAATTTGTCAGGGTTAAATTTCTCACCCATATTGTATTACATGGTCTGGGGTACATTTCTGTAATCTATAAAACTAAAAAAAGCATAACATTTTTTTGCAAACTTAAAGGGTACATGTCATGTGATTTTTAGCATCTAAACTGTCCACAGTATGTTTTTTTCATTAAATTATGTGCAAAAATCACTCTATATAGCTGGCTGTGATGAGCGGCTCCACATGCTTGTGCCATGATGAGCGATTACGGCCGCACATAGTCAGTGAATCTGGATATTGTGCACAGCTTCAGTGCGCACATACAGGGAGAGGCTCATCATGGCACATGAACTCAAACACATGAACCCTGCTCAACACTTTATGTTTACAGTGCCATTTTTAATGAAAAAATGTGTTATTGATGCACATTGCATCACTGACAACTCACTAGGGACAGTTTATATGCTAAAAATGACATGACAGGTTCTCTTTAAATTTCTCATCTATACACTATCCTGTGGTCTGGGGTACATTTCTGTGATCTACAAAAGTGAAAAAAGACATTAAAATTAGCTTAAATTTCTCAGCCATACAGTATTACATGGTTTGTGGTACATTTCTGTGATGAATAATACCCCCGCAAAACGCTAAAAAAATTAGCTGGATTACATTTTTCACCCACAGTATTATGAGCTTTGTGGTACATATCGGTTGCAAATAACACTGCAAAAAAGCATCTAACAGTTTTCTGGATTGAATTTAATTGTCATACATACACTTATGCATTCTTTCTGCTACACTACGATGGTATTAAACTGTCAAAAAAAAAAAAACTTTGACTGTTGCAGTTGACAATTTTTTTATTTTATTAAAAATAAACTTGGTTTCATGAAACCTAGCAATTATAAAATGTGTTAGGCATGCAGAAAGTTACAGGGAAGTGGAAATGCTGATGATGGTGCAAGCAGATGCTGAGGACATAGGGCAGGTGCAACTATGCCTGTTGCTGGAGCATAAGAATTACGCCCATCCACGTCACATAATAATTTTCTGTCCCACTTTTCAGGGAAGCACGATAAACCACCTCTGAAGCCAGATCAGTACGAACAGGTGTTGTCATGGGTGTGTCAGACATATCAGACTGTCGCTCTGCATCTGGTTGCAGAAGGTCTCTGCATTTGGCATTACAGATGCCTCCTTAATCCTACTGACTCTTGTACCTGGCAGCAACCTCCCTTCGGCTCTAGTTGACACACCTGGACCTGAGTGTTTATAAATCCCAAGTCTGCCTCAGACTGCCCGTGATATTCACATTTCTCCCTTGTGAATGCTTGGAGCTATAGCAGTTGGCTGACTTCCTCTCTGGTGCTGTTGGAGGACGTCTGGTGTTTCCTCTTTGCTGAAGTTAAGTTACTTCCACCTTGTCTGTCTCCCTTTTTGTCTTTAGTTTACAGTGAGGAATGATACAGGGCTCGGTGATTGGTGAGTAACCAATTTAGAATTCGTAGGGCAGGTAGGGTGTTATTAGATTTGCCTTGGGGTCTCCACCTACACTTTCCCTAGTATCTGGGCTTCCTTCCCCTCATCTCTTCATGTCGCACTTAGTCTTTCCTACACTTTGTGTGACAAGTAGTGTTGAGCATTCCGATACCGCAAGTATCGGGTATCGGCCGATACTTGCGGTATCGGAATTCCGATACCGAGATCCGATATTTTTGTGATATCGGGTATCGGTATCGAATCAATAGGGATGTGTAAAATAAAGAATTAAAATAAAAAATATTGATATGCTCACCTCTCCGGCGGCCCCTGGACTTCACACTGCTAACCGGGAGGCTTCTTTATTTAAAAAGCGCGCCTTTCGAACCTGTGAATGACGTCGCGGCTTCTGATTGGCCGCGTGCCGGTCACATGGGCGGCACGCCGCCAATCAGAAGCCGCGACGTCATTCTCATTCACAAAACTGCTAATTCTAGGAATTGAGGACCTGCGAATGACGTCGCGGCCTCTGATTGGTCGCGTGCCGGTCACATGGGCGGCACGCGACCAATCAGAAGCCGGGACGTCATTCACAGGTCCGAAAGGCGCGCTTTTTAAACAAAGAAGCCTCCCGGTTAGCAGCGTGAAGTCCAGGGGCCGCCGGAGAGGTGAGCATATCAATATTTTTTATTTTAATTCTTTATTTTACACATCCCTATGGATCCCAGGGCCTGAAGGAGAGTTTCCTCTCCTTCAGACCCTGGGAACCATGAGAATACCTTCCGATACTTGATGTCCCATTGACTTGTATTGGTATCGGATATCGGTATCGGCGATATCCGATATTTTTCGGGTATCGGCCGATACTATCCGATACCGATACTTTCAAGTATCGGACGGTATCGCTCAACACTAGTGACAAGTGATCCGTTGGATAGCAGATAACACTTCCAGCAGGTTTGACAGCACTACCCAGTCTTCCACACAGTCCAGTCTCACCAGCCTACAGTCTGGATCAATTAATCCTCACCCTGATCTTCCTTCCTCCCACCATGTTGAGTTACAAGAGTTGCTCTTTGCAAATGGGTGCTCCACCTGGGCCTAGGGGTACTCGGTACTGAGTCCGGTCATCATTAAAGGGGTGGTCATGGTGACAGCGACCCAGTTCGTGGCCCTGGGCATCCAAATAAAAAAAAAAGGTCTTTAAAGGGGTTTTTAGGAATAAGAATGTTCATGATGCCACATGTGGTATTCGGTCACGGATGATGGATGCTGCTTAAAGAGGTCCTCTGGAGTGATGGCACTGCAGCAAAGGTGGTATAGCTTCCCACAGATGAAGCTGGGTCCCCAGGGCTCTCGATGTAGTAAGGGAAGATGGTGTGGCGCCAGAAATACCTGTTTACTGGTGGTTCATGGCTACAGTCCAGGGTAATGTTAACAGGTGTTGGTGAGGTCTGGTCAGCCTGGAAGCGATTATTGATCCCCTTCTCCAGGTGAGGTTATAAGCCTTCCTTCTAGCTCTGTAAGGCAAGTCCCTTGCTGCCTATGGCTTCTTACAAGGTTCTCTCTTTCCCTGCTCTAAGACAGTACCCGCATGGTAGGCAACGCGAGCCTTTTTACTGGTGTCTCTCAGATGACTCTAGGCTCTGTATGTTCCTGTACTTTCGAGTGTGGGTGCGGACAGATGACCTAGAATCTTCTGCCCTCTGGTTCTGCTATGGGACATACAGTTCCACACAGCCTCAGGCTCCCGGTGCCCGGTTCCTGCACTTCAGCATAGAAGGAGCCCAGTCACAGCTCCTTCCCAGCTCCTTAATTCTCCTGTATTTATTCCCTCTGGTATGTTACAGGTGCAACGCTGTCTGCTTCTTCTCTCTGGCTCCGAGCTGCAGCACGTGGCTGCATGGCCCCAGCTCCTCTCACGTCTCCAACTGTCTGCTCCATCTCCCTCCTCAGACTCCACTCCTCCACTGTCTGCTACAGACAGAACAACCTAACTCCTCCTTCAAGCCAGAATATATATATCTGGGGAAGCTCCCATGAAATCGGGTTCAGAGCTCCCTCTTCTGGCGTGGAGTCAGAACATGTTGCATGTATTGTGCTACCTGTTAAAGGAATCCTCCTCGCTTCCAGGCATGGCATCACCCTCCCCGAAAGGAAAGTGACACAACTGTAACAGCTGGCCTCCTGGGATGTTACACAACAATATTTGTTAATTGTGGCTTCTCAATATGCATGGTCCAAGAGGGACAGGAGGACATGCTGTTTAGTGATGCACAAAACTAAGAGCAGCCACGGCCACAAAAAGCTGACATTAGGAACAGCAAATTTTATCTAAGGAGGAAGATGATGATGGGACACTGTTGCCGCTAAATATTGCTGTTATGTCACGAAGTCAGAAGATCCAGGGAGCGGAGGGGGAAGACGAGGTGGTAGATGACAAAATCACCGACCTAACCTGGGAAACTGGCATGCAAAGCGAGGCCAGCAGCACTGAGGGGGAGGGATCAGCAGCACCAAAAGAGACAGGAAGAGGCAGTAAGGTGAACAGAGGGAGAAGGAGGACAACTGTTCTGCAGGGCACTGACACTCCTGAATTTCTCAGGCAAAGAGTTTGGTGTTCCCCAGTTTGGGATATTTTTAAAAAGTTTTCTGACACAAACAAAATGGCCATTTGCAACCTGTGCCATGCCAACATTAGGAGGGGCCTGGCCAGCATGATCAAGCACATGTGATCTAAGCACTCAACTCGGTAGGTCGAATGGCTCGGTCCACAATTCGTGCCATCAGATGACACCACTATCACTTTCTCTAAGCTAGGTGCTTCCCATTGGCCCTATACACTGGTGCAGATGTCTCTTGCCCTGCACATTCTGAGTTACCATAATCAGGCAATTCCGAATCCTTATTCCAGCACAGCGTTCAGCTGTCCCTTACCCAGGCCTTAGAATGATAGCAAAAGTTTGCTGCCAACCACCCACAGACCCAAAGGCTAAACAAAAAGATTTCCAGGCTGCTTACCGTTGAAACTTGGTCCCCAGCAGTCAGTTTTTCTCCCATATGGTATCCTCACCTTGTACCAGAGCGTGTCCCGGTATATCACCTGTGCTCTTGCGAAAGCAGTTACTGGGATTGTCCACTTAGCGGCTGACATGTGGACAACTCTTGTGGCCAGGGATGCTAAATTTCCCTGATGGCACACTGGGAGAACACTGTTGAGGGAGGGGCCGAGTCCTACCCTGGCACGGCACATGTTCTATCTAAGAGCTTGTTTCCACTTGCGAGAAACACGTCCGTGTCTCACATGTGGAAACGAAGCTCTGGCGCTGGCACTCCAGAGCGGAGCGTGCGGCTCCATGTGTTGCTATGCGGCCGCACGCTCCGCTCTGGAGTGCCGGCGCCAGAGATTCGTTTCCACATGCGAGACACAGACGTGTTTCTCGCAAGTGGAAACAAGCCCTAATACTGATGCTAATGTTTGCTGCACCTACTTCTGTCAGGATTCTATCTTGTCCTACACCAGTTCTTGCAGCATTTCTTGCTCCTCATCTCCAATGTGCTATCTCAGAACATGTTGTCCACATTAGCTGGAAGATCTGCACCAGTGCCTCAGCTTAGCAGCAACAGACCCTGCTGAAGCTTATTTTTCTAGGAGACAAACTGCACACCACAGCATAGTTGCTTAAAGGAATAGCATACCAGACAGCATTGTGGTTTTTGTAGCTGAGCCTCCAACCTGACATGGTCGTGTGTGATAATGGGCATAACCTGGTGGAGGATATGAAGCTTGGGAAGCTCACACATGTATCATGCTTGGCACATGTGCTAAACTTGGCGAACCTACCCAGATTTGACACAGATTCTAATCAAGGTACGCCGTATCTGTGGCGCCCCAGGGTCCTGGTTGTCACAGTGGTATTGCTTTCCTCTCGGGGAGAGTGATGCTACGTTTGGAGGCAAGAAAGGAAAACTGCATCCAGGTATCACAAACATGCAACGCATTTAATACTCCAGGTCACCAGGGGGAGCTTTAGCTCCTATGTATTAGGTCACTATATATATATATATATATATATATATATATATATATATATATATATATATATATATATATATACAGTGGGGCAAAAAAGTATTTAGTCAGTCAGCAATAGTGCAAGTTCCACCACTTAAAAAGATGAGAGGCATCTGTAATTTACATCATAGGTAGACCTCAACTATGAGAGACAAACTGAGAAAAAAAAATCCAGAAAATCACATTGTCTGTTTTTTTAACATTTTATTTGCATATTATGGTGGAAAATAAGTATTTGGTCAGAAACAAAATTTCATCTCAATACTTTGTAATATATCCTTTGTTGGCAATAACAGAGGTCAAACGTTTTCTGTAAGTCTTCACAAGGTTGCCACACACTGTTGTTGGTATGTTGGCCCATTCCTCCATGCAGATCTCCTCTAGAGCAGTGATGTTTTTGGCTTTTCACTTGGCAACACAGACTTTCAACTCCCTCCAAAGGTTTTCTATAGGGTTGAGATCTGGAGACTGGCTAGGCCACTCCAGGACCTTGAAATGCTTCTTACGAAGCCACTCCTTCGTTGCCCTGGCGGTGTGCTTTGGATCATTGTCATATTGAAAGACCCAGTCACGTTTCATCTTCAAAGCCCTTGCTGATGGAAGGAGGTTTGCACTCAAAATCTCACGATACATGGCCCCATTCATTCTTTCATGTACCCGGATCAGTCGTCCTGGCCCCTTTGCAGAGAAACAGCCCCAAAGCATGATGTTTCCACCACCATGCTTTACAGTAGGTATGGTGTTTGATGGATGCAACTCAGTATTCTTTTTCCTCCAAACACGACAAGTTGTGTTTCTACCAAACAGTTCCAGTTTGGTTTCATCAGACCATAGGACATTCTCCCAAAACTCCTCTGGATCATCCAAATGCTCTCTAGCAAACTTCAGACGGGCCCGGACATGTACTGGCTTAAGCAGTGGGACACGTCTGGCACTGCAGGATCTGAGTCCATGGTGGCGTAGTGTGTTACTTATGGTAGGCCTTGTTACATTGGTCCCAGCTCTCTGCAGTTCATTCACTAGGTCCCCCCGCATGGTTCTGGGATTTTTGCTCACCGTTCTTGTGATCATTCTGACCCCACGGGGTGGGATTTTGCGTGGAGCCCCAGATCGAGGGAGATTATCAGTGGTCTTGTATGTCTTCCATTTTCTAATTATTGCTCCCACTGTTGATTTCTTCACTCCAAGCTGGTTGGCTATTGCAGATTCAGTCTTCCCAGCCTGGTGCAGGGCTACAATTTTGTTTCTGGTGTCCTTTGACAGCTCTTTGGTCTTCACCATAGTGGAGTTTGGAGTCAGACTGTTTGAGGGTGTGCACAGGTGTCTTTTTATACTGATAACAAGTTTAAACAGGTGCCATTACTACAGGTAATGAGTGGAGGAAAGAGGAGACTCTTAAAGAAGAAGTTACAGGTCTGTGAGAGCCAGAAATCTTGATTGTTTGTTTCTGACCAAATACTTATTTTCCACCATAATATGCAAATAAAATGTTAAAAAAACAGACAATGTGATTTTCTGGATTTTTTTTTCTCAGTTTGTCTCCCATAGTTGAGGTCTACCTATGATGTAAATTACAGACGCCTCTCATCTTTTTAAGTGGTGGAACTTGCACTATTGCTGACTGACTAAATACTTTTTTGCCCCACTGTATATATATATATATATATATATATATATAGGAAAAAAAGCCAATCAGCACTCCCAATGTGCACACGTGCAAGCTGCAAACTGCAACATGCAGAGAGAAAAAAATCACAGCAGCACATGTATATGAATCGGCCATGTGAAAACACAATCAAATATACATTTCTCAAAAATATTTTTTCATAAAAAATTTTTCCCAAAATTTTTTTTCATAAAACTTACAGTAAAGATGAAATGGAGATTCTTAGCGCATAAATTGGCCAATTCATGTATGCCCATCAACCACGGCAAGGTCATCTCCCCCTGATGGGTCCTACTCTACCATAGATGCCACTCTTGGGCCACCAGCCTACAACTCTGGACAAAACATGTCACCCTGGGCTAAGCCTACAATTTATGGGCAGGTAGAGTTGATTATCGCCACCTGCAAGGTCAATGGGAGGAGTGCAAGATACATGAATTGGCCAATTTATGTGCTAAGAATCTCCATTTCATCTTGTACATATGTAGTAGATTGTGTAATATTATCTGTTTGTGTTCCTCGTTATTGCCCCAGCAATCGTCACCATTTATCCCCTTATAAATAAAGAGGCATTGCCCTATATTGAGGTGAGAACTAATGAACACCCTGCCCATGGAAGTGACTTAAAGGGGTGTTTCATTTGCTCTGATTTTTACACAGCTGCTTTTTAAAAATACTTTTACTGGCAAAAGGGTTTGATCCTTTGAAGTAAATGGGAACTCAAAAAATCATGGAATCATTAAACATACTAAGAGAATTATGTAGAAGCTATTTAAACAGAAATAGATAGTGTTATGAATAGGTAATTCAGAACCACAATGGACCTTGAAGTTCAGAGCACACAAAGTGACCTGACAATAACCAAAAAACATAGGACGAGCTCTGAGACGTGGGAACTCTGCTGACCGCAATCCCTAATCCTATCACACCACACTAGAGGTAGCCGTGGATTGCGCCTAACGCTCCCTATGCAACTCGGCACAGCCTGAGAAACTAGCTAGGCCTGAAGACAGAAAAATAAGCCTACCTTGCCTCAGAGAAATTCCCCAAAGGAAAAGGCAGCCCCCCACATATAATGACTGTGAGTAAGATGAAAACACAAACACAGAGATGAAATAGATTTAGCAAAGTGAGGCCCGACTTACTGAATAGACCGAGGATAGGAAAGATAGCTTTGCGGTCAACACAAAAACCTACAAACCACCACGCAGAGGGGCAAAAAGACCCTCCGCACCGACTAACGGTACGGAGGTGCTCCCTCTGCGTCTCAGAGCTTCCAGCAGGCAAGAAAAACCAAAATAGCAAGCTGGACAGAAAATATAGCAACAAAAGAAACACAAGCAGAACTTAGCTTATGCTGAGCAGACAGGCCACAGGAACGATCCAGGAGGAAGCAAGACCAATACTAGAACATAGAATGGAGGCCAGGATCAAAGCACTAGGTGGAGTTAATTAGAGCAGCACCTAACGACTTAACCTCATCACCTGAGGAAGGAAACTCAGAAGCCGCAGTACCACTCGTGACCACAGGAGGGAGCTTGATCACAGAATTCACAACAGTACCCCCCCCTTGAGGAGGGGTCACCGAACCCTCACCAGAGCCCCCAGGCCGACCAGGATGAGCCATATGAAAGGCACGAACAAGATCGGCAGCATGGACATCAGAGGCAAAGACCCAGGAATTATCTTCCTGACCATAACCCTTCCACTTAACCAGATACTGGAGTTTCCGTCTCGAAACACGAGAATCCAAAATCTTCTCCACTATATACTCCAACTCCCCCTCCACCAAAACCGGGGCAGGAGGATCAACAGATGGAACCACAGGCGCCACGTATCTCCGCAACAATGACCTATGGAATACGTTATGGATGGAAAAAGAATCTGGAAGGGTCAAACGAAAAGACACAGGATTAAGAACCTCAGAAATCCTATACGGACCAATGAAACGAGGCTTAAACTTAGGAGAGGAAACCTTCATAGGAATATAACGAGATGACAACCAAACCAAATCCCCAACAAGAAGTCGGGGACCCACACAGCGTCTGCGATTAGCGAAATGTTGAGCCTTCTCCTGGGACAAGGTCAAATTGTCCACTACATGAGTCCAAATCCGCTGCAACCTGTCCACCACAGTATCCACACCAGGACAGTCCGAAGACTCAACCTGCCCTGAAGAGAAACGAGGATGGAACCCAGAATTGCAGAAAAACGGTGAAACCAAGGTAGCCGAGCTGGCCCGATTATTAAGCGCGAACTCAGCCAACGGCAAAAAGGACACCCAATCATCCTGATCAGCAGAAACAAAACATCTCAGATATGTTTCCAAGGTCTGATTGGTTCGTTCAGTCTGGCCATTTGTCTGAGGATGGAAAGCCGAGGAAAAAGACAAATCAATGCCCATCCTAGCACAAAAGGCTCGCCAAAACCTCGAAACAAACTGGGAACCTCTGTCAGAAACGATGTTCTCTGGAATGCCATGTAAATGAACCACATGCTGGAAGAACAATGGCACCAAATCAGAGGAGGAAGGCAATTTAGACAAGGGTACCAAATGGATCATCTTAGAGAAGCGATCACAAACTACCCAAATGACCGACATTTTTTGAGAGACGGGGAGATCCGAAATAAAATCCATAGAGATATGTGTCCAAGGCCTCTTCGGGATCGGCAAGGGCAAAAGCAACCCACTGGCACGAGAACAGCAGGGCTTAGCCCGAGCACAAATCCCACAGGACTGCACAAAAGAACGCACATCCCGCGACAGAGACGGCCACCAAAAGGATCTAGCCACCAAATCTCTGGTACCAAAGATTCCAGGATGACCAGCCAACACCGAACAATGAACCTCAGCGATAACTTTATTCGTCCACCTATCAGGGACAAACAGTTTCTCTGCTGGGCAACGATCAGGTTTATTAGCCTGAAATTTTTGCAGCACCTGCCGCAAATCAGGGGAGATGGCAGACACAATTACTCCCTCTTTGAGAATACCCGCCGGCTCAGGCAAACCCGGAGAGTCGGGCACAAAACTCCTAGACAGGGCATCCGCCTTCACATTTTTAGAGCCCGGAAGGTACGAAACCACAAAGTCAAAACGGGAGAAAAACAGTGACCAACGAGCCTGTCTTGGATTCAACCGTTTGGCAGACTCGAGATAAGTCAAGTTCTTGTGATCAGTCAAGACCACCACGCGATGCTTAGCTCCTTCAAGCCAATGACGCCACTCCTCGAATGCCCACTTCATGGCCAGCAACTCTCGATTGCCAACATCATAATTTCGCTCAGCAGGCGAAAACTTCCTGGAAAAGAAGGCGCATGGCTTCATCACCGAGCAATCAGCACCTCTTTGCGACAAAACAGCCCCCGCTCCAATTTCAGAAGCATCAACCTCAACCTGGAACGGAAGCGAAACATCTGGTTGACACAACACAGGGGCAGAAGAAAAACGACGCTTTAACTCTTGAAAAGCTTCCACAGCAGCAGAAGACCAATTGACCACATCAGCACCCTTCTTGGTCAAATCGGTCAATGGTTTAGCAATACTAGAAAAATTACAGATGAAGCGATGATAAAAATTAGCAAAGCCAAGGAACTTTTGCAGACTCTTCAGAGATGTCGGCTGAGTCCAATCATAAATGGCCTGGACCTTAACAGGGTCCATCTCGATGGTAGAAGGGGTAAAAATGAACCCCAAAAATGAAACCTTCTGAACACCAAAGAGACACTTTGATCCCTTCACAAACAAAGAATTAGCACGCAGGACCTGGAACACCATTCTGACCTGCTTCACATGAGACTCCCAATCATCCCAGAAGACCAAAATATCATCCAAGTATACAATCAGGAATTTATCCAGGTTCTCTCGGAAGATGTCATGCATAAAGGACTGAAATACTGATGGAGCATTGGCAAGTCCGAATGGCATAACTAGGTACTCAAAATGGCCCTCAGGCGTATTAAATGCAGTTTTCCATTCATCGCCCCGTTTAATACTCACAAGATTATATGCACCACGAAGATCTATCTTGGTGAACCAACTAGCCCCCTTAATCCGAGCAAACAAATCAGATAGCAGCGGCAAGGGGTACTGAAATTTGACCGTGATTTTATTTAGAAGGCGGTAATCAATACAAGGTCTCAGCGAACCATCCTTCTTGGCCACAAAAAAGAACCCTGCTCCCAATGGCGATGACGACGGCCGAATATGACCCTCCTCCAAGGATTCTTTTACGTAACTCCGCATAGCGGCGTGCTCAGGTACAGATATATTAAACAGTCGACCCTTAGGAAACTTACTACCAGGAATCAACTCGATAGCACAATCACTGTTATGGCTGGCAATCAGGCAACACAGCGTGCAGTAATCAGCACACACACAGAGATCTGGCAATACCCCAAAACAATAGGACGAGCTCTGAGACGTGGAATCTCTGTAGACCGCAATACCTGATCTATCCTCACAACAACTATAAGCAGCAGTGGATTGCGCCTATCACTACCTATGCAACTCGGCACTGCCTGAGGAGCTGACTAGCCTGAAGATAGAAATACAAGCCTGACTTACCTCAGAGAAATACCCCAAAGGAATAGGCAGCCCCCACATATAATGACTGTTAGCAAGATGAAAAGACAAACGTAGGAATGAAATAGATTCAGCAAAGTGAGGCCCGATATTCTAGACAGAGCGAGGATAGCAAAGAGAACTATGCAGTCTACAAAAAACCCTAAACGAAAACCACGCAAAGGGGCAAAAAGACCCACCGTGCCGAACTAACAGCACGGCGGTGCACCCCTTTGCTTCTCAGAGCTTCCAGCAAAAGTTAATAGCAAGCTGGACAGAAAAAACAGAAAACAAACTAGAAGCACTTATCTAGCAGAGCAGCAGGCCCAAGGAAAGATGCAGTAGCTCAGATCCAACACTGGAACATTGACAAGGAGCAAGGAAGACAGACTCAGGTGGAGCTAAATAGCAAGGCAGCCAACGAGCTCACCAAAACACCTGAGGGAGGAAGCCCAGAGACTGCAATACCACTTGTGACCACAGAAGTGAACTCAGCCACAGAATTCACAACAGTACCCCCCCCTTGAAGAGGGGTCACCGAACCCTCACCAGAACCCCCAGGCCGACCAGGATGAGCCACATGAAAGGCACAAACAAGATCTGGGGCATGGACATCAGAGGCAAAAACCCAGGAATTATCTTCCTGAGCATAACCCTTCCATTTGACCAAATACTGGAGTTTCCGTCTAGAGACACGAGAATCCAAAATCTTCTCCACAATATACTCCAATTCCCCCTCCACCAAAACAGGGGCAGGAGGCTCCACAGATGGAACCATAGGTGCCACGTATCTCCTCAACAACGACCTATGGAATACATTATGTATAGAAAAGGAGTCTGGGAGGGTCAGACGAAAAGACACCGGATTGAGAATCTCAGAAATCCTATACGGACCAATAAAACGAGGTTTAAATTTAGGAGAGGAAACCTTCATAGGTATATGACGAGAAGATAACCAAACCAGATCCCCAACACGAAGTCGGGGTCCCACACGGCGTCTGCGATTAGCGAAAAGCTGAGCCTTCTCCTGGGACAAGGTCAAATTGTCCACTACCTGAGTCCAGATCTGCTGCAACCTGTCCACCACATAATCCACACCAGGACAGTCCGAAGACTCAACCTGTCCTGAAGAGAAACGAGGATGGAACCCAGAATTGCAGAAAAATGGAGAGACCAAGGTAGCCGAGCTGGCCCGATTATTAAGGGCGAACTCAGCCAACGGCAAAAATGACACCCAATCATCCTGGTCAGCGGAAACAAAACATCTCAGATATGTTTCCAAGGTCTGATTGGTTCGTTCGGTCTGGCCATTAGTCTGAGGATGGAAGGCCGAGGAAAAAGATAGGTCAATGCCCATCCTACCACAAAAGGCTCGCCAGAACCTCGAGACAAACTGGGAACCTCTGTCAGAAACAATATTCTCAGGAATGCCATGTAAACGAACCACATGCTGGAAGAACAAAGGCACCAAATCAGAGGAGGAAGGCAATTTAACCAAGGGCACCAGATGGACCATTTTAGAAAAGCGATCACAGACCACCCAAATGACAGACATTTTTTGAGAAACGGGAAGGTCAGAAATGAAATCCATCGAAATATGTGTCCAAGGCCTCTTCGGGACCGGCAAGGGCAAAAGCAACCCACTGGCACGTGAACAGCAGGGCTTAGCCCTAGCACAAATTCCACAGGACTGCACAAAAGCACGCACATCCCGTGACAGAGATGGCCACCAGAAGGATCTAGCAACCAACTCCCTGGTACCAAAGATTCCTGGATGACCGGCCAGCACCGAACAATGAAGTTCAGAGATAACTTTACTAGTCCACCTATCAGGGACGAACAGTTTCTCGGCCGGACAATGATCAGGTTTATTAGCCTGAAATTTCTGCAACACTCTCCGCAAATCAGGGGAGATGGCAGACACAATGACTCCTTCCTTGAGGATACTCGCCGGCTCAGATAACCCCGGAGAGTCGGGCACAAAACTCCTAGACAGAGCATCCGCCTTCACATTTTTAGAGCCCGGAAGGTATGAAATCACAAAATCAAAACGAGCAAAAAATAACGACCAACGGGCCTGTCTAGGATTCAAGCGCTTGGCAGACTCAAGATAAGTAAGGTTCTTATGATCAGTCAAAACCACCACGCGATGCTTAGCACCCTCAAGCCAATGACGCCACTCCTCGAATGCCCACTTCATGGCCAGCAACTCTCGGTTGCCCACATCATAATTACGCTCAGCAGCAGAAAATTTCCTGGAAAAGAAAGCACATGGTTTGAACACTGAGCAACCAGAACCTCTCTGTGACAAAACCGCCCCTGCACCAATCTCAGAAGCATCAACCTCGACCTGGAACGGAAGAGAAACATCAGGTTGACACAACACAGGGGCACAGCAAAAACGACGCTTCAACTCCTGAAAAGCTTCCACGGCAGCAGAAGACCAATTAACCAAATCAGCACCCTTCTTGGTCAAATCGGTCAATGGTCTGGCAATGCTAGAAAAATTACAGATGAAGCGACGATAAAAATTAGCAAAGCCCAGGAATTTCTGCAAACTTTTTAGAGATGTCGGCTGAGTCCAATCCTGGATGGCCTGAACCTTAACCGGATCCATCTCGATAGTAGAAGGGGAAAAGATGAACCCCAAAAATGAAACTTTCTGCACACCGAAGAGACACTTTGATCCCTTCACGAACAAGGAATTAGCACGCAGTACCTGGAAAACCATTCTGACTTGCTTCACATGAGACTCCCAATCATCTGAGAAGATCAAAATGTCATCCAAGTAAACAATCAAGAATTTATCCAGATACTCACAGAAAATGTCATGCATAAAAGACTGAAAAACAGATGGAGCATTGGCAAGTCCGAACGGCATCACCAGATACTCAAAATGACCCTCGGGCGTATTAAATGCCGTTTTCCATTCATCTCCCTGCCTGATTCTCACCAGATTATACGCACCACGAAGATCAATCTTAGTAAACCAACTAGCCCCCTTAATCCGAGCAAACAAGTCAGAAATCAATGGCAAGGGATACTGAAACTTAACAGTGATCTTATTAAGAAGGCGGTAATCAATACACGGTCTTAGCGAACCATCCTTCTTGGCTACAAAAAAGAACCCTGCTCCCAATGGTGACGACGATGGGCGAATATGTCCCTTCTCCAGGGACTCCTTCACATAACTGCGCATAGCGGTATGTTCAGGTACGGACAAATTAAATAAACGACCCTTAGGGAATTTACTACCAGGAATCAAATCGATAGCACAATCACAATTCCTATGCGGAGGTAGGGCATCAGACTTGGACTCTTCAAATACATCCTGATAATCAGACAAGAACTCTGGGATGTCAGAAGGAATGGATGACGAAATAGACAAAAATGGAACATCACCATGTACTCCCTGACAACCCCAGCTGGTTACCGACATAGAGTTCCAATCCAACACTGGATTATGGGTTTGTAGCCATGGCAACCCCAACACGACCACATCATGCAAATTATGCAGTACCAAAAAGCGAATAACTTCCTGATGTGCAGGAGCCATGCACATGGTCAGCTGGGCCCAGTACTGAGGCTTATTCTTGGCCAAAGGTGTAGCATCAATTCCTCTCAACGGAATAGGACACCGCAAAGGCTCCAAGAAAAATCCACAACGTTTAGCATAATCCAAATCCATCAGATTCAGGGCAGCGCCTGAATCCACAAACGCCATGACAGAATATGATGACAAAGAGCACATTAAGGTAATGGACAAAAGGAATTTGGACTGTACAGTACCAATAACGGCAGAGCTATCGAACCGCCTAGTGCGTTTAGGACAATTAGAAATAGCATGAGTAGAATCACCACAATAGAAACACAGTCTGTTCAGACGTCTGTGTTCGTGCCGTTCTACTTTAGTCATAGTCCTGTCGCACTGCATAGGCTCAGGTTTACTCTCAGACAATACCGCCAGATGGTGCACAGATTTACGCTCGCGCAAGCGACGACCGATCTGAATGGCCAAGGACATAGACTCATTCAAACCAGCAGGCATAGGAAATCCCACCATTACATCCTTAAGAGCTTCAGAGAGACCCTTTCTGAACAAAGCCGCTAGTGCAGATTCATTCCACAGAGTGAGTACTGACCATTTTCTAAATTTCTGACAATATACTTCTACATCATCCTGACCCTGGCATAAAGCCAGCAGATTTTTCTCAGCTTGATCCACTGAATTAGGCTCATCGTAAAGCAATCCCAGCGCCTGGAAAAATGCATCAACATTACTCAATGCAGAATCTCCTGGTGCAAGAGAAAACGCCCAGTCCTGTGGGTCGCCGCGCAAAAAAGAAATAATAATCAAAACCTGTTGAATAGGATTACCAGAAGAATGAGGTTTCAAGGCCAAAAATAGCTTACAATTATTTCTGAAGCTCAGGAACTTAGTTCTGTCACCAAAAAACAAATCAGGAATCGGAATTCTTGGTTCTAGCATCGATTTCTGATCAATAGTATCTTGAATCTTTTGTACATTTACAACGAGATTATCCATTGAGGAGCACAGAGCCTGAATATCCATGTCCACAGCTGTGTCCTGAAGCACTCTAATGTCTAGGGGAAAAAAAAGACTGAAGACAGAGCTAAGAAAAAAAAATGATGTCAGGATTTCTTTTTTCCCTCTATTGGAAATCATTGAAGGGCTCCTTGTACTGTTATGGCTGGCAATCAGGCAACACAGCGTGCAGTAATCAGCACACACACAGAGATCTGGCAATACCCCAAAACAATAGGACGAGCTCTGAGACGTGGAATCTCTGTAGACCGCAATACCTGATCTATCCTCACAACAACTATAAGCAGCAGTGGATTGCGCCTATCACTACCTATGCAACTCGGCACTGCCTGAGGAGCTGACTAGCCTGAAGATAGAAATACAAGCCTGACTTACCTCAGAGAAATACCCCAAAGGAATAGGCAGCCCCCACATATAATGACTGTTAGCAAGATGAAAAGACAAACGTAGGAATGAAATAGATTCAGCAAAGTGAGGCCCGATATTCTAGACAGAGCGAGGATAGCAAAGAGAACTATGCAGTCTACAAAAAACCCTAAACGAAAACCACGCAAAGGGGCAAAAAGACCCACCGTGCCGAACTAACAGCACGGCGGTGCACCCCTTTGCTTCTCAGAGCTTCCAGCAAAAGTTAATAGCAAGCTGGACAGAAAAAACAGAAAACAAACTAGAAGCACTTATCTAGCAGAGCAGCAGGCCCAAGGAAAGATGCAGTAGCTCAGATCCAACACTGGAACATTGACAAGGAGCAAGGAAGACAGACTCAGGTGGAGCTAAATAGCAAGGCAGCCAACGAGCTCACCAAAACACCTGAGGGAGGAAGCCCAGAGACTGCAATACCACTTGTGACCACAGAAGTGAACTCAGCCACAGAATTCACAACAAATCACAATCCCTATGCGGAGGTAGGGCATTGGACTTGGGCAAATCGAATACATCCCGGTAATCAGACAAGAACTCTGGGACCTCAGAAGGGGTGGATGATGAGATAGACAGAAATGGAACATCACCATGTACCCCCTGACAACCCCAGCTGGACACAGACATTGATTTCCAATCTAATACTAGGTTATGGACTTGTAGCCATGTCAACCCCAACACGACCACATCATGCAGATTTTGCAACACCAGAAAGCGAATATCCTCCTGGTGCGCAGGAGCCATGCACATGGTCAGCTGGGTCCAATACTGAGGCTTATTCTTGGCCAAAGGCATAGCATCAATTCCTCTCAATGGAATAAGACACTGCAAGGGCTCCAAGACAAACCCACAGCGCCTAGCAAACTCCAAGTCCATCAAATTCAGGGCAGCGCCTGAATCCACAAATGCCATGACAGAATAGGAAGACAAAGAGCAGATCAAAGTAACGGACAAAAGAAATTTCGACTGTACCGTACCAATGGTGGCAGACTTAGCGAACCTCTTAGTGCGCTTAGGACAATCGGAGATAGCATGAGTGGAATCACCACAGTAGAAACACAGCCCATTCTGACGTCTGTGTTCCTGCCTTTCAGCTCTGGTCAAAGTCCTATCGCACTGCATAGGCTCAGGTTTATGCTCAGATAATACCGCCAAATGGTGCACAGATTTACGCTCGCGCAAGCGTCGACCGATCTGAATGGCCAAAGACATAGACTCATTCAGACCAGCAGGCATAGGAAATCCCACCATAACATCCTTAAAGGCTTCAGAGAGACCCTTTCTGAAGATTGCTGCCAGCGCAGATTCATTCCATTGAGTGAGCACAGACCACTTTCTAAACTTCTGACAATAAATCTCTATCTCATCCTGACCCTGACACAGAGCCAGCAAATTTTTCTCTGCCTGATCCACTGAATTAGGTTCATCGTACAGCAATCCGAGCGCCAGGAAAAACGCATCAATATTACATAATGCAGGATCTCCTGGCGCAAGGGAAAATGCCCAGTCTTGAGGGTCGCCACGTAATAAAGAAATAATGATCTTAACTTGTTGAACTGGGTCCCCAGAGGAGCGAGGTTTCAACGCCAGAAACAGTTTGCAATTATTTTTGAAACTCAGAAATTTAGCTCTATCTCCAGAAAACAAATCAGGAATAGGAATTCTTGGTTCTAACATAGAATTCTGAGCCACAAAGTCTTGAATATTTTGTACTCTTGCAGTGAGAAGATCCACACATGAAGACAGACCATTAATGTCCATCACCACACCTGTGTCCTGAACCACCCAAATGTCTAGGGGAAAAAAAAGGCAAAACACAGTGCAAAGAAAAAAAAATGGTCTGAGAACTTCTTTTTTCCCTCTATTGAGAAGCATAGTACTTTGGGCCTCCAGTACTGTTATGAATAGGTAATTCAGAACCACAATGGACCTTGAAGTTCAGAGCACACAAAGTGACCTGACAATAACCAAAAAACATAGGACGAGCTCTGAGACGTGGGAACTCTGCTGACCGCAATCCCTAATCCTATCACACCACACTAGAGGTAGCCGTGGATTGCGCCTAACGCTCCCTATGCAACTCGGCACAGCCTGAGAAACTAGCTAGGCCTGAAGACAGAAAAATAAGCCTACCTTGCCTCAGAGAAATTCCCCAAAGAAAAGGCAGCCCCCCACATATAATGACTGTGAGTAAGATGAAAACACAAACACAGAGATGAAATAGATTTAGCAAAGTGAGGCCCGACTTACTGAATAGACCGAGGATAGGAAAGATAGCTTTGCGGTCAACACAAAAACCTACAAACAACCACGCAGAGGGGCAAAAAGACCCTCCGCACCGACTAACGGTACGGAGGTGCTCCCTCTGCGTCTCAGAGCTTCCAGCAGGCAAGAAAAACAAAAATAGCAAGCTGGACAGAAAATATAGTAACAAAAGAAACACAAGCAGAACTTAGCTTATGCTGAGCAGACAGGCCACAGGAACGATCCAGGAGGAAGCAAGACCAATACTAGAACATAGAATGGAGGCCAGGATCAAAGCACTAGGTGGAGTTAAGTAGAGCAGCACCTAACGACTTAACCTCATCACCTGAGGAAGGAAACTCAGAAGCCGCAGTACCACTCGTGACCACAGGAGGGAGCTTGATCACAGAATTCACAACAAGATAGTGTATGAGTAGCCATTTCCTTTGCCTGGAACTGTCTAATTCTCATAATCAGTTGGCTCTCAGCAGCCAGTTCTGATGACTTTGACATTTGGTATGAATTACTATATAGTATGTATTCCTCTATAATATTTCTTGCTACCCCAGCATCAAGGACAGTGAATATGATGAGAATCCTCTCCAAGATCAGAAACCATGCTGTAAATCTTCAGTAATTAATTTCAACTTCCCTGCAACATAAACAATGGACATATCCAACTTTCATGTTCAGAAAATAAAATGGGTTTTGTAGTTTGTGACACACTTTCTTAGAAATGTTCATTGTGTTACTTTAAACGATGTAAGATTTAAAACACAGAGTTTGTTTCCATTAATGGATTTAATTTAGAAATGATGCAAAGCATATGTGGAAAGCTTATTTATATTAATACGAGGAAATCAATAAGATCACTATAATGCCATTAGTTCTGCATTTTTCCTGATTCCCATGGACAGAAAATAAAGGGGTATTTCATCCATAGATAATTATGGAGTATTTAGTGTAAATGGGAGTGTGGATGGAGTCTATCTGCAGTGTTGGATAATTTTCTAAAGATGACCCATCACCCAGTGCCGGCTCCCGGTTTTCATGGGTCCTGGGCAAAAAAGTCTCAGTGGGCCCCTTTAACACATATCATGATTCTTAATGCACAGGTAGGGCAGAGAAATATAGGTATAGTACAATGCCAAAGATTTCACTACTTCCATTACATGAGTAAGATTGTAGATTCTACAATAGCTCAGAAACCGAACAGTATAGTCCTCTATACAGTATTATGGGCACCACACAGTGTTCCATACAGAATAATGAGCCCCATATATTGCTCCATACAGCATTATGGGCAGAACATAGTGCTCCATACAGATTAGTGAGACCCACACAATGCTCCATACAGTATAATAAGCCACATATATTGCTGCATACAGTTTAATAAGCCCCATATATTGCTCCATTCGGTTTAATGGACTCCATATATTGCTCCATACAGAATAATGGACCCCATATATTGCTCCATACCGAATACTGAGTCCCATATATTGCTCCATACAGAACAATGAGCCATATATATTGCTGCGTACATAATGGGCCCCATATAATGCTCCATACATAATGGTCCCCATATAATTCTCCATACATTATTCACTGGGCCCCATATAATGCTCCATAAAGTATATGATGGGTCCCATATATTGCTCCATATATAATGTGACCCATATTATGCTCCATACAAAATGGGAACCATATAATGCTCCATACAGTATATGTTGGGCCCCATATAATGCTCCAGTATACGTTGGGCCCCATATAATGCTACAGAATATGATGAGCCCCATATAATGCTCCAGTATATGATGGGCCCCATATAGTGCTCCAGTATATGATGAGCTCCACATAATGCTCCAGTATATGATGGGCGCCATATAATGCTCCAGTATGTGACAGGCCCCATATAATGCTCTAGTTTATGATGGACCCCATGTAATGCTCAAGTATATAATGTGTCCCATATATTGCTCCAAACATTGAAAAAAAAAAATTTCCTTGTTGGCCGCTGCTCTGCTCTGGGATCCTCGTCGTCGACGTTTTCCGTCTTCCGGTACTCTGCACTGTGACTGTTCAGGCAGAGGGTGCTCACTAGTGATGTAATCACACCCTCTGACCTGAACGTCACTGAGTCAGGAACTGCGGAAGATGCTGCAGTGGAGGAATTGGGAGAGGAAAGTATTGCATGTACCGGGGTCCTGATCAAACAGGGGGCCCGCTCGCGGGGGCTGGCACTGGGACCTCATAGCGCACGAGTGTCCTCGATGATGAGTTGGCCCTGATCCCACCAATTGGCAGAATAAAGACTTTACAATGTCGCTTCATTGTTTACACAGGCACAGAGCCTTATAGATTAAGTGTATTATTGGACTAAATAGTTTAAACATTTCAGACGTGGAACATGAGTGGCAGGGATCCTAGTTTTTAGACTCCCTGAATCTAACATTTATGTCCTATACAAAGAATAGTCCATTTATCTAAAATGGTTGTCCAGAACTTTGATACTCATGGCTTATACTTAGGGCAGGTACAGACGACCATGTATTCTCTCATCAGAGCAAGGGGGTAGATCAGTTTGATCAGAGTGTAAGCACAGTGTGATCTAATTCTCTCAGATGAGAAGAAGATGGAGAAGAAAATTGCTCCATCTTCTCCATTCTGTCAGTCCGTAGAAATCAGACTGCACTCAAATGTTATTGAAATGCAGTCCAATGGTTTCCATAGACATGCAGAATTTTGTTTCCAGTATCTTGTCATATTGCACTCAGATTGAAAATACCACCATGTGCTCAAATCTTATTGATAAGTCAACAATATCAGAATGTTGGTTGTCCGACACCTGGCACCAACATCAATTAGAAGGTGTCTAGGTGGCCAAAAGTAATCAGTGTATGTAACTGGAATGCTACAGTACACTGTGGAGTGGAAACTGAAGCTCAGCTCCCATGAAAGTGAGGGAGTTAGAAAGTGTGGATCCTGATGTTAGATTTGTGGCTAAAAAGCTCTGAATGTTGTTTGGATCAGCTCTGGCAAGCAGGGGTATAACAACAGCGATTGCCGCTGCAACCAGGCCTTGACAGGTCAGGGGCCCACTGACGCCAGCAGAAACTTCAGCAGGATGTGTGTCCTCGGAAGAATATCCAGTTGAAGGGTATTGCTGTGCACAGACACATTGGGCGCATGCACGATAATACACACTGCTGGCCAATCAGAGGCCAGCAGTTGATGTCAGAGTGCACGCGACAGGGTGCATGGCAGTCACGTCATACACTCCCGTCGCATACCGAAGTCAGCTGTCGGCTTCACAAGAGGTTGCTGCACGGCGGGGAATGAAGGGAAGGTGAGTATTAATTATTATTTTTTTTAATCAGTGACCATATTAGTACATGAATGACCATAGGGTGCAGTGGATTATACTTTATGGATGTTTATGGGTGTTGTGCATTATACTTTATGGATGACAATGGGGTGCATGATATTTTATGTATAACTATGTTGGTGCATTATACTTTATGGATGATTATGGGGATGCATTATACCTAATGGATTACTATAGGATGCATTATACTCTATAGATGACTATGAGGTGCATTATAGTACATGGATGACTATGGGCTGTGCATTGTACTTTATGGTGGACTACAAGCTGTGCCTTATGCTACATGGATGACTATGCGCTGTGCATTATACTATAACGAAGACTATAGGCTGTGCACTATATTATATGATGGATATGAGCTGTGTATTATACTAATATGGAAGACTATGGGTTGTGCATTACACTACATGGATTACTATGGGCTGTGCAGTATATTATATAGAGGTCTATGGGATGCATTATACTATATGAAGGACTATGAGGGTGCAATATTCTTCTGCTATGGAACCCCATGACTTCAATATACAATCCTGGTGAGTATAATGGTACATTTTTTTTCTACACATTAAAGAATAGTGACAGAACTGGAAACATATGGGGGAAGGATATACCACGATGGGGCCCAGAATAAGGTACATATACCAGAATGGGCAATATACAGTATATACCAGGATGGGCCCACAATGGTGGACATATATACCAGAATGGAGGGCACATTTATATATATTAAATTTATTCAGAATCGGGGGGCAGTCCAAATCTTGCACTGGATCAGGGGAGAAAATAGGGTGCACCTCCGTTAGATAGTCTGCATGTCAATCTGTGTAGCAGGGTGCCACACCGTGCCTGAGAATACAACATGAATCAAAGCAAAAAAGAAAACACAAATAGCCGTGCACACCTGTTTCAATACTCAGATCAAGATAATAATAAAATATATAGCTTTATTTGAACGTCAGAACACAAATCCACAAACAATAAAAACAATTAAAACAAATATACATTATGGCGGTCAAACCGCACCCCTCAATATTAAATGGTGGCAACCTATCAGTTTTCATAACCATGTGTTGAATCAACATTACAAAACTGGCAATTAATAATAAGCTATGACAGAATCACGAATCAATAATTTACAATAGTTTGTGAAAATAATTCATGACTAATAATTCATAGCAATAGTGACCGAACATCAAAACCTGACCTATTCATTTCCAGAATGTGACCCAGTTGTTCCCTGCATTAATGGCTTAGATGTCAGTAAACTGAGTTTAGAATTGCATGGTATTTAGGTCACAAAACACACACACAAAAAAGCCAGAAATGTCCACTTAAAGTGGTGCTTTTCAATGCTGACAAGAGGGAAGGCCAAGGATATCAATAGGAATTAGCCAGTGAGCTGAAGAAAAAAGTCCATAGGCATAAATACCTGAAGACACTGGGCAGTACCTAAAGAAAGAGGGGTGGTGGGAGATCCCACGCGTATCGCTGTCTTAGGATAGCTTCATCAGGCTCTTCTTTTGATTAGCCAGGCTGGCACGACACTGTGAGTTTGTCACATTTCAATGAGGACGCCATGTAAGCGTTGCATAAAGAGATGAATCTAAAGATGAGCCTATGGACTGGGTGCGATGGGAGGAAAACAGCAGACTTGTTCTTTTAAAAGTTCATATGGGTTTATTTCTTCATAAAGCCCAAAAGCACAAACCGAAAATAAACAGCCTTTAGGTCAGGCAAAACAAAGTCACAATGTCCATAGCAGGGCTTTGCTCCGTCAAGCCTGTGGGCATACAAGCTGGGGTAGTGTCCAGACCAAGCCTGAGGACAAACACACAGAAGACCTTCTCCCTCCCAACACACAGACCATGTGCCAAACAACAGCCTCCATTATACAGGCTGTAACCACACCCAGAGGTGGGGTATGTGGGTAGCCAGACGTGCCCATCTCTCATAGCTACCCGCAACCAGTCACAGGTGCAGCAAATGAACCTCTTAGTGCTTACATGCACTAGAGAAAATACTCTGGGTTATATCACAGAGACAAGCCATCTTGCCTTGCGCAGGCGTGTACTACGGAGGACAGAGAATGAACTTCAATCCAATATTGCAGCCAGCATGCAGCCAGCGGGTAAGGAAAGGGTGAATCAAACACCTGAAAACTCCACCCATATGACCGAAAACCGGTCCCACCAATTTCAGGTGACAGGTTCCCTTTAATGATCCAGTACTGACCACCACTGTAATAGGTATGATAATCCGTAAGACTTTATAGCTGTAGGGCATTATACTCTGATACTTCAGCAGTGTGGGAAATGTTGATGGGCAAGTTTTTGTTTTACAAGCCTCAAATCAAATCTTAAAATGTTCAAGTTTGCATGACATCATGAAATTTAAGGAAATTTGGCAAATCTGTAATTACTGTCAAAAACACCTAGAAGATCGTCTAGAGCTACATTTTACACAGAGATGCATTGATTACAGAATGACCAATTTGTATTACTCAGGATTAAATTTCAGAGCAACAGCAATAAAATATCAGTTGTTCTCATAAGATAAAAGAAGCAATTCAATGTGAACCAAATCCATGTCTAATTTTCCAGATTTAATTGAAACCCTGCAAATTCAAGCATTTTACGCATCGCTCAAGATTGCACCAGGCAAAGAAGGCTCAAATGACCTTAGGCATAGCTGTGCAGGTTTCTCAATGCTTAGAAGTTATTAAATCACATGGTATAGCACAGCCAACCAAGGTAGACTGTCAAACTGTATAAAAGTAGAGGTGTACAGAAGTCATTTTGCCATGAATTTGGATAATGAAAGGATATCACATCTCACAACTTAGTAATAGAGATGAGAAGGGAAAGTCATAAAACAGTAAATTAACTTTACAGATAGTGTATGACAGTACAACAGAGTAGAGCAGATACCATTCATTTATCCATAGCCTTGCATTTTGAGGTCACTAAGGCTGTGTTTGTGTTAAAGAGCTTAAAGGGAACCTGTCACCAGGTTTGGCCGATATGAATTATGACCATCACTTTTCAGGGCTGATATACAGCATTCTGTAATGCTGTATATCTGCACCCAGCCTGACCTTTAAGAGAAAAAAATAACTTATTATACTCACCTGCGGGGCGGTCTGGTCCAATGGGTGTCGCTTGTCTTTGTCCAGTGCCTCCCTTCTTCTTGCGATACTGCCCTCCTGCTTGTTTCATGTGGATGACACGTCTCCTCGGCACCGGCAGAGTAAAGTACTGCAGTGCACAGGTGTTGGGAAAGGTCAAAGAGCACCACTGCAGTACTTTGCTCTTCCCTCAACAGGGCAGAGAAGTACGCATGCTCAGGAGCGCTGTGCCTAGGAGACTGTGTGGATGAGCAAGCAGGGAGACTGGGATCGTAAGAAGATGGAAGGCGCCAGACCAAGACCAACGACACCCGTTGGACTGGACCGCCCCGCTGGTGAGTACAATAAAAGTGATTTTTTTTTCTATTACAGGTTGGGTTGGGGGCAGATATACAGCATTGTAGAATGCTGTACATCAGCTCTGAAAGGTGATGGTGTATCTCTTATCGACCAAACCTGGTGACAGGTTCATTTTAATGAACTCTTTGTCACGCTCACACCCTGACTGGGTGGCATGAGTGAAGGGATTGTGGCCCCACTGTGCCACAAACCAGACTGCCCTGGAAGAGGCATGACTAAGCAGCTTTCTTGGTGTTCGCTAGAGCCTCTGAAGGTGAGGTCAGGCTTGTGCGGCAGGTAGCTGCCAGGTACCACTCCAGGGTGGTGTCTGGCTGTTGCTGCTGATCCCATTTGGGATGGAATGCTAGGACAGGAGCAGGCAAAGGGCTCAACTGGCAGATGGGCACAGCTGAGACAAAGGCAGGTGGGCACGGCTGACACACTGGCAGGTGGGCATGGCTGACACACTGACAGGTGGGCATGGCTGAGACACTGGCAGGCAGACACGGCTGAGACACTGGCAGGTGGGAACGGCTGAGACACAGGCAGGCACGGCTGGCACTCTGGCTGTACAGGCAGACACGGCTGGTACTCTGGCAGGACAGATACTGACTAGGCAGGGACAGGAATATGGGCATGTATATGGAAACAGGTTCAGACTGGAGGATTTATGCGAACAGGTAGGGACCTGTTCAGACAGGAGGGTATATGGGACCAGGTTGGGACCTGACCCACAGGTTGCAGAACGGAAGTAGAGCAGGGCCGCAAGGTTGCAGAGCTGAGAGCAGAAATGCTGGTTGCAGTGCAGTGAGCAAAACCACCAAGAGCAAAACCGCTGGAGGCAGAGCCTAGAGTAGAACTGCTGGAGGCGTGGCCAGGAGTAGAACCACTGGAGGCAGAGCCAAGACCAGAACTGCTAGTGGCGGAACCAAGAGCAGAACCACAAGATACGGAGAAAAGAGCAGACCTGCAAGGGGAGGAGCAAAGAGCAGAAGCATAGGAGGCGGAGTTAAGAGCAGAACCACAGGAAGTGGAGCAAAGAGCAGAACCACAGGAGATGGAGCAAAGAGCAGAAAAGTAGGAGGCGGAGCTAAGAACAGAACTACAGGAGGCGGAACTAAGAGCAGAACAAGTGAACACAAAGAATCACTCAGCAGAATAGGAAAAGTTACAGACAGGGATTCAAACAGACACAGATATAGGACTAGGTCCAGACAGGGTCAGGAATGGGACAAGGCACAGAAACAAGGACTCAGACCAGGGTTCAAAGCCCCACTGGGTTGCTGAAACAAGAGGCACAGGTAAAGGCCAGGGTACGAAGCCCCACTGGGTGGCTGACATGAAAGATAAATAGCAAGACAGGACCCAGCACCTCAGCAGCAAATCACTGACTGAGGAAGTATGTTGCGCAGGCATTCCCCTAGTGTTGGGAATGCCTTAAGTACCTGATGCCTCTTGGTAATTGGCTGGGGACAACTTAAAATGCACACAGTCTCAATAAGAGTCAGGGAGTGCCAGCGCCACCCTCCTATGCACACAGCCAGGAAGTATGCAGAGAGCAGGCAGGAAACAAGAGGCACCCAGCATGAAACTGGCAGAAGACAGAACTCACAGAATGGCCCGGAGTATTGAGTAATTTGGTGTGTAAGGTGGGGGGATGGGAGGCCATGCAGTGATGCCAGCAGGGTTGTTACACCCATATAAAGTCCATTTATCGTTGAGGTCTGAAAATCAAAAGTTACACTTTTACAACTACAACACAATGAACAAGGGAACATATCACTGTGTAGCAGAGACAAAAACCTTTATTGGAGGCTCCCAAGATTTAAAACAGCACTTAATAATAACTCATGACTTAACTTTATCGTAAGCCATAATCGGAGGATCTTTAAAAAATAACCACCCGCACTTTGTATTTGCCAAATGGCAGGCTTAACAGATTAACCCCTTTCTGACCTCGGACGGGATAGTACGTCCGAGGTCAGAAGTCACGCTTTGATACGGGCTCCGGCAGTGAGCCTGCATCAAAGCCGGGATATGTCAGCTGTTTTGAACAGTTGACATGTGCACGCAATAGCGGAGGGTGAAATTGCGATTCACCCGCTGCTATTAACTAGTTAAATGCCGCTGGCATTTAACCAGCGCTTCCGGCCATCCGGCCAGAAAAGAACGCGTTGCTGACCCCGTCACATGATCAGGGGTCAGCGATGCTTCTGCATAGTAACCATAGAGGTCCTTGAGACCTACAGTGTATGGTTACTGATCCCGGCTAACTGTGAGCGCCACCCTGTGGTCGGCGCTCATAGCACACCTACATTTCTGCTGCATAGCAGTGATCTGATGATCGCTGCTATGTAGCAGAGGCGATCGAGTTTTGCCAGCTTCTAGCCTTCTATGGAGGCTATTGAAACATGGCAAAAGTTAAAAAAAAAGTTAAAAAAGTGAAAAAAAAAATATAAAAGTTTAAATCACCCCCCTTTCGCCCCATTAAAAATAAGTCAATAAAAAAAATCAAACCTACACATATTTGGTATTGCTGCATTCAGAATCACCCGATCTATCAGTAAAAGAAAAGCATTAACCTGATTGCTAAACAGCGTAGCGAGAAAAAAATTAGAAACGCCAGAATTACGTTTTTTTTGGCCCCGCGACATTGCATTAAAATGCAATATCGGGCGATCAAAAGAACATATCTGCACCAAAATGATATTATTAAAAATGCCAGCACAGCACGCAAATACGAAGCCATCAACCAACCCCAGATCATGAAAAATGGAGACGCTACGGGTATCGAAAAATGACAATTTTTTTTTTTTTAGCAAAGTTTGGAATTTTTTTTTACCACTTAGATAAAAAATAACCTAGACATGTTAGGTGTCTATGAACTCGTAATGACCTGGAGAATCATAATGGTAGGTCAGTTTTAGCATTTAGTGAACCTAGCAAAAAAGCCAAACAAAAAACAAGTGTGGGATTACACTTTTTTTGCAATTTCACCGCACTTGGAATTTTTTTCCCGTTTTCTAGCACACGACATGCTAAAACCAATGATGTCGTTCAAAAGCACAACTTGTTTCGCAAAAAATAAGCCCTCACATGGTCATATTGACGGAAAAATAAAAAAGTTATGGCTCTGGGAAGGAGGGGAGCGAAAAACGGAAAATCCCAAGGCCATGAAGGGGTTAATAACAATCGTGAGCATAATGCATTTCTGAAACATTTTTAAAAAAAGTTTGCCCCCCCAAAAAAAAATATTTTGCTTTCGCGCTGGATTTACTAGAAATTAAAGGTGTCACCACGTCAATCTCCTTTTCATGTGTGAGCCAAACTGGCCATCAAAAACAAAACACTGTTCTGGCTGACTTTACCCAGCTCTCCCTGGCTCCAGAATATCTCTGTATACTGCATTGATTTTCCATGGTATGCACTGACTTTACCCAGCTCTCCCTGGCTCCAGAATATCTCTGTATACTGCATTGATTTTCCATGGTATGCACTGACTTTACCCAGCTCTCCCTGGCTCCAGAATATCTCTGTATACTGCATTGATTTTCCATGGTATGCACTGACTTTACCCAGCTCTCCCTGGCTCCAGAATATCTCTGTAAACTGCATTGATTTTCCATGGTATGCACTGACTTTACCCAGCTCTCCCTGGCTCCAGAATATCTCTGTATACTGCATTGATTTTCCATGGTATGCACTGACTTTACCCAGCTCTCCCTGGCTTCTGAGTGTCTCTGTATATTGCACTGGCTTTTCTATGCTTCCCCTGGATCTGAGTGTCTTGGTGCAGCACATATAATCCTTTTAGTATGCTTTCTCACCTATGAGCTTGTTTCCACGACCTGTTTTCATGTCTCTCATTGTGTGATCCTGGCATCTCTTTGAGTGGTCAGTCTTACCCCTCCCTCACTTTATGACCTTTGCTTAACTCTCTACATCTGGTCTCCCATACCCAGCCACCCCCTCATTCACACCTGATTGCCCTTAACTGGGGATATATTCACATGCAGGAGTCTGCTATAGACTCAGTCTGCTGAAAATCATCTTGTAACTTCCATCTTTTTAATTATGATTCTGAATTAGACTGAATTGGACTGGAATTGACTGGAAGGTAACAGACTACTAACCACTACAATGTTTCGGTTTCTTTTCTCTTTCACCCCCATACTACTTTCCTTCTTACAATCTCCTGCAATCACTCCACCTAGTAAGGAACTAGTCATTTCTTCCTCCATACTCCCCAGCCATCTCACCTTCCCCTCAGAACTGTTCCTCCACATACAATCCTTTTTCTCCAGACACACACGGCCACATCATGTCCTATCCTGCTCCCACCTTCTAATGATCTGTCTGTTACTCCTCATTGCTGGTGACATATCCCCAAATCCCGGCCCTCCCCAATTCATCCCCACACTCGTTTCTAACCCCCTGCCACGATCCTCCGCACGTTTTCCCAACCACGACAACCTCATACCCATTCATCCAGCCCCCACTCCCCCGCTCCCCCTACTTGGAGCACTATGGAACGCACGCTCCATCTGCAACAAACTGCCATTTATCCATGACCTCTTCATCACCAACAAACTCTCCTTCCTCGGCCTCACTGAAACCTGGCTCACCCCCTCTGACTCGGCCTCTCCAGCTGCGCTCTCCTATGGCGGATTCCACCTCTCTCACACCCCTCGCCCCAGCAACAAACGCGGTGGAGGAGTTGGCTTGCTCCTGTCCGACACCTGCTCCTTTACTCCAATCCCGCTACCACCCTCCGCTACTCTTCCCTCGTTTGAGGTGCACTCTGTCCGCATCTATACCCCCTCCAACCTCCAGCTGGCTGTCATCTACCGCCCCCCAGAACTAGCCATCTCCACCTTTCTCGACCACTTCACCACCTGGCTACTTAATTTCCTCTCTGTTGACATCCCCACTATCATCATGGGTGATTTCAATGTCCCCATTGACACTTTCACCTCAGCTACCTCTAAACTTTTATCACTGACTGCCTCCTTTGGCCTCACTCAATGGTCCTCTGAGGCCACTCACAAAGATGGCCACACGCTGGACCTCATCTTCACCCGCCTCTGCTCCCTTACTAACCTCACTAACACACCCCTCCCCCTGTCTGACCACAACCTACTGACATTCTCGTCCCTCTCCTCTCCTAGTGTGCAACCCCCACTCCACAAACTCACTCACCCTCGCCGAAATCTCAAACATCTCAACTTACAATCACTCTCTGAGTCCCTTCTCCCTCTCACAGACATAGCCTCCCTTCATGACACAGATGCTGCTGCCACTTTTTATAACACCACAATAACAACAACACTCGATTCGGCCGCCCCACTCATGCATAGTAAAACTCGTACAATTAACAGGCAGCCCTGGCTGACCAGCCTGACCAAAGAATTGAGACGGGCTTCCAGGATTGCTGAGCGGAGATGGAAGCGATCCCACTCTGCCGACCACTTCACTGCATACAAGCAGTCCCTCGCCAGCTTCAAGTCTGCGCTCACTGCCGCAAAACAAACTTACTTCTCATCCCTCATATCCTCCCTGTCCCACAACCCTAAACAGCTTTTCAACACTTTCAATTCTCTACTCCGTCCCCCCGCACCTCCTCCTTCCCCCCTCATTTCTGCTGATGACTTCGCCTCTTTCTTTAAACAGAAGATCGATACGATCAGAGAAAGCTTTGGCCCACAGCGCCCACTGCCCCTCTTAGCTGCTCAACCCTGCTCCTCCAAAACCAGCTTCTCCACCATGACAGAAGATCAGCTCTCCACCCTCCTGTCAAGATCACACCTCACCACCTGCACGCTTGACCCGCTCCCATCCCACCTCATCCCTAACCTTTCCACGGTCTTCATCCCAACCCTAACGCACCTCTTCAACCTCTCACTCACAACAGGTGTCTTTCCCTCATCCTTCAAGCATGCCAAGATCACACCCATCCTCAAAAAGCCCTCCCTCGACCCATCCTCTGTGTCTAGCTATCGCCCGATATCTCTTCTCCCTTATGCCTCCAAATTGCTGGAGCAACACGTCCATCTTGAACTGTCCTCCCACTTCTCCTCCTGCTCCCTCTTTGATCGGTTACAATCAGGCTTCCGTTCCCATCACTCAACTGAAACTGCCCTAACTAAAGTCACCAATGACCTACTAACTGCCAGGAGCAAGCGACACTACTCTGTCCTCCTTCTCCTGGACTTGTCTTCTGCCTTTGACACTGTAGACCACTCCCTTTTGCTACAAATCCTCTCATCCCTTGGCATCACAGACTTGGCCCTTTCCTGGATCTCGTCATATCTGACAGACCGAACATTCAGTGTCTCCCTCCCCCACACCACCTCCTCACTTCGCCCCTTGTCAGTCGGTGTTCCTCAAGGCTCTGTTCTAGGACCCCTACTCTTCTCCATCTACACTTTCGGCCTGGGACAGCTCATAGAATCCCACGGTATGCAGTACCATCTCTACGCTGACGACACGCAGATCTACCTCTCCGGACCTGACCTCTCCTCCTTGCTTACCAAAATCCCGCACTGTCTGTCTGCCATTTCAGCCTTCTTTTCTGCTCGCTTTCTACAACTGAACATGGACAAAACAGAATTCATCATCTTTCCCCCATCTCACTCTACCCCTCCACCAGACCTATCCATCAATGTCAATGGCTGCTCACTATCCCCAGTCCCACACGCCCGGTGCCTCGGGGTGATCCTCGACTCTGCCCTCTCTTTCAAGCCACATATCCAAGCCCTTGCCTCCTCCTGTCGTCTCAAACTCAAAAATATTTCCCGGATCCGTGCTTTCCTTGACCGCAACACTGCAAAAACGCTAGTGCATGCCCTTATCATCTCCCGCCTCGACTACTGCAACCTCCTACTCTCTGGACTCCCCTCTAGCACTCTGGCACCACTCCAATCCATCCTACACTCTGCTGCCCGACTAATCCACCTGTCCCCCCGCTATTCCCCAGCCTCTCCCCTGTGTCAAGCCCTTCACTGGCTTCCTATCGCCCAGAGACTCCAGTTCAAAACCCTCACACTGACATACAAAGCCATCCACAACCTGTCTCCTCCATACATCTGTGACATGGTCTCCCGGTACCTACCTACACGCGACCTCCGGTCCTCCCAAGACCTCCTTCTCTACTCCCCTCTCATCTCTTCTTCCCATAACCGCATCCAAGACTTCTCCCGTGCTTCCCCCATACTCTGGAACTCTCTACCCCAACACATCAGACTTGCGCCTACCATAGAAACCTTCAAAAAGAACCTGAAGACTCATCTCTTCCGACAAGCCTACAACCTGCAGTGATCCTCAACCTACTGAACAGCCGCACAGCCAGCTCTTCCCTCTCCTAGTGTATCCTCACCCACCCCCTGCAGACTGTGAGCCCTCGCGGGCAGGGTCCTCCCTCCTTATGTACTCGTGTGCCTTGTTATCTGCTCATGTTTAATGTATTTGTCTATATTTGCCCCGTATTCACATGTAAAGCGCCATGGAATAAATGGCGCTATAAAAATGTATAATAATAATAATAATAATAATAAAACACAACAGAACATTTAATACAGCATGTAGTACAACATGGTGGCTATTCAACTGAATCAACATCTGTCTGGTACCTGGATGTGTCAGGTACGCCAGCTTGAGACCCAGTGTTTATAGTGGCTCTACATGTAGGCTTACAGAGGGGGGACAAATACAAGTGATTTTACATTGAAAGCTGACAAGAATTAAAAGTAGGATGAAACATGTTGTCATTGAAAGCTCAATACACACAAAGGTTACCAAAAATGGTTTTCCTGTTTTGTAGAACTTAAACTGGGTCTAATGGTGTCACCCCCACATGCCACACCTGTGACTTAATACCACCACACCATGACCAGGCCACATAGTGACCGAATAATACTACATACAAGGGACAAATACCACCGCACCATTTCCAGACCACATATTACCACCACATAGTGACTGAATACTACAATACTGATCAGTAATAAAAAAAAAAACCACAATACTATCACCATAAGTGCCAGTATTCACAGGAGATCTGTACTTAGTATGCAGTGTCTGTGTAGAGGTAATACAGAGATCACTGGTGACATTATACACAGGACCTGTATATAGTATACAGTGTATAGTGTCAGTGTATAGGTAACACTGACTCACCAGTGACGTCTCTAGGTGAAGTCCTTCATCTTTCATCCAGCACAGACCGCCATCATTCCTTCCAGCCAGGACTCGTTTCTGCAGGAAATAACACAGTTATCTCGAGCTCCGCTTGCAGAACACATTACTTAATTTTTCACAACTTTTACATTACATCACATGAAGAAAAAAAGGTGATATAGTGTCACTCTGCACAGTAACAGGCCTGCCCCCCATTTAAAACAGTATACTCAAAAAATAAAATAAATACATCTCTGCAGTAATAATGTCCCTTAATTATCCCCTATGGTAACACTATTCCCCACCCTGGCCCCGTTTATCTCATTCCTGGCTCCAGCCATATGTTCTTGCATCCTGCCCTCATGAGTATCCATTTTACCCCATATGATCTCCCCATCCTGCCCCACCAGCCTCCATCGTATCCGTCCTGCCCCATGATCCAATCCTGCCCCGTGTCTCCAATCATGCCCCGTATCTACATTCTGCCCATGCCTCAAGTCCTGCCCCCAGTGTGTCCAGCATATTACCCCCATGTTGTCCAGCAATCTGCCCCAGTGTGTCCAGCATATTACCCCCATGTTGTCCAGCAATCTGCCCCAGTGTGTCCAGCATATTACCCCCAGTGTGTCCAGCAATCTGCCCCAGTATGTCCAGCACTGCCCCCAGTGTGTCCAGCAATCTGCCCCAGTGTCCAGCCTTTCCCCAGTGTGTCCAGCATATTACCCCCAGTGTCCAGCATTGCCCCAGTGTGTCCAGCATATTACCCCCAGTGTGTCCAGCAATCTGCCCCAGTGTCCAGTATTGCCCCAGTGTGTCCAGCAATCTGCCCATGGTCTCCTGTATTGCCCCAGTGTGTCCAGCATTCTGCCACATGGTCTCCAGTATTGCCCCGGTGTGTCCAGCAATCTGCCCCATGGTCTCCTGTATTGCCCCAGTGTGTCCAGCATTCTGCCCCATGGTCTCCAGTATTGCCCCGGTGTGTCCAGCAATCTGCCCCATGGTCTCCAGTATTGCCCCGGTGTGTCCAACAATCTGCCCCATGGTCTCCAGTATTGCCCCAGTATGTCCAGAAGTCTGCCCCAGGGTCTCCAGCATTGCCTCAATGTGTCCTGAAATCTGCCCCATGGTCTCCAGTATTCAGTGTGTCCAGCAATCTGCCCCATAGTCTCCTGTATTGCCCCAGTGTGTCCAGCATTCTGCCCCATGGTCTCCAGTATTGCCCCAGTGTGTCCAGCATTCTGCCCCATGGTCTCCAGTATTGCCCCAGTATGTCCAGCAATCTGCCCCATGGTCTCCAGTATTGCCCCAGTATGTCCAGAAGTCTGCCCCAGGGTCTCCAGCATTGCCTCAATGTGTCCTGAAATCTGCCCCATGGTCTCCAGTATTCAGTGTGTCCTGCAATCTGCCCCATAGTCTCCTGTACTGCCCCAGTGTGTCCAGCATTCTGCCCCATGGTCTCCAGTATTGCCCCAGTGTGTCCAGCATTCTGCCCCATGGTCTCCAGTATTGCCCCAGTGTGTCCAGCAATCTGCCCCATGGTCTCCAGTATTGCCCCAGTATGTCCAGAAGTCTGCCCCAGGGTCTCCAGCATTGCCTCAATGTGTCCTGAAATCTGCCCCATGGTCTCCAGTATTCAGTGTGTCCAGCAATCTGCCCCATAGTCTCCTGTACTGCCCCAGTGTGTCCAGCATTCTGCCCCATGGTCTCCAGTATTGCCCCAGTGTGTCCAGCAATCTGCCCCATAGTCTCCTGTATTGCCCAAGTGTGTCCAGCAATCTGCCCCATGGTCTCCTGTATTGCCCCAGTGTGTCCAGCAATCTGCCCCATGGTCTCCTGTATTGCCCCAGTGAGTCCAGCATTCTGCCACATGGTCTCCTGTATTGCCCCAGTGTGTCCAGCATTCTGCCCCATGGTCTCCAGTATTGCCCCAGTGTGTCCAGCAATCTGCCCCATAGTCTCCTGTATTGCCCCAGTGTGTCCAGCAATCTGCCCCATGGTCTCCTGTATTGCCCCAGTGTGTCAAGCAATCTGCCCCATAGTCTCCGGTACTGCCCCAGTGTGTCCAGCAATCTGCCCCATGGTCTCCAGTATTGCCCCAGTGTGTCCAGCATTGCCCCAGCCCCAGACAGTCAGACATAAAGAAAAAAAAAAAAAAGTAAAATCCTCACCTCTCCCGTTCCTAGCGCAGGTCCAGTGCAGCCAGTCAGCGTCTCTCCGGCTCTGCGACGCTCAGGACAGAGAGGCAGAGCGGCGCGCACAGTAGTGACGTCATCGCGCCCTCTGCTCTGAGACGTCGCAGATAGAGTTGAGCGACCTTGACCTTTTTAGAGTCGAGCCGGGTTTCGCGAAACCCGACTATCTCAAAAGTCGGGTCGAGTGAAATCGGCCAATTATGACATAAAGTCGGGATCGACCGAAACACGAAACCCAATGCAAGTCAATGGGGCAGCATAGTCAGCAGTGAGTGGGGGCCAGGAAAACACCTAGAGTGCCCATTTTAATGTCAAAACCATCCATTCTTCTTAATGAAGCTTGTCAAGCGTAATTTACCTTATAATAATTGGAAGGCATTTGAAATTGGGGTCATTTGGCTAAAGTTGTGGTGGGTAGGGCTGGTTCAAGTAATTAGTGGGCCCAGGAAATCTGGACCACGTCACGGCAGTGGAGCAGGGAGAGGTAAGTATTTCAACTTTGCAAGTGCTGTGAACCTGAGCAAGCAGGGGGGGCCCACTCGTTGACATTGGCACTGGCACAGGGCCCCTCAAAGTACAGCGGTGTGTTTGCACGGCGGGGGCGCCCCCCACCGGCAGCAACACTTTTGCGTACCATGAGAGGCCCTGTGCCAGTGACGTCGCCAACTAGTATTCCTCCCCCCACCTGATGAAGGAACCTGCACTTTCATCTGCACCTTCCTGTTTGTCCCCGTGTAAGGTGGTATGGTATGCGGGAAGGGGGACCTGACTTTCAGCAGGGTCACTGTTGTGAATTCTGTGGCTGAATTCACTTCTGTGGTCACAAGTGGTACTGCAGCTTCTGAGCTTCCTCCCTCAGGTGTTCTGGTGAGCTCGTTAACTGCTTCATTACTTAACTCCGCCTGATGCTGCTATCCTTGCTCCTTGTCAATGTTTCAGTGTTGGATCTGAGCTTCTCCTGTTTGTTCCTGTGACCTGCTGCTCTGTATAGCTAAGTGCTTTTTGCTTTTTTTGTTGCTTTTTTTCTGTCCAGCTTGTCTTTTGTTTTGCTGGAAGCTCTGAGACGCAAAGGGTGTACCGCCGTGCCGTTAGTTCGGCACGGTGGTTTTTTTTTTGCCCCCTTTGCGTGGTTTTGCTTTAGGGTTTTTTGTAGACTGCAAAGTTCGCTTTACTGTCCTCGCTCTGTCCTAAAATATCGGGCCCCACTTTGCTGAATCTATTTCATCCCTACGTTTTGTCTTTTCATCTTACTCACAGTCATTATATGTGGGGGGCTGCCTTTTCCTTTGGGGAATTTCTCTGGGGCAAGTCAGGCCTATTTTTCTATCTTCAGGCTAGCTAGTTTCTTAGGCTGTGCCGAGTTGCCTAGGTAGTTGTTAGGCGCAATCCACAGCCGCTTTTAGTTGTGTTTAGGATAGGATCAGGTGTGCAGTCTACAGAGTTTCCACGTCTCAGAGCTCGTTCTTGTATTTTTGGGTATTTGTCAGATCACTGTGTGCGCTCTGATCGCTAAGCACACTGTGTTTCTGGATTGCCTTCATAACACCTGTCATTAGCAAACATAACAGTACAAGGAGCCCAAACTAATGATTCTCAATAGAGGGAAAGAAAAAGTTCTGACATCATTTTTTTTTTTTTTTTCCTCTGCTCTGTGTTCATTTTTTTTTTTTTTTTCCCCTAGACATTTGGGTGATTCTGGACACAGGTGTGGACATGGATATTCAGGGTCTGTGCTCTTCAATGGATAATCTCGTTATAAATGTACAAAAAATTCAAGATACTATTGATCAGAAATCTATGTTAGAACCAAGAATTCCTATTCCTGATTTGTTTTTTGGAGATAGAACTAAGTTTCTAAGTTTCAAAAATAATTGTAAGCTATTTCTGGCCTTGAAACCTCATTCTTCTGGTAATCCTATTCAACAGGTTTTGATTATTATTTCTTTTTTGCACGGCGACCCTCAAGACTGGGCATTTTCTCTTGCGCCAGGAGACCCTGCATTGAGTAGTGTCGATGCGTTTTTCCTGGCGCTCGGATTGCTGTACGATGAGCCTAATTCAGTGGATCAGGCTGAGAAAAATTTGCTGGCTTTGTGCCAGGGTCAGGATGATATAGAAGTATATTGTCAGAAATTTAGGAAATGGTCAGTACTCACTCAGTGGAATGAATCTGCGCTGGCAGCTTTGTTCAGAAAGGGTCTCTCTGAGGCTCTTAAGGATGTCATGGTGGGATTTCCTATGCCTGCTGGTTTGAATGAGTCTTTGTCTTTGGCCATTCAGATCGGTCGACGCTTGCGCGAGCGTAAATCTGTGCACCATTTGGCGGTACTGCCTGAGGTTAAACCTGAGCCTATGCAGTGCGATAGGACTATGACTAGAGTTGAACGGCAGGAATACAGACGTCTGAATGGTCTGTGTTTCTACTGTGGTGATTCCACTCATGCTATTTCTGATTGTCCTAAGCGCACTAAGCGGTCCGCTAGGTCTGCCGTCATTGGCTTGAAGGAGCTAAGCATCGCGTGGTGGTATTGACTGATCATAAGAACTTGACTTATCTCGAGTCTGCCAAGCGCTTGAATCCTAGACAGGCCCGTTGGTCGTTATTTTTTGCCCGCTTCGACTTTGTGATTTCGTACCTTCCGGGCTCTAAAAATGTGAAGGCGGATGCTCTGTCTAGGAGTTTTGTGCCCGACTCTCCGGGTTTATCTGAGCCAGCGGGTATCCTCAAGGAAGGAGTCATTGTGTCTGCCATCTCCCCTGATTTGCGGCGGGTGCTGCAAAAATTTCAGGCGAATAAACCTGATCGTTGTCCAGCAGAGAAACTGTTCGTCCCTGATAGGTGGACTAATAAACTTATCTCTGAACTTCATTGTTCGGTGTTGGCTGGTCATCCTGGAATCTTTGGTACCAGAGAGTTAGTGGCTAGATCCTTCTGGTGGCCATCTCTGTCACGGGATGTACGTACTTTTGTGCAGTCCTGTGGGATTTGTGCTAGGGCTAAGCCCTGCTGTTCTCGTGCCAGTGGGTTGCTTTTGCCCTTGCCGGTCCCAAAGAGGCCTTGGACACATATTTCGATGGATTTCATTTCTGACCTTCCCGTTTCTCAAAAGATGTCAGTCATTTGGGTGGTCTGTGATCGCTTTTCTAAAATGGTCCATCTGGTGCCCTTGGCTAAATTGCCTTCCTCCTCTGATTTGGTACCTTTGTTCTTTCAGCATGTGGTTCGGTTGCATGGCATTCCTGAGAATATTGTTTCTGACAGAGGTTCCCAGTTTGTTTCAAGGTTTTGGCGAGCCTTTTGTGGTAGGATGGGCATTGACCTATCCTTTTCCTCGGCTTTCCATCCTCAGACTAATGGCCAGACCGAACGAACCAATCAGACCTTGGAAACATATCTGAGATGTTTTGTTTCTGCAGACCAGGATGATTGGGTGTCCTTTTTGCCGTTGGCTGAGTTCGCCCTTAATAATCGGGCCAGCTCGGCTACCTTGGTTTCTCCTTTTTTTTGCAATTCTGGGTTCCATCCTCGTTTCTCTTCAGGACAGGTTGAGTCTTCGGACTGTCCTGGTGTGGATTCTGTGGTGGATAGGTTGCAGCAGATCTGGACTCAGGTAGTGGACAATTTGATCTTGTCCCAGGAGAAGGCTCAACTTTTCGCTAATCGCAGATGCCGTGTGGGTCCCCGACTTCGTGTTGGGGATCTGGTTTGGTTATCTTCTCATCATATTCCTATGAAGGTTTCCTCTCCTAAATTTAAACCTCGTTTTATTGGTCCGTATAGGATTTCTGAGGTTCTCAATCCTGTGTCTTTTCGTTTGACCCTCCCAGACTGCTTTTCCATACATAATGTATTCCATAGGTCGATGTTGCGGAGATACGTGGCACCTATGGTTCCATCTGTTGAGCATCCTGCCCCGGTTTTGGTGGAGGGGGAATTGGAGTATATTGTGGAGAAGATTTTGGATTCTCGTGTTTCTAGACGGAAACTCCAGTATCTGGTTAAATGGAAGGGTTATGCTCAGGAAGATAATTCCTGGGTTTTTGCCTCTGATGTTCATGCTTCCGATCTTGTTCGTGCCTTTCATGCGGCTCATCCTGGTCGGCCTGGGGGCTCTGGTGAGGGTTCGGTGACCCCTCCTCAAGGGGGGGGTACTGTTGTGAATTCTGTGGCTGAATTCACTCCTGTGGTCACAAGTGGTACTGCAGCTTCTGAGCTTCCTCCCTCAGGTGTTCTGGTGAGCTCGTTAACTGCTTCATTACTTAACTCCGCCTGATGCTGCTATCCTTGCTCCTTGTCAATGTTTCAGTGTTGGATCTGAGCTTCTCCTGTTTGTTCCTGTGACCTGCTGCTCTGTATAGCTAAGTGCTTTTTGCTTTTTTTGTTGCTTTTTTTCTGTCCAGCTTGTCTTTTGTTTTGCTGGAAGCTCTGAGACGCAAAGGGTGTACCGCCGTGCCGTTAGTTCGGCACGGTGGGGGGTTTTTTGCCCCCTTTGCGTGGTTTTGCTTTAGGGTTTTTTGTAGACTGCAAAGTTCGCTTTACTGTCCTCGCTCTGTCCTAAAATATCGGGCCCCACTTTGCTGAATCTATTTCATCCCTACGTTTTGTCTTTTCATCTTACTCACAGTCATTATATGTGGGGGGCTGCCTTTTCCTTTGGGGAATTTCTCTGGGGCAAGTCAGGCCTATTTTTCTATCTTCAGGCTAGCTAGTTTCTTAGGCTGTGCCGAGTTGCCTAGGTAGTTGTTAGGCGCAATCCACAGCCGCTTTTAGTTGTGTTTAGGATAGGATCAGGTGTGCAGTCTACAGAGTTTCCACGTCTCAGAGCTCGTTCTTGTATTTTTGGGTATTTGTCAGATCACTGTGTGCGCTCTGATCGCTAAGCACACTGTGTTTCTGGATTGCCTTCATAACACCTGTCATTAGCAAACATAACAGGTCACAATCTTGCAGTGTAGCGTGCACGGGAAATGTTGCGTTATGGGTCAATGTACCAGCAGACTCATCTATCACTGGCTGGGCAATGGGCAGGATGAGGAGGAAACACAGATATAGGCCCAAAGAATAAAGTGGGCTAAATGCAGTTCAAAATTGGTAACACAGGACTAATCAGGGGGCATTGCAGTGGAGGACAACTGGAATGAGAGGCTGACACAGAGAGTAGGCCCAAATCAGTAAGTAGTCGAAATGCAGTTCAAAATTGGCAACAGTAGTAAACAGGCGGCACAGCTTTGTTCAGTGGAGGAGAACAGCAAGGAGTGGCAGACACCGATAGTAGGCCCCAACCCAACTAGTAGGCCAAATGCAGTCTAACATTAACAACTACTTAACGAGCGCCTGAAAACGGAATTTCAGGACAGGAAACCAGGAGAACAGCAAGGAGCGGCAGACACCGATAGTAGGCCCCAAACCAACTAGTACGCCAAATGCAGTTGTTCCGTTTAACCACAATTTAATGAGAGCCTGAAGATAGAAGTTCAGGAAAGGCAACCTGGAGAACACCTTGGAGTGGAACACACCATCTCTCAACACCCCATACACAATTTGTAGGTCTAATGCAGCGTAGTTTCCAACAACTACTAAACGAGAGCATGATGATCGAAGCATTGGCGAGGAAACCTGGGGAACACCTTGGAGTGGAACACACCATCTCTCTACAGTGGAACACACCATCTCTCTACACCCCATACCCAATTTGTAGGCCTAATGTAGCGTAGTTTCCAACAACTACTAAACGAGAGCCGGAAGATCGAAGCAATGGAGAGGAAACCTGGGGAACACCTTGGAGTGTAACACACCATCTCTCTACACCCCATACCCAATTTGTAGGCCTAATGCAGCGTAGTTTCCAACAACTACTAAACGAGAGCCGGAAGATCGAAGCAATGGAGAGGAAACCTGGGGAACACCTTGGAGTGTAACACACCATCTCTCTACACCCCATACCCAATTTGTAGGCCTAATGCAGCGTAGTTTCCAACAACTACTAAACGAGAGCCGGAAGATCGAAGCAATGGAGAGGAAACCTGGGGAACACCTTGGAGTGTAACACACCATCTCTCTACACCCCATACCCAATTTGTAGGCCTAATGCAGCGTAGTTTCCAACAACTACTAAACGAGAGCCGGAAGATCGAAGCAATGGAGAGGAAACCTGGGGAACACCTTGGAGTGTAACACACCATCTCTCTACACCCCATACCCAATTTGTAGGCCTAATGCAGCGTAGTTTCCAACAACTACTAAACGAGAGCATGATGATCGAAGCATTGGCGAGGAAATCTGGGAAACACCTTGGAGTGGAACACACCATCTCTCTACAGTGGAACACACCATCTCTCTACACCCCATACCCAATTTGTAGGCCTAATGCAGCGTAGTTTCCAACAACTACTAAATGAGAGCCGGAAGATCGAAGCTCAGGAAAGGCAACCTGGAGAACACCTTGGAGTGGAACACACCATCTCTCTACACCCCATACCCAATTTGTAGGGCCAATGCAGCGTAGTTTCCAACAACTACTAAACGAGAGCCGGAAGATCGAAGCAATGGAGAGGAAACCTGGGGAACACCTTGGAGTGTAACACACCATCTCTCTACACCCCATACCCAATTTGTAGGCCTAATGCAGCGTAGTTTCCAACAACTACTAAACGAGAGCCGGAAGATCGAAGCAATGGAGAGGAAACCTGGGGAACACCTTGGAGTGTAACACACCATCTCTCTACACCCCATACCCAATTTGTAGGCCTAATGCAGCGTAGTTTCCAACAACTACTAAACGAGAGCCGGAAGATCGAAGCTCAGGAAAGGCAACCTGGGGAACACCTTGGAGTGTAACAAACCCTCTCTCTACACCACGGAAGGGCTGATTCTTAGGAAGGAAGGCTGTCGGAAAGAAGCAGGGCGCGTCCGAGGGTGATTATATTCTTATTAGGTATATACTCACCCTCGGACGCGCCCTGCTTCTTTATTTGTAATGAATGTTTATTTGCAATGTGGTTTTGACTTACTCTATTTTTTTGGTAAATAATGATTTTATTATTTTCATTGTTTTGCATCTTCTTGGCAATAATATAAAGAAGACGCGACAGGACAACACTCGGTGGATGCCATATCTGTGTTTAAAATTGAAAAAACCTTTCAGTTAACTACTTGCAGGAGAAAGTTATTGTAGCTGGTGGCCATTTTTAGTACTGTACCAGATTTTTGTTGTATGTGTTTGTTTTTAATGTTAAAATGTCTGCATTTGATATCTCTCCAGTATTTTCTTTTTTATAAGCAAAATACTTATTTTTATATTTTCTGATGTTGATTCCAGGGGTACACGGGCAGCAGTGGTGTGGTCAGTGGAGGCCTAGTGGAAGGAGTGACCGCAGACAGGCATCGAAGGTCTAAAATAATAACACATGGCTGTAGGCAATTTTAAATTGGTTCCAGGGGTACACGGGCAGCAGTGGTGTGGTCAGTGGAGGCCTAGTGGAAGGAGTGACCACAGACAGGCATCGAAGGCCTAACATAACAAAAATGTCAATACAATGGTATTGTCAGTGGCAGGCATTGAAGGATGTCAGCGCATAGACTAAACATTGGTGGAGCTGTGAGATAATTTTGCAAGTGGTAGAGCACTGTTTGAGCTGGGGGGGGGGGAACTGTCTTGTGGCCGGCGGTACAGGCCCAGGGCCCCTCATATTACAACGGTGTGTCTGACGTTGGGTGCGCACCACCACCGCCAGAGACACTTTATTGTACTAGGAGGGACCCAGTGGCAGTGCCGTCGACCAAAAGCGGGCTCACCCACCTCTTCAGACAAACTGCACTCTCACGGGTGCTGTCGCCAAGTGTCGATACCACGGCCCCGTGTGGGGAGTTTGGCCATTTAGTGAGGTGTAAACATGTCGTATGCTGGACAATCAGGTGCAGAAAATTACGAGATTGGAAAAGGCATTCAGAATAGTCCACAGGCAAGACCTTTTCATAGGAAAGCTAGGTGTCAGCCGGGCAAGGTGGGGCAAAAGATTTCGAAATCCAGTTGTGGTTCATTTTAATGAAGGTTAGATCATCTACATTTTGGGTAGCCAGACGAGTCCTTTTTTCTGTTAGTATTGAACCTGCAGCACTGAATACTCTTTCTGATAGGACACTAGCTGCCGGGCAAGCAAGCTCCTGCAATGCATATTCTGCCAATTCTGGCCAGGTGTCTAATTTTGATGCCCAGTAATCAAATGGGAATGACGGTTGAGGGAGAACATCGATAAGGGATGAAAAATAGTTTGTAACCATACTGGACAAATGTTGTCTCCTGTCACTTTGAATTGATGCTGCAGTACCTGTCCTGTCTGCGGTCATAGCAAAATCACTCCACAACCTGGTCAGAAAACCCCTCTGGCCAACGCCACTTCTGATTTCTGCCCCTCTAACTCCTCTGGTCTGCTGGCCCCTGCAGCTCGTGTGAGAACGATCACGGGCGCTGTGTGCAGGGAATGCCAGAAGCAAACGGTCAACAAGAGTTGATTGTTTGGTTGCTAATATTAGTTCCAAGTTCTCATGTGGCATTATATTTTGCAATTTGCCTTTATAGCGAGGATCAAGGAGGCAGGCCAACCAGTAATCGTCATCATTCATCATTTTAGTTATGCGTGTGTCCCTTTTGAGGATACGTAAGGCATAATCCGCCATGTGGGCCAAAGTTCCAGTTCTCAAATCTGCGGTTGTGCTTGGTTGAGGGGCAGTTTCAGGCAAATCCACGTCACTTGTGTCCCTCAAAAAACCAGAACCCGGCCTTGCCGCGCCACCAATTTCCAGTGGCCCCGGAAAAGCTTCCTCATTAAAAATATAATCATCCCCATCATCCTCCTCGTCCTCCTCCTCCTCTTCGCCCGCTACCTCGTCCTGTACACTGCCCTGGCCAGACAATGGCTGACTGTCATCAAGGCTTTCCTCTTCCTCAGCTGCAGACGCCTGATCCTTTATGTGCGTCAAACTTTGCATCAGCAGACGCATTAGGGGGATGCTCATGCTTATTATGGCGTTGTCTGCACTAACCAGCCGTGTGCATTCCTCAAAACACTGAAGGACTTGGCACATGTCTTGAATCTTCGACCACTGCACACCTGACAACTCCATGTCTGTCATCCTACTGCCTGCCCGTGTATGTGTATCCTCCCACAAAAACATAACAGCCCGCCTCTGTTCACACAGTCTCTGAAGCATGTGCAGTGTTGAGTTCCACCTTGTTGCAACGTCTATGATTAGGCGATGCTGGGGAAGGTTCAAAGAACGCTGATAGGTCTGCATACGGCTGGAGTGTACGGGCGAACGGCGGATATGTGAGCAAAGTCCACGCACTTTGAGGAGCAGGTCGGATAACCCCGGATAACTTTTCAGGAAGCACTGCACCACCAGGTTTAAGGTGTGAGCCAGGCAAGGAATGTGTTTCAGTTGGGAAAGGGAGATGGCAGCCATGAAATTCCTTCCGTTATCACTCACTACCTTGCCTGCCTCAAGATCTACAGTGCCCAGCCACGACTGCGTTTCTTTCTGCAAGAACTCGGACAGAACTTCCGCGGTGTGTCTGTTGTCGCCCAAACACTTCATAGCCAATACAGCCTGCTGACGTTTGCCAGTAGCTGCCCCATAATGGGAGACCTGGTGTGCAACAGTGGCAGCTGCGGATGGAGTGGTTGTGCGACTGCGGTCTGTGGACGAGCTCTCGCTTCTGCAGGAGGACGAAGAGGAGGAGGAGGGGGTGCGAACGGCTACAGCCAATTGTTTCCTAGACCGTGGGCTAGGCAGAACTGTCCCAAACTTGCTGTCCCCTGTGGACCCTGCATCCACCACATTTACCCAGTGTGCCGTGATGGACACGTAACGTCCCTGGCCATGCCTACTGGTCCATGCATCTGTTGTCAGGTGCACCTTTGTGCTCACAGATTGCCTGAGTGCATGGACGATGCGCTCTTTAACATGCTGGTGGAGGGCTGGGATGGCTTTTCTGGAAAAAAAGTGTCGACTGGGTAGCTCGTAGCGTGGTACAGCGTAGTCCATCAGGGCTTTGAAAGCTTCGCTTTCAACTAACCGGTAGGGCATCATCTCTAACGAGATTAGTCTAGCTATGTGTGCGTTCAAACCCTGTGTACGCGGATGCGAGGCTAAGTACTTCCTTTTTCTAACCATAGTCTCATGTAGGGTGAGCTGGACTGGAGAGCTGGAGATCGTGGAACTAGCGGGGGTGCCGGTGGACATGGCAGACTGAGAGACGGTGGGAGATGGTATTGTTGCCACCGGTGCCCTAGATGCAGTGTTTCCTACTACGAAACTGGTGATTCCCTGACCCTGACTGCTTTGGCCTGGCAAAGAAACCTGCACAGATACTGCAGGTGGTGCGGAAAATGGTGGCCCTACACTGCCGGAAGGGATGTTGCGTTGCTGACTAGCTTCATTGGCCGAGGGTGCTACAACCTTAAGGGACGTTTGGTAGTTAGTCCAGGCTTGCAAATGCATGGTGGTTAAATGTCTATGCATGCAACTTGTATTGAGACTTTTCAGATTCTGTCCTCTGCTTAAGGTAGTTGAACATTTTTGACAGATGACTTTGCGCTGATCAATTGGATGTTGTTTAAAAAAATGCCAGACTGCACTCTTTCTAGCATCGGATACCTTTTCAGGCATTGCAGACTGAGCTTTAACCGGATGGCCACGCTGTCCTCCAACAGGTTTTGGCTTTGCCACGCGTTTTGGGCAAGATACGGGCCCGGCAGATGGAACCTGTTGCGATGTTGATGCCTGCTGCGGCCCCTCCTCCTCCGCTTCAGAACTGCTGCCGCCTGCACCCTGTTCCCCCAATGGCTGCCAATCGGGGTCAAGAACTGGGTCATCTATTACCTCTTCTTGTAGCTCGTGTGCAACTTCGTCTGTGTCACCGTGTCGGTCGGTGGTATAGCATTCGTGATGGGGCAACATAGTCTCATCAGGGTCTGATTCTTGATCAGCACCCTGCGAGGGCAATGTTGTGGTCTGAGTCAAAGGACCAGCATAGTAGTCTGGCTGTGGCTGTGCATCAGTGCACTCCATGTCAGATTCAACTTGTAATGGGCATGGACTGTTAACTGCTTCACTTTCTAAGCCAGGGACGGTATGTGTAAAGAGCTCCATGGAGTAACCCGTTGTGTCGCCTGCTGCATTCTTCTCTGTTGTTGTTTTTGCTGAAGAGGACAAGGAAGCGACTTGTCCCTGACCGTGAACATCCACTAACGACGCGCTGCTTTGACATTTACCAGTTTCACGAGAGGAGGCAAAAGAGCTAGAGGCTGAGTCAGCAAGATAAGTCAAAACTTGCTCTTGCTGCTCCGGCTTTAAAAGCGGTTTTCCTACTCCCAGAAAAGGGAGCGTTCGAGGCCTTGTGTAGCCAGACGACGAACCTGGCTCCACAGCTCCAGACTTAGGTGCAATATTTTTTTCCCCACGACCAGCTGATGCTCCACCACTACCACTACCCTCATTACCAGCTGACAATGAACGCCCCCGGCCACGACCTCTTCCACCATACTTCCTCATTGTTTTAAAAACGTAAACAAACTAACGGTATTTGTTGCTGTCACACAAATTACACGGTGAGCTATAACTTCAGTATGATTTAGCTACCCCTTTACAGGTGAGTGAGACCACAACGAAAATCAGGCACAATGTTACACACTCTGTTGTTGGTGGCAACAAATGAGAGAGATGCCACACACGCAGGACTGTCACTGAAGCACAAATGTAAATATTAATCTCCCACTGATTTGATTTTTTTTTTTTTTTTTAAGGGAGACTTTAGGAAAAAAAAATAATAGAATAAAATGATTTTTTCAGGAAGAATTTAGAAACCAAATAAAATAAAATGATTTTTTCAGGGAGAATTTAGAAAACAAATAAAACAAATAAAGGCTTTCTATGGCCCACTGAGTGAGAGATGACGCACACAGGAGTCAGGAGTGGCACACAAGCCCAGAGGCCAATATTTATCTCCCACTGATTGATGTAGTGATTTTTTCAGGTAGATTTTGGAACCCAAATCAAGCTAAAAAAATAATAGGCTTTCTATGGCCCACAATTGGAGAGAGAGAGAGAGATGGCACACCCAGGAGTCAAGACTGGCACACAAGCAGAAAGGGCAATATTAATCTCCCACTGATTTGTTTTTTTTTTTTTTTTTTTTCAGGGAGACTTTAGGAAAAAAAAATAGAATAAAATGATTTTTTCAGGAAGAATTTAGAAACCAAAGAAAATAAAATGATTTTTTCAGGGAGAATTTAGAAAACAAATAAAACAAAAAAAGGCTTTCTATGGCCCACTGAGTGAGAGATGACGCACACAGGAGTCAGGAGTGGCACACAAGCCCAGAGGCCAATATTTATCTCCCACTTTTTTTTTTTTTTCCCAGGGAAAATTTATAAACCCATTAAAAAAAAAAAAAAATAGGCTTTCTATGGCCCACTATCTGAGAGAGAGAGATGGCACGCTTAGGACTGGCACACAAGCCCAAAGGCCAATATTAATCTCCCTTTTTTTTTAAGGGAGAATTTATAAAACCAAAAAAAAAATAAATAAATAGGCTTTCTATGGCCCACTATTTGTGAGAGAGATGGCACGCTCAGGACTGGCACACAAGCCCAGAGGCCAATATTAATCTCCCACTTTTTTTTTTTTTTTCCAGGGAAAATTTATAAACCCATTAAAAAAAAAATAAATAAATAGGCTTTCTATGGCCCACTATCTGAGAGAGAGAGATGGCACGCTTAGGACTGGCACACAAGCCCAAAGGCCAATATTAATCTCCCACTGATTGATTTATTGATTTTTTCAGGTAGAATTTAGAACCCAAATAAAGCAAAAAAAAAAAAAAAAAGGGCTTTCTATGGCCCACTGAGTGAGTGATGATGCACACAGGAGTCAGGAGTGGCACACAAGCCCTGAGGCCAATATTTTTCTCCCACTGATTGATGTAGTGATTTTTTCAGGTAGATTTTAGAACCAAAATCAAGCAAAAAAATAAATAGGCTTTCTATGGCCCACTGAGTGAGTGATGATGCACACAGGAGTCAAGAGTGGCACACAAGCCCTGAGGCCAATATTTTTCTCCCACTGATTGATGTAGTGATTTTTTCAGGTAGATTTTATAACCCAAATCAAGCAAAAAAATAAATAGGCTTTCTATGGCCCACTGAGTGAGAGATGACACAGACAGGGATGGCACTCTAGCAGAAATGTCAATCTTAATCTCCCACAAAAAAAAAACAGGGAGTGTCCTTCAATTACTATCTCCCTGCAGTAATCTCAGCCAGGTATGGCAGGCAGCAATAAGGAGTGGCCTGATGCACAAATTAAATAAAAAGTGTGGACAAACAAACAAGATAGCTGTGCAGAAAGGAAGGAACAAGAGGATTTGTGCTTTGAAAAAAGCAGTTGGTTTGCACAGCGGCGTACACACAGCAATGCAGCTATCAGGGAGCCTTCTAGGGCAGCCCAATGAGCTACAGCGCTGAGGGAAAAAAAAAAAAATGTAGCTTCCACTGTCCCTGCACACCGAAGGTGGTGTTGGGCAGTGGAAATCGCTACAGCACAAGCGGTTTGGTGGTTAATGGACCCTGCCTAACGCTATCCCTGCTTCTGACGAAGCGGCAGCAACCTCTCCCTAAGCTCAGGTCAGCAGCAGTAACATGGCGGTCGGCGGGAACTCCCCTTTATAGCCCCTGTGACGCCGCAGACAGCAAGCCAATCACTGCAATGCCCTTCTCTAAGATGGTGGGGACCAGGACCTATGTCATCACGCTGCCCACACTCTGCGTTTACCTTCATTGGCTGAGAAATGGCGCTTTTCGCGTCATTGAAACGCGACTTTGGCGCGAAAGTCGCGTACCGCATGGCCGACCCCGCACAGGGGTCGGATCGGGTTTCATGAAACCCGACTTTGCCAAAAGTCGGCGACTTTTGAAAATGAATGACCCGTTTCGCTCAACCCTAGTCGCAGAGTCAGAGGATGCTGAAGCCGCAGGAACCAGGAGAGGTGAGTATTAGAGCGGGGGGCAGGGTGCGGGAGCGGGGGGCGGGGGTGGGGGGAGCTGGTCGTGGCGGCGGACGGCGCCGCCCGAAGATTTAAAGGGGCGTCTTTTTTTTTTTTTTCTTCTTCTCCTGCAGCGCCGGCCGCCCCCCGCATTGTGCCGCCCGGGGCGGACCGCCCCCCCCCCCCCCCGCACCCCCCTTCCTACGCCACTGCGTCAATGACTTGGGATGTTCGACCCAGGCAAATTTCAAATTTGCCTGTGCATTTGTTTTTACCAGGAAATTTGATTCTAATTTGAATTTAATGTCACTTTTTGGATCTGGGGTTTCTGTAGACCCAAGACCATAATAAACGTAATATGTTAAAAATGAAAAACATTCTTATATCTCACTACTCACTCCTCCAGCCTGTCTGCTACACGGCCATATGTCCAGTCCTCACCGCATCTTCTGATCCCCCACTGTTCATGTTGCCATCTGTAAGCATTCATAATGCTATATATATATATTTCACTAATCACGCAGATTGCTCACTATTCATTGGTAGATTACTTGCCTTTCTTTAAATTTCTTCACCTTTTAGACAATTACGCTGTCATGCTAGACTTTTACAATAGAATTTCATTAAAAATATTGCTTTTATTCTACATCATTGTCTGATAGGAAATATCTATTTATGTGTCTTGGCTGATCCTCTAGCTTGATTGTAGTGTGACAAATGATGCCAACACATCTATCCTGAAACTCATCTTCTATCACTTCTAATTTTCTGACAGATTGCTTGTCACAGCGAGTAGCTTTAGAAACATTAATTGCTCAATCTCACCCTTGCATTATTTTTTATGCTAAACGTGCTTTTTATAAAGAATGTTTTGACTGAGTGCTGTTGACATGATGTTATGCATCTTTCACTAACAGTCCTAAAGCGTCAATGATCTATAAGAAATAAACTGCCCATCTGAGAGCAGCATTATTTAGAGACGGAGACCCTGATTTCAGCGATATGTCACTTACTTTACTGCAGTCTTGATTACAAACTGTTTTATCTGGTGCAGATCTACCAGTTCCCTGAAAGCTGAGCTCTGTATAACCCTACCCCCACACCACTGATTGATAGTCTTCCCTGTACACTGTGCATAGGCAGAAAACCTTCAATTAGTGGTTGGACTACCTCGCAGCAGGCAAAGTAGTCCTCCACTGATACTCTACTGCTGATAAAGCAATGATTTTATAAAAACTACACTAAGTAGACTAGAGGTACATTGCAGGAATCGGTGTCCGTGCCCTTTCATTATGCTGCAATCAGATTAATTAGCATAAAGCTTTAAACATAATACATTTAAAGGTCCAATTCATTATTTGCACCTTTATTGAAGTCTAATTTATTTGTGTAGTTGCCTGTTTTTTTTTTTAATTCACCACTGTGAGCATGATTCAGGATTTTTAGATTTTTTCACCTGATTCTTCATTTGCGACTTTATCGTAAACGTACTCCAGTCCTCCACTGAAGTGATATTTGTGCACACCAGACATTTCCAAGCATTTTTTGCTGCATTTTGAAATACATGTGACCTTTTGTTCTACAAATCACAAAAATTGTTAAAAAGCAGAAAAAAGACAATTTTTAAAAACTTTTTGCAAGATTCATGAAACGCATTCACAACTTTTAGGAAGTTTTCGCAATGAATGTCAGAGAATACCAGAATATGCAAAAATACAAGTGATGTAAACAATGAATTGGGCCCTAAACGTGTTATCTTAAGACAGCAACTCCTTACCATATGTCCTATTGAAACAAATCAGCATTGAATTTTACTCTTAAAGGGACTCTGTCACCTGAATTTGGAGGGAACAATCTTCAGCCATAGGGGCGGGGTTTTCGGGTGTTTGATTCACCCTTTCCTTACCCGCTGGCTGCATGCTGGCTGCAATATTGGATTGAAGTTCATTCTCTGTCCTCCATAGTACACGCCTGCTAAAAGTCGGCGACTTTTGAAAAGTGCCGATCTGTTTCGCTCAATCCTAATACAGTCTAAATATAAATATATGTCTGTGAGACACATATGTATACATATATTTATATTTCATACAGCGCTAGATAGCAGAAAAGCCGGTAATTCAATTGCCGGCTTTTCCTATCTCCTTCACAAACCCGACAGAATATGAGACATGGTTTACATACCATAAACCATTTCATATCCATTATTTTTTTACATATCCCTCTAGTAATGGTAGAAGTGTCTGTGTGCAGAATTTGGGGGCTCTAGCTGTTAAAGGGTTAAGTCACGGAGAAAACTGGCGTGGGCTCCCGTGCAATTTTCTCCACCAGAGTGGTAAAGCCAGTGACTGAGGGCAGATATTAATAGCCTGGAGAGGGTCCATGGTTATAGGACCCCCCTGGCTAAAAAATCTGTCTCCAGCCACCCCAGAAAAGGCACATCTGGAAGATGCGCCTATTCTGGCACTTAGCCTCTCTCTTCCCACTCCCGTGTAGCAGTAGGATATGGGGTAATAAAGGGCTAATGTCACCTTGCTATTGTAAGGTGATATTAAGCCAGGTTAATAATGGAGAGGCTCAATGAGACACCTATCCATTATTAATCCTATAGTAATAAAGGGTTAATAATACACACATTAGGAAAAAATTATTTTAATGAAATAAAGACAAAGGGTGTTGTAATAGTTAAACGCTCAATCCAATCGAAGACCCATGTCACCTGAAACAAAGTTAAAATAAAAAAACAATATCCCATATCTTCCATCGTTCTATCATGTCCCATGCTGTAAATCCATCAGAATGGGTTAAAAAATTTTACAAGCAGGAGCCTGCTATTGCAGCCACCCCTGCCTGTAAAATCTGGGGAATGAATGAGAAGCAGGGGAACGTAGCTACCTAGACTTGCAGTGCTGCGCCCCCTGATCGTATAACCTCAGATGAACTCGAGCATGGGAATTTTTCTGAATCTTTTCTCACGCTCAAGTTCATATGAGTTTATACCAGCAGGGGGCGCAGCACTGCAAGTGTAGGTAGCTACCTAGACTTGCGGTGCTGCGCTCCCCTGCTGGCATAACCTCAGATGAACTCGAGCGTGAGAAAATATTCAGAAAAATTCCCACGCTCGAGTTCATCTGAGGTTATGCCAGCATGTGTAGACATTTATTATAGCTATTCTATTCTAATCTGTCAGTGTGATTTTACTGTACACCGTGCTGAATTGCCGGCTTTTCTATAGAACACCGCTGCGTATTTCTCACAAGTCACACTGTTGGTCCGTGTGTAATCCGTATTTTTCTCACCACCATTGACTTTCATTGGTGTATTTTTTGCGCAATACGGTGACAAACGCAGCATGCTGCGATTTTCTATGGCCGTACAATACCATATAATACAGATGCGTAAAATACGGCAGATAGGAGCTGGGCCATAGAGAATCATTGTACCGTGTACAATGCGTATTTTCTGCACCTCTCATACATCCGTAAAACACGCTAGTGTGACGCCGGCCTTACTGTATGTCAACCATTTCTCATATCCTGTCAGGATTGGGAAGGAGATAGCAAAAGCCGGCAATTGAATTACCGGCTTTTCTGCTATCTAGCACTGTATGAAATATCTATAATATAACGCTGGGAGCGTCACTCTGTCCGAAGCCTCTATAGACTGCGCAAGCGCAAGCGCCGGCGCAGTCTGGGCCTCACAGAGCGACGCTCCCGGGAGATCGCGGTATGCGTAAGCACTGAACGCATACCGCCATCTCCACCGGAGAGTCAGGGACCGCCAGGAGGGAGGGTAAGTATACTCACCTTTCCCGGTTCCAGCGCTGCTTGCGGCTCCGTCTCCCGGCTCCTCTGGTCCCGGCTCCGGAGGGCGCTGACTGCGCAGGTGCCGATTCCTGCTGTCGGAATCGGCGCCTGCGCAGTCCGCGCTTTCGGCGCCATTTTCTTGAAGACACACTCCGGCTCCACTGCAGGTGTGTCTTCAAGAAAATGGCGCCGGAAAGCGCGGACTGCGCAGGCGCCGATTCCTGCTGCCGGAATCGGCGCCTGCGCAGTCCCCGCTTTCCGGCGCCATTTTCTTGAAGACATACCTGCAGTGGAGCCGGACGATAGGTGAGTATGGTATTTTATTTTTTTTTTATATGGCAGCAGCATTCGGGGGCATACACACTGGAGCGGGGGGCATATAATACAATGGTGGCGCAGGATGGCAGCAGCACATGACAGAACGGGCGCAGGATGGCCGCAGCACATGACAGAACGGGCGCAGGATGGCCGCAGCACATGACAGAACGGGCGCAGGATGGCCGCAGCACATGACAGAACGGGCGCAGGATGGCCGCAGCACATGACAGAACGGGCGCAGGATGGCCGCAGCACATGACAGAACGGGCGCAGGATGGCAGCAGCACATGACAGAACGGGCGCAGGATGGCAGCAGCACATGACAGAACGGGCGCAGGATGGCAGCAGCACATGACAGAACGGGCGCAGGATGGCAGCAGCACATGACAGAACGGGCGCAGGATGGCAGCAGCACATGACAGAACGGGCGCAGGATGGCCGCAGCACATGACAGAACGGGCGCAGGATGGCAGCAGCACATGACAGAACGGGCGCAGGATGGCAGCAGCACATGACAGAACGGGCGCAGGATGGCAGCAGCACATGACAGAACGGGCGCAGGATGGCAGCAGCACATGACAGAACGGGCGCAGGATGGCAGCAGCACATGTCAGAACGGGCGCAGGATGGGAGCAGCACATGACAGAACGGGCGCAGGATGGCAGCAGCACATGACAGAACGGGCGCAGGATGGCAGCAGCACATGACAGAACGGGCGCAGGATGGCAGCAGCACATGACAGAACGGGCGCAGGATGGCAGCAGCACATGACAGAACGGGCGCAGGATGGCAGCAGCACATGTCAGAACGGGCGCAGGATGGCCGCAGCACATGACAGAACGGGCGCAGGATGGCAGCAGCACATGACAGAACGGGCGCAGGATGGCCGCAACACATGACAGAATGGGCGCAGGATGGCAGCAGCACATGATAGAACGGGCGCAGGATGGCCGCAGCACATGACAGAACGGGCGCAGGATGGCAGCAGCACATGACAGAACGGGCGCAGGATGGCAGCAGCACATGACAGAACGGGCGCAGGATGGCAGCAGCACATGACAGAACGGGCGAAGGATGGCAGCAGCACATGACAGAACGGGCGCAGGATGGCAGCAGCACATGACAGAACGGGCGCAGGATGGCAGCAGCACATGACAGAACGGGCGCAGGATGGGAGCAGCACATGACAGAACGGGCGCAGGATGGCAGCAGCACATAACAGAACGGGCGCAGGATGGCAGCAGCACATGACAGAACGGGCGCAGGATGGCAGCAGCACATGACAGAACGGGCGCAGGATGGCAGCAGCACATGACAGAACGGGCGCAGGATGGCAGCAGCACATGACAGAACGGGCACAGGATGGCAGCAGCACATGACAGAACGGGCGCAGGATGGCAGCAGCAAATGACAGAACGGGGACACAGGATGGGAGCAGCAAATGACAGAACGGGCGCAGGATGGGAGCAGCAAATGACAGGATGGGAGCAGCAAATGACAGAATGGAGGCGCAGGATGGGAGCAGCACATGACAGAACGGGGACGCAGGATGGGAGCAGCACATGACAGAACGGGGGCGCAGGATGGGAGCAGCACATGACAGGATGGGGGCGCAGGATGGAGCAGCACATACCAGGATGGAGACCATATACCAATATAAATGCTCGCCACCCGGGCGTAGAACGGGTTCAATAGCTAGTAAATATATATGTATGTGTGTCTCACTGACATATATATATATACACATACTATGTGTAGATATTAATTTTATTTGTTCTATTCAAACATCTCAGTGTGATTTTACTGTACACTGCGCTGAATTACCGGCTTTTCTATAGAAAACCAGTGCGTATTTCTCGCAAGTCACATTGATGGTCCGTGTGTAATCCGATTTTTTCTCAGTCCCATAGACTTTTATTGGCGATTCTCGGCCGAGATACGCTGACAATCGCAGCATGCTGCGATTTCACTTGGATCCCGAATACGGACGAGAAAACAACAGATAATAGGAGCTGCCCCATTAATTAACATTGAGCCGAGTGCTATGCGATTTTTTATCGCATTACACTTGGCCGTATTATGGTCTAGTGTGACTCCGGCCTAACACTAAGGTTATTCAATGCAGAACAAATGATCCTTAAAGGGAACCTCTCAGCAGGATTGTGATGAATAACCTACAGACAGTGTCAGGTTGGCGCCGTTATACTGAATAAAATGATACCTGGGTTGACGAAATCCATCTTATGGTTGTTGCTTAATCTGTAGTTTCAGTTAGGGTATGTTTCCACGGTCAGTATTGGCAGCGCTTTTTTACGCTCGGTGATTCCGCATGTGTTCATTGAACCCCGTCTGAGCGTCTCTACAAGATAACTAGACATGCTGCAGTCTGGAAAGATGCGCCGCATGTTCGGTTATGCAGGGAAGCCAGAGGCATCCCTGCATGCATAGTGGAGATGGGATTTCATAAAATCCCACCCGCTATGCAGATTGGACGCTGTAGCTATACTCAGCGTCTAATCCGCAGCCAATACTGATCATGGAAACATACCCTTAATGATATTCTCGTGCTCTGGGGTGGCCTTCATGTGGTGCTCTGCTTACATATGCATCAGTCTGGCTTATGACAGGTCACTGATCCCTCAGTGACCTGCCCCCTGTTTTACATACTGTTTATCTTTTTGTTTGAAATAAAAAATACACCTGTGCTGTAGCATGATCGGATCTATAATTGCCATATTTTCATTTTATTTAGTAATATAAATTTCATGCTAAAAAAAATCTTCCTCAAAATGATGCCGGCCTTGCCTGCGCAGTAGCATCTATCAGCGATCCGATAAATACTTCTGCGCAGGCACTGCCATCTTGGTGGAGACAATTTTTTTCTTCTAAAAAAATGGTACAGGATGTGGCGTTTGCACAGTACCACCTATCGGGAACCGAATTATGCTACTGCGCAGACACGGTCTTCCATATTTTGAGGAAGATCTTTTTTTTCCCTCAAGAAATTTATTTTACTAACTAAGATCAAAATATGGCTATTATAGATCCAATCAAGCTACAGCGCAGGCGCCTCCATGATGAGTATATATTTTTTCAAAGAAGTACTGATGAATACCTTGTTAGAGCACCACATAAAGACCCCCCACAGGCTGCCCCAGAGCACAAGAATCTCATTAACTGAAAATAAATATTCAACAACAACCATATGGCTATATGCCCACATTGCAGAATATAAGCAGAATTTTCCTCATCAAAACCAGACTCCTTTCGCAGGAAATCTGCTCACCTTTTTTCACGTTTTTTCCGCATTTTTCTCACTTTTTTTCACGTTTTTTTCCGGAGCGTCTCAATACAATTCTATAGCGCCAAAATCGCCAAAATTCCGCAAAATTAATGAACATGCTGCGTTTTTTCCACGATGTGTTTTTTTTTGCAGAATGGGCACAACGATGTGGAATTCCATTAATAATAATGGGATGCATTTGGTTAGCTTTTTTAAGCGTTTTCACAGCGAAAAAATCATGAAAAAAACGCAACGTGTGCACATAGCCTAAGTATCATTTTTAATCAGTATAACGGATCCAATCTGACAGTGTTTTTAGGTTACTGTGCACAACCCTGCTGACAGGTTCCCTTATTATGCTGTGAAATCTGTACAAACCCCTGAGGATAATTAACATATGAAAAAAACACCCTCACCTCAGCACTCACCTGTTCTGCCGCTGCAGCCTGTGACAAGTCCTATATACTTCCAGTGTTCTGCAGAATTCTGTACCAACCCAAAAAGCATGTATCTAATGTGTGTACTTTGGGCACACTGTTGGAGTGGGCATACCCTGGCTCATACTGACTTCTCTACTTTCCTTAACACCCTTTTTTCATTTTGGCTTTGCTGACATGCCCATAGGTATCATGGCCCACATTGCAATCTTCTTATTCAAAGACAAATAGATTTACATAGGTAATCCTTCCTTCTTCTTCTTCTTCTTCTTCCTTCTGTCCCTTCATAATTTCCATTATTTAACCTGTTCTGTACACATAAAAATATTTCAGGCACATGGAAACTATGAGTTACTGCCCATCCACAAATGTGGTGTTTAGATTTTTGGGCGGAAGTAGCAGGTCACTTTGCAGAGAATTAGGCATTGCTAGAAAAGTAGGAGTGAAATGATGACTCCCTGCTTCCCCTTTGTTTTCAGCTGTGTCCATGACCTGATGAAGGACATAGTTGACGAAGGTGGGCTTATGGACTCATTGTCCTATGGTTAAAGTTATCCTGCTCTCTGTAGTAACTGATTCCTTTCTATACGATGTATGTAAGCCACAGTTTGTCGGATTGCTCCCACTTTAGACCCACAAATATGTAGTTGCTGTCGGTGACATTATATCAGGCAGTCTATTTGGTATTGATTTTTGTAAATCAACTTCAGTGACTCTAAAATGTCTAATAGACAAACTATATCATTTATCATTATTTTTATCTAGGGATTTTTTTTTAAGAACAAACAATTAACACTTTCAAAGCAGCTTATTGTTTCTATTTAGGGATAAGGTTGACACAAGATCAAGGTCATTTTGAAAGGATGAATGGATCTATGAATGATATGGTACATGTCACTTATCTTTCAGGTTGAAATATACTTACTGATTCGATAATGTTGAAAGCAACATCAGTCTTATGAGAAGAGAAAGCCTCATCCACTTAACTTTAACACTGAGTTCATTAACAGTCATTTATTATCTTCAGGAAATAATTTTTAAGATAACTCAATCTCTTCTTTATTGAATATTTTCTGATTTGTTATCTTGTGAAGGTCAAGAGACACATCTGCTTGAAGAAAAGCTGACATTTTATTCATAGGGCCTCCATAGAAAGTATAGCATAAATAGATACAATACTTAAGGATAACAAGAGGATGGAGGATGAAAATAATGAATACTAATAAAATGTTCTTAACTTAAAACCTGAATTTAGAATCAACCGAAGATATGTCTACTGTCCTTCCTTCCACTCCAAAGGCTGTGGATATGTAGCACTTATGTGGGACCCCACACCATGTTGATTATTTAGAATTCCTTGTGTTTGCCTCTTAAATGACGGATATCATGAAAGAAAAAAAATCTTCATTATAAAATTAGATAATGTATAAGGTCAAAACAATAAAAAGCTGGTCGGCACTCCATGTGATTGTGGTGCGCGTGGAGATAATGCATAAGGACCTTCAGTATTCAGTGGAGAGATAACAATGTCACGTGGAAGATAACAGCTCTACTATAAAGATGGGTACCAAAGTATTCTACTATTCACAAAAAAATAATAATTACTTATTTCTTTTCCATCCCCACACAATTAGCCCTGCACAAAACACTCTCCCATAGATGTTAATGAGTCATCTTAAGACATCAGTTTCTTATGGTCAACATTTTTTTTTTTTAAACTTATTTTAAAAGCATTTTGTTTTTTACGATGACAAGCCGTAATTACCTTATTTTTTGCAGTCTATTCTGTTATTTTATTTTATGTTACTACCGGCCATTTTTTTCACAAACCACACCTTACTCACATCCAATTAGACGTTTCTTTGAATATTGAATATTGTATTTATTCCCTTTCCGACATTGGGTATAATAGTGCACCGATGTTAGACTCCCCCTGTTTGGTGTGGGCTCCGGCGCTGAGCCCACAACTTTCCGGGCAAATGACAGCTGATATATACAGCTGACATATGCCTGCAACAGTTGCTGGTGGAATCGAGGACCACCCGCAGCTGTTAACTCACACTTACGGGAAGCATCACTAATCCCACCCATCGCTGACCCCGTCACATGGTCGTGGGTCACAGATGGGTCAGCATGACCATCAGAGGTCTCCAGCAGACCTCTATGGTTGTCATAGCTGGATTGCTATGAGCCCCGCACCTATCTGTAGCAGAGGAGATAAAAGATCAAAGTGGTGCAGTTTCTAGTCTCTCATGGGGATTATTGAAGCATGCAAAAAGTAAAACAAATGTATTTAAAAATATAAAAAAAAATAAAATATCAAATCACCCCCCTTTCGCCCCATTAAAAATAAAACAATAGTAAAAAAAAAATCAAATATACACATATTCAGTATCGCTGGGTTAAGTATTGTCTGATCTATCAAAATTTAAAAATGTCAGAATTACTTTTTTTGGTTGAAGCTACATTGCAATAAAATAAAATAACAAGCAATCAAAAGATTGTATCTACACCAAAATGGTATCAATAAAAACGTCAGCTTGGCGCAAAAAAATAAAACTTCAACCAGCCACAGATCAGAAATAATGGAGATGCTACAGTTCTCGGAAAATGGCGCCTTTTTTATTTTAACCAAATTTTAGATTTTTTTCACCACTTAAATGAAAAAGAACCTATACATGTTTGGTGTCTATGAACTCGTAATGACCTGGAGAATCATAACAGCAGATCAGTTTTAGCACTTAGTATACATGGTTAAAAAAAAACAAACAACTGTTGAATTGCACTTGTTTTGCTATTTCACCGGGCATGGATTTTTTTCACCATTTTCCAGTACACGATATGTTAACCCCTTTACCCCCAAGGGTGGTTTGCACGTCAATGACCAGGCCAATTTTTACAATTCTGACCACTGTCCCTTTATGAGGTTATAACTCTGGAACGCTTCAACGGATCCTGGTGATTCTGACATTGTTTTCTCGTGACATATTGTACTTCATGATAGTGGTAAAATTTCTTTGATAGTACCTGCGTTTATTTGTGAAAAAAACGGAAATTTGGCGAAAATTTTGAAAATTTCGCAATTTTCAAACTTTTAATTTTTATGCAATTAAATCACAGAGATATGTCACACAAAATACTTAATAAGTAACATTTCCAACATGTCTCCTTTACATCAGCATAATTTTGGAACCAAATTTTTTTTTGTCAGGGAGTTAAAAGGGTTAAAAGTTGACCAGCAATTTCTCATTTTTATAACACCATTTTTTTTTTAGGGACCACATCTCATTTGAAGTCATTTTGAGGGGTCTATATGATAGAAAATACCCAAGTGTGACACCATTCTAAAAACTGCACCCCTCAAGGTGCTCAAAACCATATTCAAGAAGTTTATTAACCCTTCAGGTGTTTAATAGGAATTTTTGGAATGTTTAAATAAAAATGAACATTTAACTTTTTTTCACAAAAAATTTACTTCAGCTCCAATTTGTTTTATTTTACCAAGGGTAACAGGAGAAAATGGACCCCAAAAGTTGTTGTCCAATTTGTCCTGAGTACACTGATACCCCATATGTGGCAGTAAACCACTGTTTGGGCGCATGGGAGAGCTTGGAAGGGAAGGAGCGCCGTTTGACTTTTCAATGCAAAATTGACAGGAATTGAGATGGGACGCCATGTTGCGTTTGGAGAGCCACTGATGTGCCTAAACATTGAAACCCCCCACAAGTGACACCATTTTGGAAAGTAGACCCCCTAAGGAACTTATCTAGATGTGTGGTGAGCACTTTGACCCACCAAGGGCTTCACAGAAGTTTATAATGCAGAGCCATAAAAATAAAACAAATTTTTTTTCCCACAAAAGTATTTTTTAGCCCCCAGTTTTGTATTTTCCCATGGGTAACAGGAGAAATTGGACCCCAAAAGTTGTTGTCCAATTTGTCCTGAGTACGCTGATACCCCATATGTGGGGGGGAACCACCGTTTGGGCGCATGGGAGGGCTCGGAAGGGAAGGAGCGCCATTTGGAATGCAGACTTAGATGGAATGGTCTGCAGGCGTCACATTGCGTTTGCAGAGCCCCTAATGTACCTAAACAGTAGAAACCCCCCACAAGTGACACCATTTTTTAAAGTAGACCCCTCAAGAAACTCATCTTGATGTGTTGTGAGAGCTTTGAACCCCCAAGTATTTCACTACAGTTTATAACGCAGAGCCGTGCAAATAAAAAATATTTTTTTTTCCACTAAAATTATATTTTAGCCCTCAGTTTTGTATTTTTCCAAGGTTAGCAGGAGAAATTGGACCCTAAATGTTGTTGTCCAATTTGTCCTGAGTACGCTCATACCCGATATGTGGGGGGAGAACCACCGTTTGGGAGCATGGGAGGGCTCGGAAGGGAAGGAGCATCATTTGGAATGCAGACTTAGATGGATTGGTCTGCAGGCGTCACATTGCGTTTGCAGAGCCCCTAATGTACCTAAACAGTAGAAAAACCCCACAAGTGACCCATATTGGAAACTAGACCCCTCAATGAACTTATCTAGATGTGTTGTGAGAACTTTGAACCCCCAAGTGTTTCACTACAGTTTATAACGCAGAGCCGTGAAAATAAAAAATCTTTTTGTTTTCCCACAAAAATTATATTTTAGCCCCCAGTTTTGTATTTTCCCAAGGATAACAGGAGAAATTGGACCACAAAAGTTGTTGTCCTATTTGTCCTGAGTACGCTGATACCCCATATGTTGGGGTAAACCCCTGTTTGGGCACACGGGAGAGCTCGGAAGGGAAGGAGCACTGTTTTACTTTTTCAACGCAGAATTGGCTGGAATTGAGATCGGACGCCATGTCGTGTTTGGAGAGTCCCTGATGTGCCTAAACAGTGGAAACCCCCCAATTATAACTGAAACCCTAATCCAAACACACCCCTAACCCTAATTCCAACGGTAACCCTAACCACACCTCTAACCCTGACACACCCCTAACCCTAATCCCAACCCTATTCCCAACTGTAAATGTAATCTAAACCCTAACCCTAACTTTAGCCCCAACCCTAACTGTAGCCCCAACCCTAACCCTAGCCCTAACCCTAGCACTAACCCTAACCCTAGCCCTAACCCTAGCCCTAACCCTAGCCCTAACCCTAGCCCTAACCCTAGCCCTAGCCCAAATCCTAACCCTAGCCCTAATGGGAAAATGGAGATAAATACATTTTTTTTTTATTTTTCCCTAATTAAGGGTGTGATGAAGGGGGGTTTGATTTACTTTTATAGCGGGTTTTTTAGCGGATTTTTATGATTGGCAGCCGTCACACACTGAAAGACGCTTTTTATTGCAAAAAATATTTTTTGCAATACCACATTTTGAGAGCTATAATTTTTCCATATTTTGGTCCACAGAGTCATGTGAGGTCTTGTTTTTTGCGGGACGAGTTGACATTTTTATTGGTATCATTTTCGGGCATGTGACATTTTTTGATCGCTTTTTATTCCGATTTATGTGAGGAAGAATGACCAAAAACCAGCTATTCATGAATTTCTATTGGGGGAGGCGTTTATACCGTTCCGCGTTTGGTAAAATTGATAAAGCAGTTTTATTCTTCGGGTCAGTACAATTACAGCGATACCTCATTTATATCATTTTTTTATGTTTTGGCGCTTTTATACGATAAAAACTATTTTACAGAAAAAATAATCATTTTTGCATCGCTTTATTCTCAGGACTATAACTTTTTTATTTTTTTGCTGATGATGCTGTATCGTGGCTCGTTTTTTGAGGGACAAGATGACGTTTTCATCGGTACCATGGTTATTTATATCTGTCTTTTTGATCGCGTGTTATTCCACTTTTTGTTCGGCGGTATGATAATAAAGCATTGTTTTTTGCCTCGTTTTTTTTTTTTTTTCTTACGGTGTTTACTGAAGGGGTTAACTAGTAGGCCAGTTTTATAGGTCGGGTCGTTACGGACGCGGCGATACTAAATATGTGTACTTTTATTGTTTTTTTTTTTATTTAGATGAAGAAATGTATTTATGGGAATAATATATATATTTTTTTTCATTATTTTGGAATATTTTTTTTTATTTTACAGATTTGGAAATTTTTTTTTTAACTTTTTTATTTTGTCCCAGGGGGGGACATCACAGATCAGTGATCTGACAGTTTGCACAGCACTCTGTCAGATCACTGATCTGATAGCAGTGCAGGCTGCTTCACAGTGCCTGCTCTGAGCAGGCTCTGTGAAGCCACCTCCCTCCCTGCAGGACCCGGATCCGTGGCCATCTTGGATCCGGGGCTGGAGGAAGCAGGGAGGGAGGAGAGACCCTCGCAGCAATGCAATCACATCGCGTTGCTGCGGGGGGCTCAGGGAACCCCGCAGGGAGCCCCCTCCCTGCGCGGTGCTTCCCTGCACCGCCGGCACATCGCGATCATGTTTGATCGCGGTGTGCCAGGGGTTAATGTGCCGGGGGCGGTCCGTGACCGCTCCTGGCACATACTGCCGGATGTCAGCTGCGATAAGCAGCTGACACCCGGCCGCGATCGGCGGCGTTCCCCCCGTGAGCGCTGCCGATCGCTATGACGTACTATCCCGTCCAGGGTCAGATAAGCCCAGGGCACCTCGACGGGATAGTACGTCTAAGGTCACAGAGGGGTTAAAATCAATAGGGTCATTCACCACTTTTTTATCTAAGTGGTGAAAAAAATTACAAACTTTGCTAAAAAAAAATTGCTTATTTTTTGTGTGCCAAGCTGACGTTTTTAATTATATAATTTTGGTCCCGATACGATCTTTTTATCGCCCATTATTGCATTTTAATGCAATGTTGCAGCGACCAAAAAGATGTAATTCGGCCTTTTTTTTATCTCTACGCCGTTTAGCGATCAGGATAATCCCTTTTTATATTGAACAATTGGGCGATTCTGAACATGGCGATACCAAATATGTGTAGGTTTGATTTTTTTTAATTGTTTTATTTTGAATGGGACGAAAGGGGGATGATTTGAACTTTTATTTATTTATTTTTTTTCATATTTTGGAAAACATTATTATTTTTTTTACTTTAACATAGTTATTAAGGTTGAAGGAAGACTTTAAGTCCATCTAGTTCAACCCATAGCCTAACCTAACATGCCCTAACATGTTGATCCAGACATGCTTCGATAGTCTCCATGGGAGGCTAGAAGCTGCCATCACTTGATCAGCTCTGCTACCTAGAGGCGATGCTCAGATCTCCTCTATGTAGCAGAATTACAGACTTGCTATGAGCGCCGGCCACAGAATGGAACTTCTCTTTTTTTCACAGCAGCGTGGTCTACTCAAACGTCTATCTCCTACTTCTCCTCAAGCAAAGATGTGAATGAGTCATCTTCATGCAAGTTTCCTATGTCCACAGTAGAGTAACCTTGTTAGGCAATCAGGTAGTGTGCACCAGGGTACATCAATATACCACTTTGTCCATGGCGAAAGTATTTCAATACATGGCCAGTGTAAAAAAACAAACCTTTGCAATAGACAAAGGAGGGCTTGCCACAGCTCAGTATGCCAATGTAGTTGCTCTAAAGCAAATTTCTTAACTGGTGCCAGCGGAGCAGATTAGTAACTCAGATGTGATGGAGGGGGCCCTATAATCATGTACAGAACACAAAAAAGCTAGAATAAAAAAACAAAAACGTGAGAAAATAAAATATAGGTACGTAAATATCTGGCTTAAATTAGGAAAAAGTAATATTTTACATATTAATTTATTCAAACTTAAAAACATTTGTACATTTTGCAGAAAAGCAAAAATAAAAAATAATAATAAGGCTAATAAGTAAAATAAATATAGTTTTCAAATGTTTGCTATCACCATGAATAACGTGTGTATGGGTGGAAATTGTCTTCAATACACTCAGTAATCTACATAAACTATTTACTACATATGAGGCTAAAAGAGCTTTATATACGTAGGTTGTCTTCTATGCCTTTATGTAAAGTGCCTTCTATATTGGGCTCTGGATCAGATGAATTCTTCATCTACTTTTGAATTGCTAGAATTGAGGATTTTAAATAGTTTTTTGAAATGTAAGGAAATAGAAAGAAAATTATATTTAATTTATGTTTTTTTCATCTGACCCAGCTAGGATATTTCAATAACTCAATTTTGCGTGCCGGTGAAATTGCAGAAGGTAATTTTAGCATGATATTAGAGTGAGTTGATCGGAAAGACATGAAATTGATGTCAATATACAGTATATGCACTTGAATGAATAAGTTAAATATAGGTGCATTAATGAAAATATTTGAATGGAATAGTATCCTCAAAATATATTTTCTGCAATATGAACTTCTACATCTCTTTTCAGTGCATAAATTTAAAACGCATTAAACAGTAATAAAAATGTTTGCCTCACTTAATATTAGCTAGAAAATGACTACAATGGTTTTTGAAACCAGCTGTCTATTCCTGGTATCACAGTCAATATTCCAGCAACTATAAGGGTAATAATTTAATTTTATATTTTGCAAAAGTGGCTGCTAAAAATACTATAAATAGGACAAAATTCACATTTCATTTTGAAGCTATAATAAAGTGAAATGTGTCCTGTGAAAACAGGAAATACCTGGATAGACATTAAAATAAATACGAGCACTGTGTGCTGGTGTATGGAGAAGGCTTGAGAACTCATCCTTTTTATATTCTGGGTATTTACTGGCTGTGTTGTACAGGTGACACCTGCATCTAATATCCCTCCCTAATAATGTTAGTAGAGTGTGAGTGCAAAATTTTGGAGCTGTAGATGGTAAATTAAATGATTAATTCATGGAAAAAAATGACGTGGGCTCCCGCGCAATTTTCTCCACCAGAGAAGGAAACCAGTGACTAAGGGCAGATATTAATAGCCTAGAGAGGGACCAAGGTTATTGCCCCCCCCCCCCGGCTAAAAACATCCACCCCCAGCCACCCCAGAAATGGCGCATCTGTAAGATGCGCCTATTCCAGCACTTAGCCTCTCCTTTCCCATTGCCCTGTAGCAGTGGCTTATGGGGCAATAAGGGGTTAATGTCACCTTGCTATTGTAAGGTGACATTAGGCCTGGTTAATAATGGAGAGGTGTCAATAAGACACCTATCCATTATTAATCCAATAGTCTGAAAGGGTTAAAAATACACACACATTAAGAATAAAGTCTTTAAATGAAATAATGAAACACACAGGTTTTAACATCTTTATTGCATGCTCAATCCAAGCAAAGCCCTCATTCGTCTGTAAAAAAAACCCCAAATGAAAAACCAACAATATCCCATACCTGTCCACCGTACAGTCAAGTCCCATGCAGTAATCCATATCTGGGGCATTTACATTTTACAACCGGGATCGCTGCCAATGCGGCCGCTTCCGGCTGTAAACGACAGCCGCTTCCGGCTGTCATTGAAGCTGCGCGCCCTGGTGGCATGAACTCAAATGAACTCTTCAGCGTGGGAAAATGCCAGATGATTTTTCCAGGCTGAAGAGTTCATTTGAGTTCATGTCGCCAGAGGGCACAGCTTGGGTGACGGCACTGCTAGTCACCGAAGCTCCGTTCCCTGCATTTCATTCATTCCCCAGTCGTTTACAGCCGGGAGAGGCTGCATTAGCAATGCTCCGAGTAATAAAATGTAAATGCTTGCAGTATCTTACTGCTGGAGATACTTCAAAAAGAGGACAGAAACTTATGTTCTCTGGATGTGTTGACCTTCTGCTCCAGAGAAAAAAGATCCTCCCTGAAATGGTGGCTTCACTTCAAGAACGGCAGACCGTTTGCTCCCCATGTATGGACAGATTGAGTGCCTCTAATGGTTGTGAGTAGGGGAATGTATTGGAGACTTCCCATCATCCCTCATCTGGTGATTCAGGACAGCTGATGTTGTTGTCACCTGGTCTGCCTTCATCTCACAGCTTGTAAGTTGATCGCACACTTTTAGATAAGATAGGGCTACCAGAGGCTGTAGTCAATATCCTCCTCCATTCCACAGGTGCAAGCACCAACAAAATCTTTCCTAGAATCAGAAAGGTTTTTTCTGTTTGGTGTATCAAGAATCAGGTGTCCTCTTATTCTCTTACCTTCCTGAACATTCTGGCCTTCCTGCAGAAAGGTTTTGATATAGGTCTCAAGCCTAATACTCTCAGTGTTTAGATATCTGCCCTGTCAGCAGTACTGGGGAACAGATTGTCCCAGGAATCTGACCTAATATCACAGATCCAGTTCCTTGATGTGACCTAGGAATTGTCTTGGAACAACTCTAGAACAGGGGTCCCCAACTCCAGTCCTCAAGGCCCACCAACAGGTCATGTTTTCAGGATTTCCTTTGCATTGCACAGGTGATGCAATTATTACCTGGGCAAGACTAAGGAAATCCTGAAAACATGACATGTTGGTGGGCCTTGAGGACTGGAGTTGGGGACCCCTGCTCTAGAAGAGTAATGAGAGGCTGACACAGTTAGTAGGCCCCAAAAAGTAAGTAGACTACATGCAGTTCAAAATTGGTAACAGGACTAAACAGGCGGCATAGCTTTGTTCAGTGGAGGACAACTGTAATGAGGGGCAGACACAGTTAGTAGGCCCAAATAAGAAAGTAGGCTAAATGCAGTTCAAAATTAGTAACAGGACTAAAAAGGCGGCATAGCTTTGCTCAGTGGAGGACAACTGTAATGAGGGGCAGACACAGTTAGTAGGCCATAATAAGAAAGTAGGCTAAATGCAGTTCAAAATTGCTAACAGGACTAAACTGGCGGCATTGCTTTGTTCAGTGGAGGACAACTGTAATAAGTGGCTCAGACAGACTTAGTAGGCCTAAAATAAAAAAGTAGGCTAAATGCAGTTCACAATTGGTAACAGGAGCACACAGACAGCATTGCTTTGTTCAGTGGAGGACAACTGTAATAAGTGGCTCAGACAGACTTAGTAGGCCTAAAATAAATAAGTAGGCTAAATGCAGTTCACAATTGGTAACAGGAGTACACAGGCGGCATTGCTTTGTTCAGCGGAGGAGGACAACTGTTAAGAGAGACTCACACAGTTACTAGGCCCAATTAAGTAAGTAGGCTAAATGCAGTTCAAAATTGGTAATAAGAGTACACAGACAGCATAGCTTTGTTCAGCGGAGGAGGACAACTGTAATAAGTGGCTGAAACAGTTAGTAGGCCAAAATAATAAAGTGGGCGAAATGTCAGCCAAAAAAATGTTCAAAAATAAACTGGTGGCATAGCTAGGTACAGGGGTGGGCTCCTGTGCTGAGTAGCAGACAGTGGTAGTTGTCGCAAAGTATTAACTGGTCTAAATGGAGGCCAGGGCCCCTGTATATTTTTACTATCATCTATCATTTCAACAAATTTGTATTGGCAGTGCCATTCAAGGATTTAACAGCACAGACTACACAGTGGTGGAGCAGGAAGAGGTAAGTATTGCAACTGGAAGAGCATTGTTCGAGCTGGGGGGAACACTCTCTCGTGGGCGACGGTACTGGCACAGGGGCCCTCATATTACGACTGTGTGTCTGACGTTGGTTGTACACCACCGCCATCAGAGACACTTCATTGTATTATGAATAACCCTGTGCCAGTGCTGTCGCCGAAGAGTGGGCACACCCACCTGTCCAGGCAAACGGCACTCGCATGGGTGCTTGCGCCAAGTGGTGACCACGGCGCTTTGGGGGGAGTCAGCCCATTTTGGGAGGTATAAAAATGGCCTACGGTGGACATTCACCAGCTGCAAATGGAGGAATTGGAGCAGTCAGTAAGAGGAGGCCAAAAGCAAGACATTTTTTAAGGCAAGCTACGTGTCAGCAGGGGAAGGTGGGGCAAAATAATTTGAAATCCATGATTAGTTCATTTAAATGAAGGTTAGATCATCAACATTTCGGGTAGCCAGACGTGTCCTTTTTTCGGTCAATATTGAACCAGCAGCACTAAAGACTCTTTCTGATAGCACACTAGCAGCTGGGCAAGCGAGCTCCTGTAATGCAGATTCTGACAATTCAGGCCAGGTGTCTATTTTAGATGCCCAGTAATCAAAGGGGAATGACCTGTGAGGGAGAACATCGATAAGGGAGGAAAAATAGTTGGTAACCATACTGGACAAATGCTGTCTCCTGTCACTTTGAATTGATGCAGCAGTACCTGTCGTGTCTGCGGTCATTGCAAAATCACTCCACAACCTGGTCATAAAACCCCTCTGTCCAATGCCACTTCGGATTTGTGCACCTCTAACACCTCTGCCATGTTGCTCCCTACAGCTCGTGTGAGAACCACCACCGCCTCTGTGTGCTGGGAATGCCTGAACCAAACGGTTTGCAAGAGTTGCTAGTTTGGTAGCCAATATTTGCTCCAGGTTCTCATGTGGCATGATATTTTGTAATTTTCCTTTGTATCGTGGATCCAGGAGGCAGGCCAACCAGTAATCGTTATCGGTCATCATTTTGATAATGCAGGGGTCCCTGTTTAAGATACGCAAGGCATACTCTGCCATGTGGGCCAATGTTCCAGGTGTCAATTCACTGCTTGTGCTGGGTTGAGGAGCACTTTCTTGCAAATCAACTTCACTTGTGGCCTGCAAAAACCCTGTACCTGACCTTGCAATGCCACCAGTTTCTATTGCCCCCTGAGAAGCATCCTCCTCCCATAAATATTCATCCCCATCATCCTCCTCTTCCTCCTCTTTGTCCGCCACCTCATTCAGGAGAGTTCCATAAGCAGACAATGGCTGACTGTCATCAAGGCTTCCCTCCTCCTCGACTGCAGATGCCTGCTCCTTGATGTGCGTCAAACTTTGCATCAGCAGACGCATTAGTGGGATGCTCATGCTTATGATGGCATCGTCTGCACTTACCAGCCTGGTGCATTCCTCAAAAGACTGAAGGACTTGACAGAGGACTTGTAGCTTCGACCACTGCACACCAGACAACTCCATGTCTGCCATCCAACTGCCTGCCGGTGTATGTGTATCCTCCCACAAATAAATGACAGCACGCCTCTGTTCACACAGCCTCTGAAGCATGTAACATAGTAACATAGTAACATAGTTAGTAAGGCCGAAAAAAGACATTTGTCCATCCAGTTCAGCCTATATTCCATCATAATAAATCCCCAGATCTACGTCCTTCTACAGAACCTAATTGTATGATACAATATTGTTCTGCTCCAGGAAGACATCCAGGCCTCTCTTGAACCCCTCGACTGAGTTCGCCATCACCACCTCCTCAGGCAAGCAATTCCAGATTCTCACTGCCCTAACAGTAAAGAATCCTCTTCTATGTTGGTGGAAAAACCTTCTCTCCTCCAGACGCAAAGAATGCCCCCTTGTGCCCGTCACCTTCCTTGGTATAAACAGATCCTCAGCGAGATATTTGTATTGTCCCCTTATATACTTATACATGGTTATTAGATCGCCCCTCAGTCGTCTTTTTTCTAGACTAAATAATCCTAATTTCGCTAATCTATCTGGGTATTGTAGTTCTCCCATCCCCTTTATTAATTTTGTTGCCCTCCTTTGTACTCTCTCTAGTTCCATTATATCCTTCCTGAGCACCGGTGCCCAAAACTGGACACAGTACTCCATGTGCGGTCTAACTAGGGATTTGTACAGAGGCAGTATAATGCTCTCATCATGTGTATCCAGACCTCTTTTAATGCACCCCATGATCCTGTTTGCCTTGGCAGCTGCTGCCTGGCACTGGCTGCTCCCGGTAAGTTTATCATTAACTAGGATCCCCAAGTCCTTCTCCCTGTCAGATTTACCCAGTGGTTTCCCGTTCAGTGTGTAATGGTGATATTGATTCCCTCTTCCCATGTGTATAACCTTACATTTATCATTGTTAAACCTCATCTGCCACCTTTCAGCCCAAGTTTCCAACTTATCCAGATCCATCTGTAGCAGAATACTATCTTCTCTTGTATTAACTGCTTTACATAGTTTTGTATCATCTGCAAATATCGATATTTTACTGTGTAAACCTTCTACCAGATCATTAATGAATATGTTGAAGAGAACAGGTCCCAATACTGACCCCTGCGGTACCCCACTGGTCACAGCGACCCAGTTAGAGACTATACCATTTATAACCACCCTCTGCTTTCTATCACTAAGCCAGTTACTAACCCATTTACACACATTTTCCCCCAGACCAAGCATTCTCATTTTGTGTACCAACCTCTTGTGCGGCACGGTATCAAACGCTTTGGAAAAATCGAGATATACCACGTCCAATGACTCACCGTGGTCCAGCCTATAGCTTACCTCTTCATAAAAACTGATTAGATTGGTTTGACAGGAGCGATTTCTCATAAACCCATGCTGATATGGAGTTAAACAGTTATTCTCATTGAGATAATCCAGAATAACATCCCTCAGAAACCCTTCAAATATTTTACCAACAATAGAGGTTAGACTTACTGGCCTATAATTTCCAGGTTCACTTTTAGAGCCCTTTTTGAATATTGGCACCACATTTGCTATGCGCCAATCCTGGGGAACAGACCCTGTCGCTATAGAGTCCCTAAAAATAAGAAATAATGGTTTATCTATTACATTACTTAGTTCTCTTAGTACTCGTGGGTGTATGCCATCCGGACCCGGAGATTTATCTATTTTAATCTTATTTAGCCGGTTTCGCACCTTTTCTTGGGTTAGATTGGTGACCCTTAATATAGGGTTTTCATTGTTTCTTGGGATTTCACCTAGCATTTCATTTTCCACCGTGAATACCGTGGAGAAGAAGGTGTTTAATATGTTAGCTTTTTCCTCGTCATCTACAACCATTCTTTCCTCGCTATTTTTTAAGGGGCCTACATTTTCAGTTTTTATTCTTTTACTATTGATATAGTTGAAGAACAGTTTGGGATTAGTTTTACTCTCCTTAGCAATGTGCTTCTCTGTTTCCTTTTTGGCAGCTTTAATTAGTTTTTTAGATAAAGTATTTTTCTCCCTATAGTTTTTTAGAGCTTCAATGGTGCCATCCTGCTTTAGTAGTGCAAATGCTTTCTTTTTACTGTTAATTGCCTGTCTTACTTCTTTGTTTAGCCACATTGGGTTTTTCCTATTTCTAGTCCTTTTATTCCCACAAGGTATAAACCGCTTACACTGCCTATTTAGGATGTTCTTAAACATTTCCCATTTATTATCTGTATTCTTATTTCTGAGGATATTGTCCCAGTCTACCAGATTAAGGGCATCTCTAAGCTGGTCAAACTTTGCCTTCCTAAAGTTCAGTGTTTTTGTGACTCCCTGAAAAGTCCCCCTAGTGAAAGACAGGTGAAACTGTACAATATTGTGGTCGCTATTTCCTAGATGCCCGACCACCTGCAGATTTGTTATTCTGTCAGGTCTATTAGATAGTATTAGGTCTAAAAGTGCTGCTCCTCTGGTTGGATTCTGCACCAATTGTGAAAGATAATTTTTCTTGGTTATTAGCAGAAACCTGTTGCCTTTATGGGTTTCACAGGTTTCTGTTTCCCAGTTAATATCCGGGTAGTTAAAGTCCCCCATAACCAGGACCTCATTATGGGTTGCAGCTTCATCTATCTGCTTTAGAAGTAGATTTTCCATGGTTTCTGTTATATTTGGGGGTTTGTAACAGACCCCAATGAGAATTTTGTTTCCCATTTTTCCCTCCATGAATTTCGACCCATATGGACTCGACATCCTCATTTCCTTCGCTAATATCCTCCCTTAAAGTGGACTTTAGACAAGACTTTACATAGAGACAAACCCCTCCTCCGCTCCGATTTTTACGATCCTTTCTAAACAGACTGTAACCCTGTAAGTTAACTGCCCAGTCATAGCTTTCATCTAACCATGTCTCGGTTATTCCCACTATGTCAAAGTTACCTGTAGATATTTCTGCTTCTAGTTCTTCCATCTTGTTTGTCAGGCTTCTGGCGTTTGCGAGCATGCAGTTTAGAGGATTTTGTTTTGTTCCAATCTCCTCGCTGTGGATTGTTTTAGAAATGTTCTTACCTCCCTTCTGAGTATGTTTTCCTGGGTCTTCTTTGTTCGCGTCTAATGTTTTTCTTCCCGTCCCCTCTTCTTCTAGTTTAACGCCCTCCTGATGAGTGTAGCGAGTCTTCTGGCGAATGTGTGTTTCCCAGGTTTGTTGAGGTGTAGTCCGTCTCTGGCGAGGAGTCCATCGTACAAGTAATTCACACCGTGGTCCAGGAATCCGAATCCTTGTTGTCTGCACCATCGTCTTAGCCAGTTGTTTGCATCAAGGATCCTGTCCCATCTCCTGGTGCCATGCCCGTCTACTGGAAGGATAGAAGAAAAAACTACCTGTGCATCCAGTTCCTTTACTTTCTTCCCCAACTCTTCAAAGTCTTTGCAGATTGTCGGTAGGTCCTTCCTTGCCGTGTCATTGGTGCCAATATGTATCAGAAGAAATGGGTGGACGTCCTTGGAGCTGAAGAGCTTTGGTATCCTATCAGTCACATCCTTGATCATCGCACCTGGAAGGCAGCATACTTCTCTTGCAATTATGTCCGGTCTGCAGATGGCTGCTTCTGTGCCTCTCAGTAGTGAGTCTCCCACCACCACCACTCTTCGTTGCTTCTTGGCTGTACTTTTTGCTGTCATTTGTTGCTGTGTGCCCTTTTCTTTTTTGCTTGCTGGTATTGCTTCATCCTTAGGTGTGCCATCTTCATCCTCTACAAAGATTTGATATCGGTTCTTCAGTTGTGTGGTTGGTAATTTCTCCATGGTCTTCTTGCTTCTTTTGGTCACATGCTTCCACTCATCTGCTTTTGGAGGTTCTCTGACACTTTTTTCACCTTCTGTGACCAGTAGAGATGCTTCTGTTCTGTCTAGAAAGTCTTCATTCTCTTTGATGAGTTTCAAAGTTGCTATTCTTTCTTCCAGACCCCGCACCTTTTCTTCTAAAAGGACCACTAGTCTACACTTCTGACAGGTGCAGTGTGGAGTTCCACCTTGTTGCAACGTCGATTATTAGGCGGTGCTGGGGAAGATTCAGCGATCGCTGATGGTTCTGCATACGGCTGGAGTGTACGGGTGACCGGCGGATGTGCGAGCAAAGTCTTCGCACCTTCAGGAGCAGGGCTGGTAACTCCGGATAATTTTTCAGGAAACACTGCACCACTAGGTTCAAGGTGTGAGCCAGGCAAGGAATGTGTTTCAGTTGTGGAAGGGCTATGGCAGCCATAAAATTCCTTCCGTTATCACTGACTACCTTGCCTGCCTCAAGATGTACACTGCCCAGCCATGACTGAGTTTTTTGCTGCAAGTACTCGGCCAGTACTTCTGAGGTGTGTCTGTTGTCGCCCAAAACACTTCATTTGTAGCACAGCCTGCTGACGCTTACCACTAGCTGTTCCATAATGAGACACCTCGTGTGCAACACTGACAGCTGCGGATGGAGTGGTCGTGCGACTGCGCTCTTTGGACAAGCTTTCACTTCTGGAGGAGGAGGAGGGGTGGTGAACGCCTACAGCAAACTGTTTCCTAGACCATGGGCTAGGCAGAACTGTCCCACTATGGCTGTCCAATGTGGACCCTGTATCCACCACATTAACCCAGTGCGCCGTGATGTACACGTAACATCCCTGGCCATGCTTACTGGTCCATCCATCTGTTGTGAGGTGCACCTTTCTACTGACTGATTGCCTCAGTGCATTGACAATGTGGTCTTTGACATGCTGGTGGAGGGCTGGGATGGCTTTTCTCGCAAGGAAGTGTCGACTGGGTAGGTCATGGCATGGTACTGCGTAGGCCATTAGGGCTTTGAAAGCTTCGCTTTCAACTAACCAGTAGGGCATCATCTCTAATGAGATTAGTCTAGCAATGTGGGCGTTCAAACCTTGTGTACGCGGATGCGAGGATGAGTACTTCCTTTTCCTAACGGGAGTCTCATGTAGGGTGAGCTGGACTGGAGAGCTGCATATGGTGGAACTAGCGGGGTGGTGGTGGACATGGCAGATTGAGAGAGGGTTGGTGATAATATTCTTGATGTTGGCCTACCTACAGTGTTTCCTACCAAGAACCTTGTGATTCCCTGACTGCTTTGGCAATTTAGCGTTGCTGACTACCTTCATTCTGAGCAGGTGCACCAATGGTACTGGACGTCTGGTAGTTAGTCCAGGCTTGCAAGTGCATGCTGGTTAAATGTCTACGCATGCACATTGTATTTAAACTTTGGAGATTCTTCCATCTGCTAAAGGTCTTTGAGCACTTCTTACAGATAACTTTGCACTGATCATTCGGATCTTGGTTAAAAAATGCCCACACTGCACTCTTCCTACTATGGATTACCTTTTCAGGCATTGCACGCCGTGCTACTTTCACCGGATGGCCACGGTGTCCTAAAACTGTTTTTGGATTTGACAAACATTTTTGGACAGATGAAAGCTGTTGCGATATAGATGGCTGCTGCGGATCATCCTCCTCTGCTTCTGAGCTACTGGCAGCAGCACCCTCTTCCCCCAATGGCTGCCAATCTGCGTCAACAACTGGGTCATCTATCACCTCCTCTTCAATGTCATGTGCACCTTCCTCTGTGTCACCATGTAAGGTGCTATAGCGTTCGTGACAGGGCACCATAGTCTCATCAGAGTCAGATTCTGGCTCAGTACACTGCGAGGGCAATGTAGTGATCTGAGTCAATGGAACAGCATAATAATCTAGCTGTGGCTGTGCATCTGTGCACTCCATGTCCGATTCATCTTGTAATGGGCTTTTAACAATTTCCCTCTCTAACCCAGGCACGGTATGTGTAAAGAGCTCCATGGAGTAAACTGTAGTTTCTCCTGCCGCATTCTTCACTTTTGGTTTGGGTGAAGGACACAAAGAAGCGACTTGTTCCTGACCGGGAGCATCCACTGACGACTTGCTGCTTTTAGATTTCAAACCTTCTGAAGAGGAGGCAAAAGAGCTAGAGGCTGAGTCAGCAAGGAAAGCCAAAACTTTTTCCTGCTGCTCCGGCTTTAAAACCTGTTTACCTACTCTCAGATAAGGGAGCCTTCGAGGCCTTGTGTAGCCAGACGATGACGCTGGCTCAACACCTCCAGTCTTTGGTGCTATTTTGATTTTCCCAATACAACCAGATGCTCCACCACCACCAACACCACCATCATCAGTACCAGCTGGTAATGCCCGCCCATGGCCTCTTCCACCAGACGTCCTCATTTTTGGAAAAATCTAACCAAAATAACAATCGTTATATGGTACTGTGAAACAAGGTAGAAGGTGTATATAAACTTGTGGAGAATTTTAATCTCCCTTTTTTTGGGGGGGGAGACTGCAACAAAACTCAGGCGTAGTGTATTACACTACACAATGTATGTGGCAGAACGTGGCTGGAAGATGTACGACAAACTAACAGAACTGTGACGTAGATCCACTTAGTGCCAATTTAAATCTCCCTTTTATTTGGGGGAGACTGCAACAAAACTCAGGCCCAGTGTATTACACCACACAATGTAAGTGGCAGAACGTGGCTGGAAGATGTACGACAAACTAACAGAACTGTGACATAGATCCACTTAGTGCCAATTTAAATCTCCCTTTTATTTGGGGGAGACTGCAACAAAACTCAGGCCCAGTGTATTACACCACACAATGTAAGTGGCAGAACGTGGCTGGAAGATGTACGACAAACTAACAGAACTGTGACGTAGATCCACTTAGTGCCAATTTAAATCTCCCTTTTATTTGGGGGAGACTGCAACAAAAATCAGGCCCAGTGTATTACACTACACAATGTAAGTGGTAGAACGTGGCTGGAAGATGTACGACAAACTAACAGAACTGTGACGTAGTTCCACTTAGTCCCAATTTAAATCTCCCTTTTTTGGGGGGGAGACTGCAACAAAACTCAGGCCCAGTGTATTACACTACACAATGTAAGTGGCAGAACGTGGCTGGAAGATGTACGACAAACTAACAGAACTGTGACATAGATCCACTTAGTGCCAATTTAAATCTTCCTTTTATTGGGGGAGACTGCAATAAAAATCAGGCCCAGTGTATTACACTACACAAAGTAAGTGGCAGAACGTGGCAGGAAGATATAAAAAAAAAAGCGCTGTAGTACAATTTCAATCTCCCTACAATGATCTCAGGACAAGTATGGCAGCAATAAAAAGGACTGCTGCACACAAAAGTGTGGACAGAGAAACAAGAGAACTGTGCAGAAAGGAGCAACAGGATTTTTGCTTTTAAAAAGCAGTTGGTTTGCACAGCGGCATACAAACAGCAATGCAGCTATCACGGAGCCTTATAGGGTAGCCTAATAAGCTACAGAGCTGATGCACAAAAAAATAAACTCCACTGACCCTGCAAAGAAAAGGTGGTGTTGGACAGTGGAAACTGCTACAGCACAAGCAGTTTCGGGGTTAATCTTCCCTCCCTAACTATATCCCTTCTTCTGATGAAGCTGCAGCAACCTCTCCCTATGCTAAGATCAGCAGAAGTAAGATGGTGGTCGGCGTACACGCCCTTTTATAGCCCCTGTGACACCGCAGAAAGCAAGCCAATCACTGTAATGCCCTTCTCTAAGATGGTGGGGACCGAGACCTATATCATCACGCTGCCCACACTCTGCGTCCTCCTTCATTGGATGAGAAATGGCGCTGAAAGCGTCATATGAAACGTGACTTTGGCCCGAAGATCGCCGACCTCATGGCCGATCCCACACTAGGATCGGGTCGGGTTTCATGAAACCCGACTTTGCCAAAAGTCGGCGACTTTTGAATTTGTCCAATCCGTTTCGCTTAACCCTAGAGCAATGTACTATAGTGCGCATGCACTGGGAAAGGTGCTGGCGCATGCGTACTACAGTACTTTGCTCTGCCCTTGACAGGACAGAGAGAAGTATGCCTGTGCAGGAGCGCAATGGAGGGCAGTGTGTGAATGATGTGGGATACTTCATCCACACAAAAGCAAGAAGAAGGATGGTGATTGCAAGAAGACAGGAGGCACCAGATCAAGACCAGCAATGCTCATCTGAGTGCAGCTTAATTTACATGTACTCACAGAATGGAGAAATTGGGGACATCTTCTCACCTGTGCTCTCTCATGTGAGAGAATCGGCTCACACTAAGCTCACTCTCTGATCAAATTCGAATCAGAGTTTGATCGGAGTGTCATTACCATAATCGATCCAATTCTCTCAGGTGAGAGAATTTATGCTCTTGTGACATCAGCCTTAGGGTATGTGTCCACGGGCCATGTTACATCCGGATTAGCTGTGGATTGAATGCTGCGTGGAGCCGCAGCGTTCCATCTGCAGCATCCAGATGTTTCAGCATAGTGGAGGGGATTTTATGAAATCCCATCTACACTATGCGTGGTAACAGGCATCCGGCAGCCCTGCGATTCCGGACATGCGGCACGTCTTTTTAGATCGCAGCATGTCCGTTTACCTTGCGGCGATGCTGCGCCGCCGTAAGGTAAAACACAGAGCACTATGTGTGGGGTGCGATGCTTCCGGATGTGTGCAATGAGCATCATCACGTCTCAAGAAGGGGGCGGAGCTTTCGGTGGAGTGAATTTTCCGCTCCGTCCAAAGCGTCGACCATCCTGAACGTGGACACGTACCCTTATACTGATAGGTCTAATACACTAATATAAATGCTGCAGTGTTTGTAACCAACAAAGTGTAAATATTTAAGTGTGGACTATGTAAAAATACAAAAAACAGTTCAGTAAAATTTGAAAAAATGTAAATGAAGCAAGAAAAAGCTGGGAAAAAAACATGTGCACAAAAAATTGCAGCTTTTGTGTAAAAACAAAAATATACAAAACAATGCAAATATTTGTGTTGACACATCCTGAATGTCCCAAATGTCCTGTCATATTCATTTTTCCCATACAATGGACACCATAAAAAAACAATGAAAATTGAAAATGAACCTTTTTCATCATACTGACACAAATTCTGGAATATAACGTGATCAAAAAGTCATATGGAAATAAAATTATGCTATCACTGAATACGTTAACTTGTCCTGCAAAAAACACATTCTCATATGGCTTTGTCAGAAAAAAAAGATACAGTACTCAGAATATGACGATTAACAAATTATTATATTTGTTCAAACACAGTTTTCAGTGTGCAAAAGCATAAAAAATGTCCAATAGAGAAAAAAGTTGGCGTGCACACAGTGGATGAGGCGAGTTGCTAGTGGAAGGGGATGGTGAGCCCCTGGGACATCGAGTAAAGTAATTTTACTCAAGTTGAATGCAAGTTCTTATTGCATTACATTAAGAACTTGCATTCAACTTGAGTGCAGTGAATTTACTTTACTCAATAGAGAAAAAAGGCTGCAATCACCATACCGGTTATGTTTCTTTATTCAAAAGCAGAATAACACATAACATGGGGAGCACAGGTGGAGACAACGAAAGGTCTATGGCTACGTTCACATTAGCGTTTTGCGTGTTTGCGTCGGGCGACGCAGCGGCGACGCATGCGTCATGCGCCCCTATATTTAACATGGGGGACGCATGGACATGCGTTGTGCTGCGTTGTGCGATGCATGCGTTTTTTTTGCCGCAAGCGTCGGGCGCAGAAAACGCAACAAGTTGCATTTTTCTTGCGTCCAAATTTCGGCAAAAAAGGACGCATGCGTCGCAAAACGCAGCATTTTTGCGTGCGTTTTGGTGCTTTTTTATTTGCATCGTGCGTTGCGTCGCCGACGCAGCGGCGCACAACGCAAATGTGAACGTAGCCTATGACCGTTTCGCACTACAAGTGCTTCTACGGTTCTAAAAAACATGACCGATATGGTGAGTGCTGCCATTTTGTCTGTTGGACATTCTCGTGGCACTGTTTATTTGGCTAGCACCCTGATTACCATATGATGTTGTACTCGACTCTAGAGGAGCTGTTCAGTCATGTATATTGACACCGACATTTGGTCCTGGTGCCGGTTCCAGCTGCTTTTCCTACCCACTGAATTCTACTGACCTGAAGAATAAAATTATTTGTATCACTTTTATCGCACAGTAAATGACATAAAAAATAAATAAAATTTCTGCTTTTTGATAAATTTTGTACCAGATAAATCAGCATAAAAAGTGACCATAAAATGGTTCCAATAACAACATCAACTCGTCCCACAAAAACAATCCCTCATGGTGCTCCAGCTGTCAAAAACAATATAATTCTAGATCTCAGAACATAATGACAAAAAAACTGTTATTGATTAAAAATCATTTTTAGTGTGTTAAAATAGTAAAACATAGAAAAAAAACTATATAAACCTGGTATTGCTGTAATCATACTGACCCAAAAGATAAAGCTGTTTTATCCTTTTCTCAGATTGTGCATGGCGTAAAAAAATAAAATCAATTCTAGAACTGTTATTTGTTTACATTTATCCTATTCTCTATGGTGAGAATTTACCTTGGGGTTTCCATCTAAATCCCAAACATGCATTTCAAACAATACCCCCAAGGAAACCATTCTCTAAAAATTAGGTAAATGGAGACACTATGGATGTCATCTGTTCTTTTTTCCAATTATGTCCATTTTTTGGACCACACTATTAGCACACATTATTTAGATTCTAAAATGTGGACTACTGGCTGCACCACACTATTAGCACAAACAATTTTCATTCTCAAATGTGGACTCTTGGCTAAAGACTATTAGCACAAGTAACTTAGACTCCTGCCTGCACCACACTATTAGCGCAAATGATTTAGATTCTGAATTGTGGACACCTGGCTGCACTACACTATTAGCACAAATTATTTAGATTCTGAAATATGGACTCCTGGCTGCACCACACTATTAGTACAAACAATTTGCATTCTCAAATGTGGACTCCTGGCTAAACACTATTAGCGCAAATGATTTAGATTCTCAATTGTGGACTCCTGGCTGCACTACACTATTAGCACAAATGATTTAGATTCTCAAATGTGGACTCCTGGCTGCACCACACTATTAGCACAAACGATTTTGATACTGAAATGTGGACTCTCCTGGCTCACCACACTATTAGCACAAATGATTTGTATGGAAGGTTGATTTGACACAGGATCCTGTCTAGCTGACAATAAATGACCAATTTAACTATCTGACTACTTGCAGGAGGAGCAGGCTTTCTGCGCTGTTATACTGACAAAATGGCACAAAAACAACATGTCCACTTTTTATATAGAGAGTGACATGTGACTTAGGAAGTCAATGACAGCAGCCCTTGTGTCTGGACATTGTTGATGATTTCTGCAACCTAATTGGCTGCTGGAATCTCCACACATTAAATTAATTAAAAAAAATACAGTCCGCCGCTACTCCGACATCTTCCCACCCCCTCATTTAATCAAACACATCTTCCCCGCTCATCATACAGCACCACTATCCTAGCCAAAGTCCTAACAAAAGCATTAGTGGAACACTATTAGCACAAATAAGTTAGATTCTCAAATGTGGAATGCTGGCTGCACAATATTATTAGCACAAACAATTTAGATTCTGAAATTTGGACTCCTGGCTGCACCACACTATTAGCGCAAACAATTTAATTCTCAATTGTGGACACCTGACTGCACCACACTATTAGCACAAATGATTTAGATTCTCAATTGTGGACACCTGGCTGAACCACACTATTAGCATAAATAATTTAGATTCTCATATGTGGACTCCTGGTTGCACCACACTATTAGCACAAATGATTTTGATTCTGAAATGTGGACTCTCCTGGCTTACCACACTATTAGCACAAATGATTTGTATGGAAGGTCGATTTGACACAGGATCCTATCTAGCTGGCAATAAGTGACCCATTTTACTATCTGACTACTTGCAGGAGGAGCAGGCTTTCTGCGCTGTTATACTGACAAAATGGCACAAAAACCACAAGTCCGCTTTTTATATAGAGTGTGACATGTGACTTAGGAAGTCAATGACAGCAGCCCTTGTGTCTGGACATTGTTGATGATTTCTGTGACCTAATTAGCTGTTGGAATTTCCACACATTAAGTTAATTTAAAAAAATACAGTCCGCCGCTACTCCGACATCTTCCCACCCCCTCATTTAATCAAACACATCTTCCCCGCTCATCATACAGCACCACTATCCTAGCCAAAGTCCTAACAAAAGCATTAGTGGAAACGTGATGATTTACTGAAATTTGGATGAACTTTACCAGTTTTGAGGGAAAATGCTTGGTAATCTGAACACGAGTCCGAATGTGCAATAACCGTGCCGAATTTGAGATTGGCAAACATTTTTCCGAACAAGTTCGCTCATCTCTAATAATCACTGCCCACTAGTGTTGAGCATTCCGATACTGCAAGTATCGGGTATCGGATGATATTTGCTGTATCGGAATTCCGATACCGAGTTCCGATATTTTTGTGATATCGGAAAACGGAATCGGCGTGTGCAGTGTGTATGGTTCCCAGGGTCTGGAGGAGAGGAAACTCTCCTTCAGGCCCTGGGAACCAAAATAATGTCAAAAATAAAGAATAAAAATAATAAATATGGATCTACTCACCCCTCCGACGAACCCTGGCTGTCACCGCTGTGAGCGTCTGCCTCCGTTCCCGAGAATTGCAGAGAGTGAAGGACCTTCGATGACGTCGCGGTCAGGTGACCGGTGAAGGAGGGCGATAAATGGAAGACAGCCTTTAATACCCTGGAAGGTTATCATGAATGTCTTGTCATGCCTTTTGGCCTAACTAATGCACCTGCGTTTTTTCAAAATTTCATTACTGACATTCAGAATCCATTGATCGGTAGGAGTGTTATTGTTTATTTGGACGATATTTTGATATATTCACCTGATCTGAAGTTGCATTGGCAGAGAGTCCGCGAAGTTGTACACATTTTGAGTGAAAACTCACTCTTTGCTAAATTGGAGAAGTGTGAGTTTGCGGTACAGAAAATGAGTTTTTTGTGGTACCTTTTCTCCAGTGATGAGTTTGAGATGGACCTGGTGAAGGTTCAGGCAGTGCTGGAGTGGCCTAGGCCTGAATGTTTGAAGTTGGTTCAGAGATTTTTGGGGTTTGCCAATTATAACAGAAAATTCATAAAAAATGTTTCTGTGATCACTAAACCTATAACTGATCTCACCAAGAAGGGTTCTAAAATTGTCCAATGGTCCTTTGAGGCTGTTAAGGATTTTGAGCATCTCAAAGAGAGGTTTAGCTGTGCTCCTGTTTTGATCCAGATGGATGAGACCAACCTAATTCTGGTAGAGGTTGATGCCTCTTCAGTAGGGGTGGGGGCAGATCTGTCCCAAGAGGGAGAGGATGAGGTGCATCCCTGAGAGTTGCTGGCTATTAAACTTGTGTTTGAGCATTGCAACAGTTTTTGGAGGGGGCCAGACATCCGATACAGGTTTTTACTGATCATAAGAATCTGCTATATCTGGATGCTGCTTAACGTTTGAATGCCCATCAAGCTGGGTGGGCACTGTTTTTTGCCAGGTTTCATTTCTCCGTCACATATATCCCTGGGACAAAGAATGTTAAAGCGGATGATTTGTCTCATAGTTTCTCTCTAGCAGTTAATACTGAGAAGGGGGAATGTATTTTGCAGAGAGGGGTGGTGGTGGCAGCATTGGGTTATGAGTTGGAGAGTAGCATCCTAGGGGCCCAGAATGCTGCACCAACTAACACTCTGTATGGTAAATTATTTGTGCCTAGAGCCTTGCGGAGAGCTTTGTTTGCATAAGTCTTGGTTGGCTGGTCATCCAGGGATTTCAGAAACTAGAAAGTCGATCGGTCAAAGTTTCTGGTGGCCAGGGTGGCAAAGAGAAATCATGAAGTGGGTGCGTCAGTGTTCAGTGTGCGCTAGGTCAAAGGCCTCACATGCCCCAGCTGCAGGGTTGCTGTGCCCTTTGGAGGTTCCTAGTTTCCCATGGCCACATCTTGCTATGGATTTTATCACTGATCTGCTGGTCTCTGAGGGTTTTTCTGTCATCTGGGTTGTTGTGGACCGGTTTAGTAAGGTGTGTCATCTGGTCCCGTTCAATAAATTACCCTGCACCAAGACTCTAGCTAAGGCATTTGTGAAAGAGATTGTCAGGCTCCATGGGGTTCCCATGGACATTGTTTCCGATATAAGACCACAGCTTGTGGCTTGCTTTTGGCGTGCTTTTTGTGACAGATTAAAGGTTAATTTATCACTTTCGTCAGGTTATCATCCGGGTTTAATAGATAGACTGAAAGGAAGAACAAGGACGTCGAGCAGTTTTTGAGATGTTTTGTAGCACAGGGGTCCCCTACTCCAGTCCTCAAGGCCCACCAACATGTCATGTTTTCAGGATTTCCTTAGTCTTGCCCAGGTAATAATTGCATCACCTGTGCAATGCAAAGGAAATCCTGAAAACATGACCTGTTGGTGGGCCTTGAGGACTGGAGTTGGGGACCTCTGTTGTAGCAGACAATCAGGAGATGTGGTTGGAATATCTACTACTAGCTGAGTTTGCTCTTAATAATCATACATCTTCCTCGGCTGGGTGTTCTCCTTTTTTTTCCTGTACAGGAAGGCATCCATCTTTTGGTCCACTTTCTAAGATTGAGACAGCAGCGGCTGAGGAGGAGAGTTTTTCTGGAAATTTGGACAGGGTTTGGACCAATGTATGCCATAATCTGAAAGATGCTAATAGGAGATCAAATAAATATTTTGACAAGAAAAGAAGGGAGGCGTTGTTTGCAGTTGGGGACATGGTCTGGTTGTCCTCCAGGAATCTGTGTTTGAAGATCCCTTCTAAAAAACTGGGGCCTAAGTTTGTAGGACCCTTCAAAGTGGTTCAGGTGGTCAACTCGGCAGTGGTGAGATTAGACATCCCCTCGTCCTGGAGAACTAATTCATTTTCTCATGTATCTTTAATGAAGAAAGTTGACCCACAAGATAATGAGCCTATGCCAACTGTTCCTCCAGTTGATGAGGACGGCGAGTTGATATTTCATGCATTTTAAATTCCAGGTCGCACAGAGGAAGTTTGCTGGAAGGGTTTCGGTCTCGAGGATAATTCCTGGGTGAAAGCTGAGGACGTCCTGGCCTCAAGGCTGATTAAGGCTTTTCACAGGAGATTTCCGATTAAGGCTCGGCCAAGAGGATCCAGAGGATCCTCGTAAAAGGGGAGGTATTGTTAGAATCAGTTTTGTTTTGACTATCCACCATCTTGTTGTGGTTTTCTGGCTGCTGGTCTTTTCCCCCTGGTGCTGGGTTGTCTTGGTCAGGTGATTGTATCACCCTTTATTACCCAGCACCTGCCTCCCATTCCTTGCTGGACAACAGTGTAAATCCACTAGAGTTCTGGCTAGGTGCTTAGACAGCTTTCTGTGTTTGATATTTTGCAGTTCTGGAATCACTGGTTCTGCTACCTTTTGCTTCTGTTATCAGTTTCTTTCTGCAGCCTTCTCTGTGTTTCTTACTAGGAGGTGAGCTGTTTTTTTTACCCAGTCCTTAGATCTTTTAGGTAACTCCTTCCCCTTATCTATAGGTCTTAGCTGAGTTTAGACTAGGATCATCAGTGGGTCTATTCGCAAGGAATAGGTCGCCCACTCCATCGTAGGGTTTCAGCCTAGTCTTAGTGCAGGGTCAGCTTTCCCCCATCTCTTCTAGTTCTGTGCTGCAGTTTCGTAACAATAATCTTACAGTACCTACTTTATACATTATTTTGTGTGCCGAGATTAAGTCCACGAAAACAGTCTTGTAAGCCTAGGATAAATTTACCAGATTGATTCAAAGAAGACTGAAGTAGGTTTTCCATCTTTCTTTCTTCATGTAAGTTGTATTTTCATTTCAGTCCTGCCTCATCCAAAAGATAGTCAATGCGTGGGTATGGTTCTGTCGTTACTCTGTAAAGATCCTCAGGCTTTCGCATTTTATATGCCTGAGGATTCTTCAGTGCTTTCCTCAGTTGACACTTTTTTCTCTACTCTGTGGCTATCATGGATGTCTAAGAGGCTGCAGACAGTCGCACAGCATCTGGCTTCAGAAGGACTCTGCGGTTGGCTTTGCAGATGCCATCTTAATCTTTCTGACTTTGAGCCAGTGGCAACCCCCGACTCTAATTGACACTGGGTGTTTATTGACTTCCTGTTTGCGTCTTGGAATCGCCGGTGATATTTCCATTTTCCCCTGTTGAGGCTTGGAGCTTCAGCAGTCGGCTATCTTCCTCTTTGATGTTGCTTGGGGACGTCTGTGTTACCTCTTTGAGTCTATTCAAGATAAGTGTTCCCCTTGTTTGTCTATCCCAACTGTCTTTAGTTGTAGTGGGTATTAGCCAGTGCTATCAGTCCTTCGCTAAGCAGGGTTTATTGCCAGGGTCGGGCATAGGGATGTGTAGGGCAGACAGGGTGACTTTAAATCTGCCTAGTGTTCTCCACTCTCCCCTTCCCTAGTGATGGGCTCCATTCCACTCATGCCTTCGTGAGGCACTTAGTTTTTCTTACATTGTGCATGACAGCAGCTCATTTATGATGACTCCTGTTGAGTTGCTGAATCAATGATCCGCAGGTTGTTTCAGGGAAATTGTAGTGTGCTGCAAAACTGCTCTTAGTTAAGATGCTGGACAGTGGTAACCTCCTGGAATGAGCGAGTTCTCTGCAGTCAATTTTGCAAAGGTCTTTGTAGCTAGGTATGAGATATGTTTTATAGTCCCCCCTCCTGTTGTCCCTGGATGAGGCCATGTCACTGGCAGTGCATTTAGATAGACGTTTTAGAGCTAAGAAAACACTTCATCCTACTGAGACAGGAGAACTGATCAAATTGGAGGCTGCAGAGAATTCAAGAAGGGAATTAAATTTGAAACACCTGCTAGTTTCTGTCTATACTGTGGTCTATTGGGTTATGTAATAATTAAGTGTTTCAGATACAATAAAGAATCTTGTAAAGCTGAAGAGAAAGAAAAGAATAATTTTTATGTCAGGACACTGTTCTAAATGTTTGAGGTTATCTCTCATTCATACTACTGTTTTTTTTACAAGTGTCTTTGGTTACCAAATCTGGAGTTATAGTTACCTCTGCATTTGTTGACTCAGCTTCTGCCTTAGAGCTAATTGAAAGTGATCTTGCTATCTAATGTGGGGCACAGTTTCAACTCTTGGTCATCCTATTCAAGTAATTGCAATTGATATTTCTCCACTTTCCCAAAGTCATGTGACTTCTAACGTTGCGTATGTGTGCATAAGAGTGTGTGTTAAACACGGAATCTATTTCAGTCATAGTTCTTCCTTCCTTGCCAGCTAAAGTTGTTTTGAGTATGTCCTGGTTGCTGAAACACAACCCTACCTTCAATTGGGAGACTCGGTAAGCCTTAAGGGAATTTTTGTTTTACCAGTTGTTTATATAAATGTCTGTGATCTATGAGATTTCGTCTTCCAGATTTTATTCAGAGTTCTGAGGTTGTTTTTTCTGAGACTGAATGGGAAGTTCTTTCCCCGCATAGATCTTATTATTCTAGTCAGATGCATTCCATTAAGGTACAATCCATCCTTGATTTAGTACAACTACTGGTGGTGGGTGCTCTGGGGATTGATCTCAGCATTGTGGAAGCTCAGGTTGGTGCACTGGAGGCAAATTTTCTTTGCCGTCCTCACTCTGCCCTGATCTTAATTAAGTGGATGACTCTGTGTAGGCAGGACATTCTGGTTCATCTGTGACCTGGAAAGCTTTTTTTGGTTCCTTTTATGGTGGCATAATGCTCACCAGGATGTTAAAGAGTATGTCCTCATCAGACATTGTCCTCATCAGGGTAGACATTGCTCTAGGCCTAAAGGCCTCTCTCCATTCCGGCGTTGATCTGGAGGATTTGCACGTGGGTCGCCTAATGAGGGAGTTCTGTCAGTGATGTCAGTGGTTGGGGATCTCTGTGGGTCCAGTGGCCCTTTGTAGAATGGGGGTACTGTCATGCTCCAGGTTTCAAATCCTGGGGTCTGTGTGTTGTGGTCGGCTTCTCTTTCCGCCCAACAACAACGATCAAACCTTTTCTCTGGGTGTTTTAAGTTCTGTTATTCTGACTGCAGTCTGTTTAGCATAGCACTGATTTGTCTGCCATATTCATTTGGGTGCAGCTCTATGTTCTGTCCCCCTGCTGGCATTTCTGTCTGGTGATAGTTTCTTGCAGATGTTCAGCCATTCTGATGTAGCTTAAGGCCAGTCAGTGAAATTCCAGCTTTGGTTTACCTCCTTGCTGTTTCTGTTCTTTACTTTGCATCTACCTTCTATTTATTTTTAGGAAGTAGGCAGCATATAATCTGACACTGAATACTTAATACTTTATTTTGTATTTTAGCGTTTAATTTACTCACTCTGGATTCTTTCCTTTCTTCAGCACACTTTCCAGTTCTTTAGGAGGAACGTGAAGTGCCCTATGGCTTTTCAGATAGTTTAGGTCCAAGCTGCCATCTTTTAGTCTAGGGTTGGGGCTAGCTCCACAGGAACCTTTAGCGACCGCCATAAGGATCTCTAGTCTATACAGGAACCGTCATAGTCAGTTGCAATATTTAGTTTGTTACCTTTTCCGGAGTCAGTTTCTACTCTAGCATAACAGTAAGTAGTAGTAACTCATATGACCACATGATTAGATAGGAAAAGGTAAGCGGGCACCACCATATTATAAGTATGAAGACACAAAAGAGAATGGTAAAACCAAAAACACTCAGTTTGAAAAAAATGTTTGCAGTAATCCGCAAGTGCTAGTAAAAGATGTAAATAACAGGGTATTTGGTTGATACGTTTTTTGCAAAAAATGTATACTAAGCTGCTCTACCAATCTTCACGGTATACCCATATCAGAGCAGTCCTAACTAATGTATGCAATCCCTATCTGATGTATTTAAAAACCTGATCATCTGTATATTACCTGTGTGAACAGGGTTCAGAGAGGAAAAATCCATGTGTGCATACAGGGCAGAACAGCTTTTGTGCAGCTAGCCCAAGAGGAGTGGTGGAACTCCCCAGTCTTGTAGACACAAGAGAACAATCATGGAAACATTATAAGTATCCAGAGATAATGAGAGGGGTGCTACCATAGCGTCCTACAAATGCATGTTTGAAAAGTGAAAAGAAAAAGAAGACGCAAATAGAGGTGCACACACCAAATATACATGTGAACAAAGGCTTTATTGAAACAATAACAAGTGCACATACATGTATAATAAGCATTTAAAAACATCTAAAACACACACAAGTCATGGCCCAAAAGGGTCATGGCTAGTGTTGAGCGATACCGTCCGATACTTGAAAGTATCGGTATCGGATAGTATCGGCCGATACCCGAAAAATATCGGATATCGCCGATACCGATATCCGATACCAATACAAGTCAATGGGACATCAAGTATCGGAAGGTATTCTCATGGTTCCCAGGGTCTGAAGGAGAGGAAACTCTCCTTCAGGCCCTGGGATCCATAGGGATGTGTAAAATAAAGAATTAAAATAAAAAATATTGATATGCTCACCTCTCCGGCGGCCCCTGGACTTCACGCTGGTAACCGGCCGACTTCTTTGTTTAAAATGAGCGCCTTCAGGACCTGCGAATGACGTCACGGCTTCTGATTGGTCGCGTGCCGCCCATGTGACCGGCACGCGACCAATCAGAAGCCGCGACGTCATTCGCAGGTCCTTAATTCCTAGAATTAGGAGTTTTGTGAATGAGAATGACGTCGCGGCTTCTGATTGGTCGCGTGCCGGTCACATGGGCAGCACGTGACCAATCAGAAGCCGCGACGTCATTCGCAGGTCCTGAAGGCGCTCATTTTAAACAAAGAAGCCTGCCGGTTACCAGCGTGATGTCCAGGGGCCGCCGGAGAGGTGAATATATCAATATTTTTTATTTTAATTCTTTTTTTTACACATCCCTATTGATCCGATACCGATACCCGATACCACAAAAGTATCGGATCTCGGTATCGGAATTCCGATACCGCAAGTATCGGCCGATACCCGATACTTGCGGTATCGGAATGCTCAACACTAGTCATGGCAGCTAAATATAGACAAAAAAAATCTATGAGTGATACTCTGAGTGCTTAGTAATCTATAAGTCACGTAGCTGCTTACTAAGAGCAGTTTTAAATACTTTTTCCAAAGTTAATGTTTCAGAAAATAAATAATAATAAATACCAGGCTTAGATATAGCCAATTAGTTAAAATTCTGAAATGTATACAATATTACAAGTGCAGCACAGTTTCACTTAGAGAAAAACACTCTTATCATCTTATGAAAAGCAGTACTCAGATACAGTCATGAAGAGAATGTGTAAAATAGATAATCAATGTATAGCCATAAATCCTTAATGATCTGCTCCCAGACCTGGACTAAAGCATCCGCCAACTCCTGAACAGTCTGTGGGGCAACGTGACATTGGTGGATAGAGCGAGACATGATGTCCCAGATGTGCTCAATCGGATTTAGGCCTGGGGAACGGGCAGGCCAGTCCATAGCTCCAATGTCTTCATCCTGCAGCAACTGCTGACACACTCCAGCCACATGAGGTCTGGCATTGTCCTGCATTAGGAGGAACCCAGGGCCAAGTGTACCTGCATATGGTCTCACAATGGGTATGAGGATCTCATCTCGGTACCTAATAGCAGTCAGGCTACCTCTGGTGAGCACATTAAGGGCTGTGCGGCCCTCCAAAGAAATGCCACCACACACCATTACTGACCCACTGCCAAACCGGTCATGCTGAAGAATATTGCAGGCAGCAGATCGCTCTCCGCGGCGTCTCCAGACTTTGTCACGTCTGTCACATGTGCTCAGTGTGAACCTGCTTTCATCTGTGAAGAGCACAGGGCGCCAGTGGCGAATTTGCCAATCCTGGTGTTCTGTGGCAAATGGCAAGCATCCTGCTTGGTGTTGGGCTGTGAGCACAACCCCCATCTGTGGATGTCGGGCACTCAGACCATCCTCATGGAGTTGGTTTCTGACAGTTTATTCAGACACATTCACATTTGTGGCCTGCAGGAGGTCATTTTGCTGGGCTCTGGCAGTGCTCCTCCTGTTTCTCCTTGCACAAAGATGGAGGTAGTGGTCCTGCTGCTGGGCTGTTGCCTTACTACGGCCCCCTCCACGTTTCCTGGTGTACAGGCCTGTCTCCTGGTAGTGCGTCCAGCCTCTGGACACTACGCTGACAGACACAGCAAACCTTCTTGCCACAGCTCACATTGATGTGCCATTCTGGATGAACTACACTACCTGAGCCACTTGTGTGGGTTGTAGAGTCCGTCTCATGCTCCCATGAGTGTGAAAGCACAACCATCATTCAAAAGTGACCAAAACATCAGCCAGAAAGCATTGGTACTGAGATGTGGTCTGTAGTCCCTACCTGCAGAATCACTCCTTTATTGAGTGTGTCTTGATAATTGCCAATAATTTCCATCTGTTGTGTATTTCATTTGCACAACAGCATGTGAATTTGATTGTCAAACAGTGTTGCTTCCTAAGTGGACAGTTTGATTTCACAGAAGATTGATTTACTTGGAGTTATATTCTGTTGTTTAAGTGTTCCCTTTAATTTTTTGAACAGTGTATATTAAAATATGGAAAACAGTATGGAGCAGGAATCATTTACTGTGGAGTTTCAAAAGCTTGATGACAAGCAGGTGCAAAATATTAAAAATTGAAAGGGAGATAGAGATGTGAAATCTCATTAAATGATTAAGCGTTGTTTGTGTGTGGACATTTGGGAGGATCATAATGACACTAGTTGATTTTTGCTATCCAATAATCTGTAAACTCTTAGAAATACAAACTCTTTGCTAACAACAATTTATTAATTCTCATTTGTTTTTTAACATTGTCAGTTGAAAAGCACCTGCTAAAGTAAAATTTCCATTGCTTTCATCAAGATCTTTAGTGTGTCAACTACTAATGCTACACTTGTGCTTCATTTCTAAAGTTTTTGAATATTACTTCAAATGAAGCTTTCAAGCTCAGTTTCTTACATGAACATTCTTCCAACAATATAAGATAAAGATAATTTTAGTGAGTAAAAGTATTCCTCTGTTATCTCCATCCGATGCTTATCTCAGCTGAATGATTCATGCAATCATGAAAGGTTGTTGTTAACAGACCGGGTTTTCAGGGAATGTAATTAAAATCCATAATAGCACTTTGTGCTAGAGAGAGAGGAACAACATGATTCCTGAAAAAAATAAAAAAAGAGAACAATAGGTGTAAATCACTGTAACCAGAACCATATTTGAAGTTTGTTACTACTGCCTTGTAAGGTCACAGTGTCCTTGAGATGTAACAAAAAAGTTATGATTCAATTGCAAATAACTTCTAGCTGATTAAAAACAATCATTGAATTCTAACCATGCCATGTATCACTGTGACATATTTCATTAATCTCCTTATTTCAACCTAGGGATTAAAGTAGGAACGATTCTTCTGATTCAAGATATAAAGGTTGATACTCAATTTGCCATTAGTATAAAAATACTGCTATGTGGAAGAGAAAATCAAAATGGCAATTAAAAAGGGTCATTCTAGTTAAACATTTCATTACAATTTAAGTTAATAAGGAGCAATTCTCCGATAATGTTATTTGCTTCAGATAAACTGATACAAGTTGATAACATGCAGGTTAAAGCCAAATTTGTTGCTTTTAATTGCTCACTGTGAGAGAGAATGCTGTTTAAGGAAATTGAAATATTCTTGCTATTTGATTTTTTTGGGGAAATCAGCACAGAAATGAAACTATATGGTGCAATATCTCTGGTTACTCTTGTGAAAATACAAAATTTGGGGCTAAAAACATTTTTGTGTGAAAAATTTGATTTTTTTTTTTCAATTTCAGGGCTCAAAGTTATAAACTTTTATGAAGCACCTTGAGGTTCATAGTGCTCACCACACATCTAGATAAATTCCCTGAGGGGTCTAGTTTCAAAAATGGTGTCACTTGTGGGTCTTTCCACTATTTAGGCACATCAGGGGCTATCCAAATGTGACATGGTGTCCGCTAATTTTTCCAGCAAATTTTACATTCAAAAAGTAAAATGGTGCTCCTTTCTTTCCGAACTCCGACTTGTGCCCAAACAGTGGCTTACAGCCCCTTTTGGGGTATCGACAAATCAACTCAGGAGAAATTATATGACAAATTGTATAACGTATTTTCTATTGTGAATATAAAACATTTGGGTCTAAATTAACATTTTTGTGAAAAAAGTTAAATGTTCATTTTTTTCCTTCCAGATTCCATTAACTCGTGAAGCACATGAAGGGTTAATACATTTCTTGAATGTGGTTTTGAACACCTTTAAGGGTGCAGTTTTTAGAATGTTGTCACTTTTGGGTATTTTCTGTAATATAGGCCCCTCAAAGTCACATCAAATGTGATGTGGTCCCTAAAAAAAGTAGTTTTGTAAATTTTGTTGGAAAAATGAGAAATCACTGGTCAACTTTTAACTTCCTAACGAAAAAAAATTATGTTTCAAAAATTCTGCTGATGTAAAGTAGACTTGTGGGTAATGTTATTTATTAAGTCCTTGTTGCGACGGCAGCAAAAATATAAAAGACCTTTTAGTCCATAATCGGGTGAGGAATGATCAGGAGAGTTGGTTAAAAACGGGAATCCCCAAGGGGAATTTCAGATGTGGGCAGTGTAATTTTTGTTCCTTTCGCTTAACAGGTAATACAATTACGATTGGTCCTATTCACCATCAGGTCCGTGATTTTGTTTCTTGTAGGACCACATACATGGTCTACGTAATCTTTTGCCTTTGCGGCTTCTTCTAAATCGGCAAGACCATCCGCCCCCTTTTTGTGAGGGTTAGGGAGCCTTTCAACTTCTTTCAGTCAGGTAAAGGAGTTCCACTCCTTATTAACCATGTGAGAGAGTGTCATGAGGGGAATGCAAAAACACTCCGTTTTGCGGAGTTAGAAAGGCTAAACTTACCGCAACAAGGAGGCGATCTGCATAGGCTCCTACTTAGGAGAGAAGCAAAATGGATTCTGCGCACCTGCGCGACTGGACCAATAGGTCTGAATGAAAGAATTGACGTGTCGGTATTTCTGTAGGTATACCATCTAGCATTCTTGTATTTTCCAGTGTTTGTGTTTTTCAGATTTGTGAATTGACGAATTGTTTTTAATATTTTACCAATTGATGTATTGTTTGTTCACTTGTATTTTGGGCAGTGTTTTTTTCCACTTGAATGATGTCTGATTGTGGGAGGCAACTGTAGGCTGCACAGTCATAGAGGCCTCACCACTCTCAGTCGTCATCAGGACCCGTGGAAGTGCGGTAGAGCAAAACGGCCGTCGTCCGTTCTTTGCTCACATTCCCCCTGACGAAGCTTTGTATGTCCAAATAAAGGATTGAATTTTAAAAAGCAGTGAGTGCTTTCCATTTTTTTCTTTTTTGGACTTTATATACTGCTTTCTGGATATAGCACCAGCTTCTTTTTCTATGTGGGGCATTAGAAATATGCGGCTGTGCATGGCATAGGTGTATTGGTTCGGTCTGTGCAGTTGTGCGGATATTTTGTTTTTCTTCATTGATTTTTGTGGAATGTTATTTATTAACTGTTTTGTATGATATAACTCTCTGATGTAAGGGCATACAAATTAACAGTTTGAAAATTGCTAAATTTTCAATATTTTCACAAATAAATGCAAGTTATAACAAACACATTTACCACTATCATGAAGTACAAGATGGAGAACCCACTTTGCTACTTACTAGAGATAAATGACCTATTTCTAGATGTTACAGAACTCCTTCAAAGATGTAATTAAATGAAATAATAAAGAAAAACACATGTAATTGCATTCCTCTTACCACCGCAAAGAAAAAAAAAGAAAACAAAAGAATAGTTGAAATCTCAAGATACATGGTACTTAATTTTTTTATGTCTAACAGATTTTTTTTTCTTTTATTAACTTGCGGCAACTTTCTCTCCCCCTTTTTAAGGGAAAATGCATAAATAGGAACTGTATACTCAACAAAATTAGCCTATATTGTTAGCACAGACAAAAATAAGAAATAAGACATTTTAATTAGATTTTGTCAGATAATTATTTTTCTATCTCTATTTATAAACCACTTCTCCTCCTTTCCCTGCCTTATGACCTCACCAGCTACTCTGAAAAAAAGCAGCTCAAATCTTTATTTGTCAAAGCAAGACAGACTGCCAGCACAATGAGGTGTCAGGTTATACCTATTATACTCTATGGAGAGGTGGAAAGGAGTGAGGAACAAAGTGATGAAACAGGTAGAAGTCAATATAGAAAGATTGTACTGAGCTTGCTAACAAACCTTTTAACTCTCCCAGAGCTGGATTCACAGCTACATTAATCAGTACTTCCATTTAATTTCCTCCAAACTGATGCTTCCCATGAGCTAACGAAAGAATGGATAACTTGAATCCCTCCCTGTGTTCTTTTTTGTGTATAGGAGACACCATAGCAGATAGTCTCCTCCCATCAGCTCAAGGTCAATCCCAAATTAAGAAATATAGCCTGAAAGGGGAAATCTGGTGAAAATGCAAGAGACAAGCAATTTAATTTCTAAAAATATGTGTACAAATGAGTTGCCCACCTGGGCAGTGGGGTACTCGGTACCGGGTCCGGTCGCACTTAAAGGGGATGTCACGGTGGCTGCGACCTGGTCTGTGGCCCTAGGCACCCAATTAAAAGGGAAAGGTCTTTTAAAGGGGATTTGAAATAAAGTTTGTGTTCGTCATGCCACCTGTGGTTCTCGGTTAGAAGGGACCGACGCTGCTTAAAGGGGTCCTCTAGGTGGTGCAGCAAAGATGGTAGCACTTCCCACAGGTGAAGTGGGGTCACCAGAGCTCCCAGTGTATTGGGCAGAGATGGTGTATGCCAGCAAATAAACGGAGGACACAGAGTTGTAATGTCTTTACCTGATTTATTGATGGTAGCAGTCCACAGTCCAGGGTACCAGGAACAGGTGGTGATGTGGTCCGGCCAGCCTGGAGGCAAAGATAAATCCCTCTCCCAAGTGAAGTTCGTAAGCCTTCCTACTTCTGCTAGTATGCGAGGTCCCTGCTGCTAGTAGCTTGCTGGCAAAGTCCTCTCTCTCCTGTCCTGGGACAGTTACCTGTATGATGGGCAGTGTGAGCCTTTTTATAGGGTCTCTATCATGACCCGGCTCTTAGTGCACTGCTGCACCTTCAGGGGTGGGTGCTGGCAAATAATATAAAGTCCTATGCCCTCCGGTTCTGCCATGCGACCTGGAGTACAACACAGCCTCGGGCTCCCGGTGCCCGGTTCCTGCACTTCGGCTCTGAGGGTGCCTGGTCACAGTTCCTCTCTGAGCCCCTTTCCTGCTCCTGTGCTTCTTTCCTCAGATGCTTCACTACATTCAACCCCTCAAGTTCACTTCATTTCCTTGAGCTGCAGCTCAGTCCTGGCTGCACGGCTCCGCTGTCTGCTGTCGACTCCTCTCTCTTCAATGTCTGCTCCAGACTGAACTAACTCTTCCTCCAGACCAGAACACTTAAAGCTGGGGAAGCTCCCCTGAATCCAGCTTCTGAGCTCCCCGTTCTGGCCTGGATTAAGAATGTGTTGTATGTAGGTGCGTTACCTGGTAAAGGGAATCCTCCTTGCCTCCAAGCATGATATCGCCCTCCCCGAAAGGAAGGCAACATCACTGTAACAACCAGTTGCCTGGGGTGTTACACAGACACATCAGGTTATTCTGAAAAGCTACTGGTAAATACAGTTACAGTTTCCAATGTAAAAAGAAAGAAGCTAATCAATTGAGTTCTTATGGGGCTGATTGTATTTGTGTAAAGTCTGTCTGAATGATGAAAAATTATTATCACACAGGGAATTAGTACTAAAAGTCTCAGACTTCTCAAAGTCATTAATTGAGTTGTTATATAGAATGGATACTGAGCAAACTTTCCTGATGTAAACTTCACTTCTTGTCTGCTTACTTGAATTCACTAAGAAAATACAACACTAGAAGCCCAAGATAATGAAGTAGTGCATAATGCCAATATATTGCACGTAATGTGTTTACTATACTCACAAAAGATCCATCAAAATTTGCATTTAAATATCACACAATGTTTTGTAGTTCACTGCTTGAATCAAGCTTAGCTATGTTGCTCCATCCAGGGTCTGTCTCTTGCCTCTTTGTTAATCCACTTTACACATTCACATTGAAAGCATTTGAACAATTACCATATAAAACTAGAGTCCTTCTCCATTTATAACTTCATCCACATTATTATTAATTTTTAACCCCTTCATGGCCAGAGGAATTTTCTTTTTGTGTTTTCGTTCTTTGCTCCCCTTCTTCCCTGAGCCATAACTTTTTTCTGTCAATATGGCCATTTTAAGGCTTGTTTTTTGAAACACAATTTATACTTTTGAACAACACCATTGGTTTTAGCATATCATGTACTGGAAAATGGGAAAAAAAATTCCAAGTGACGTGAAATTGCAAAAAAAGTGCAATTCCACAATTGTTTTTTTTTTTTTTTTTTTTTTTTACTATATTCAGTAAATTTCTAAAACTGACATGTCTTTAAGATTCTCCAGGTCATTCCGAGTTCATAGACACCAAGCTTGTCTAGGTTCTTTTTTATCTAAGTGGTGAAAAAAATTCTAAAATTTGTTTTAAAAATTGCACCATTTTCCGATACCCATAGCGTCTCCATTTTTCATGATATCTGGTTAGATGAGGGCTTATTTTTTGCAAGCCGAGCTGGCGTTTTTAATGATACCATTTTGGTATCTTTTGATCGCTTGTTATTGCATTTAAATGCAATGTCGTGGTGACCAAAAACCGTAATTCTGGCGCTTTGACTTTTGTTACGCCGTTTAGCAATTGGGTTAATTCTTTTTAAATTGATAGATCGGGTAATTCTGAATGCGGCAATACCAAATATGTGTATATTTCTTTTTTTATTGTTTTTATTTTAAATGGGGCGAAAAGGGGGTGATTTTAACTTTCATATTTTTTTATTTTTTATATTCTTAATATCTTTTTTTTTCCTTTTGGCATGCTTCAATAGTCTCCATTAGAAACTAGAAGCTGCCATAACCCGATCGTCTCTGCTAAATACAGGTGACAACCATATAGGTCTGATGGAGACCTCTGGTTGTCATACCAACCCATTTATGACCCGCAATCACGTGACGAGGGTCACCTATGGGCGGGATATCCAGCGCGCTTGCCGAAAGCGCGTGTTAAATGCCAGAGTTTGACAGCAGCATTTAATGGGCACATGTCAGCTGTTGAAAACAGCTGAATTTGCTGGGAAAGATGTGGGCTCGGTGCCGGAGCCCACATCAAAGGGAGGGTGTCTGACATCAGCATATTATTATGCCCAATGCCGGAAAGGGGTTAAATAGAAATTGAAAAATTTTATTTAAGTAATTTTAAAACTTTTGCTAGACCTTTAGGTTGTGAATGCAATAGTAGTAGGAAAATAACCTTTTGTTCTTAAATCTCTCAGTTGTAGTGCTATTAGTAAACGGGTATCCTGATTCTCATGCAATAATTTATTAAATATATCTATTTTTCTACTCAGTATTGTTGTTAGTTTTGACTGTGCTCCTTTTCATTTGGCATTTGATGGCTCCAGTCAAAACAGTGGTGACCTGTTTCCTGATGAAAAAACTCTACCCCTGGTTGGGTATTTATGAATGAAAGGTCCTTTAACTACTATTAGTACATTCAAGAAGAGCTCTAGATTTTACATGGTAAATTTTCAAATATTTGTGAACCCGTTGCAGTATGTTTTAATTTTATGGATATGTAAAATGGGTTGATTAAGAGGGTATGATGTTTGAATGCAAAGTGTACTAAATATTTTCCATGCAAGATCCTGGTTTCATGTAATACTTCACTATCATGAGCTGCCTGGTGTTTCCTCATTTTATTGGGAGGAAGAGTGCACTTTGAAAAGCCGGCACCAAGTGATACTCAGATCATTAAAGTTTGCTCTGTATCTGTTCTATTTATTTCCTCAGTTAATCACTTTGAGAACTATGGGAATTTTAGTACTAATTCCCACAACCTGCTTGTAACTTTTTCATTGTTTCTATTATTTTAAAAGACTGACCTACTTTGTCATCTGCTGTGACTTATGGGGATTTTAATTTATATTGGTGGACATTTTGTAGAACAAATTTTATTTCACCTAGCATTTAAAAAATGTCTGAGGTTTTGAGCTTCACGAAGATTAGCTTGGAAAGATTTGGCTGTAGTCACTTCATATAGCAGATCTCAGAGGAACCCCCCCCCTTTTATCCTTTATCCTCTTCACACAAATCTAAACTCACAAAGAGGCTCTTTACCCCCATATACTATCAGATGGTCAGAATAATGAACATGAGGCAGCAATAGTCTAACTGGATCGGTAACATAAAGTATAGAAGGAGCGGTAACATTTTGGGTCAATGCCAAAGTCAGATGAATGACTGAGGTCAGATAGCAAGAGGTCAATTAAAACTAAAGTCAAACAGACAAGCTGCGGCCAGATCAGGATAATTACAGAGAAAGACATAGATTTACAAACTGGGTTAATAACTGGATGAGAATAACAAAAAAATAGCACAAGAGTACGAGGAGAAAACCAAAGTCAATATCTAGCAACTCCCAGCAGTATGATGGGTGTTTAAGTAGGGCATAGCACTACCACATTAGTCACATTAGAGAGTTGATTACTCCTGCTTAGCTGCTGGTCAGCACACATACCCATTCTGTTTGGCTGGGTGTCACTACAAGTCCTTATTATTGAACCTTATTAAGTTTACAAGTGGATGAACAGAGACAGATTAAAAAACATATATGATGACATGACAACCTATCTGCTTTCCGGCTAAGCTATATGGTATATGGTATAAATAAAGCTAGCTGCCTGTCAATATGCATACCATGTTGTAATGAGACATTTGCGTCCATCTCAATCAGCTTATGCCAGTCTAATTAGGAGCAACTCAAGTGAACTCTGTACAGACGTGCTGCACAACCCAAGGTCCACTATTCTGAACTTTCTTGGTGCTGAAACCCAGGAGAGACAAAACTTTTCAGAGTGTACTAGCATGACTGGTATGGTGACACAGGGGACCCAAGACCAGTGAATAGGTGAGATCTTTGAATCTTGCCACATTGTTCTTCTCTGTTCTCTATCTGGATTCTTCTTTAGTTCAAACTCCCTCCTAAGTAAGTTCACACTAATATTTCTAAATAAGCTGCTATGTTGTGCGAAATTTGTTGTGAACTTGCACCTTAGTTGTATGTTATGTGATACAGGAAACATATGTATTTGTACCTTGTTAGCCAGTAGATAGAAAAATATTAAAATATGAGAGTCTTCATTGGTTGATATCTAACTGAATAGATGGTAATAAATAGCAAGCTTTGGAGACTACACAGTTATCTCCATTAAGCATAGTCATCATGAGTAGTCTCTGAAGCTTGCTATTTATTACCATCTATTTAGTTAGCAATACAAAGTTGTTGACCACTAAGGACTCTGAAATTTTAATATGTTATGTGATATACATTGTGATTAAGGAACTTAGATGTGTGACTTGTGCGACTCATTTTGAAAATAGTTTAAGAGTATTCTTGATAATATCGTTCCTCTGTGTCCAGGGTCACAACATACTCTACTGGTGTATAGATGAAATGAGGGGGAGACTTTTTGTGAGTTTCCTTTAGAAGTGTGATCACTGGACTGCAGGGAGTGTTTTCTGTGTGAACTATTGGAGGTCATCAAGTGCCCTACCGGAGGAAGAATCCTAATCTGAAGGCTTTCATGAGTATTTTTTATGAGCTCCCATAGGTAAACAAAGTGTCCATCCACAATTTAACAAAATCCTGATGGGATATTTTCAGAGGAAACTGTGTCTTTCTAACAAAAAATTTTTTCTGGCTAACGTTCTCAGTCGCCATAAAGATTGAGGACAGTATGGCGGGAGTACCAAACAGACTAGGGATGGTAAATGTTACATGTACACTAAGGTTCCCCTGATAGGGGGACGTGTGTGTGCAGACCTCTTAATATCCTTTATATTATCCTGCCGGAAATCCAGTGTTTTGTGGTCCTAAATCCCACCCTAAAAGACTCTGAGAGTGTGGGTCTGTGCTGGAACTGTGGAAAAGTCCAATGCTCTCATGATAATGGCCCTGGGGGGATATTTGGCCTCCTGGACTGAGGAACATGGTGGAGGTGCCAGAGGCCATGTTCATTCCCTCCTGCTGCAGTGCTGTGTGGCATGGTGAAGATGAGCCAGGAGGCAGTTATACTTACCCCCTGGAGCAGAGCATTCTTCTGCTAGCTATCCAATCAAGACAGGGTACCTTGGATCCCATTGACAAGCAGGCTGAAGCGTACTGTTGGCCTCTGGGTTCTAGCACCGCTGAGGTTGGAGGTCGGCTCTGGTGAACATATAAGAATACATAGGGAGTCCTGGAAGCTGGTGATCTCTTATTTTCTGGTATACAGGACCTGGTTTACTGAGGAGCCATGACGTGCAGCAAAAACCTGGATGGCGATGAGCAGGTGACACCCGTTCGTTCTGTGGGAAAAGGCAGAGGGACATAGAGTGATGTAGCAGCCAGGCTGGAGAAGTATGCCCATAATGCACATACTACACGCCCCAGTAGCCATACATCAGGAACAAATCTGCACGGGTCCTTGAGAATGGTCACAATGAGTTACAGATATTCAGCTTTAATAAAAGAGGGGGATGATGAGGAATCTCCTGAAATGGCCTCCCTTACCCTGAGCCCCCATGGGGTGTCACAATCCACTATGGGGAACAATGGGATTCTTGAAAATGTATCCACAGAGGGGCCCCCTTCATTGATGGATGTCCTCATTGTGGTTGATAAATGTAATGCCACCCTCACTACACTTGCTGGCAAGTGAGATTTATACAGGATATCATATCCATAATCCGACATGATGTTCAGAAAGGAGCGGAATGAACAGCGGAAGTTGAGTATAGAGCTAATGATCTGGAGGATGCTTTTCCCCTGTCCGCAGAGATGTACAGAATCATACTCAAGCTGCAATGGCACTATTTGCTAAGACAAATGACCTGTAGAATCGTCTGAGACGCAATGACATCATGATAGTTGGGGTGCCAGAAAAGGTGATAGCGGAAACCTTGACAGGTGTTTTGAAAAATGACTATTGTATACTTTTGGTAAAGATACCCTTGCTCATTTGTTTGTGATGGAGAGAGCATATAGGGTCCCTAGAAAGACTGTACTGGGGGAAGACCCCCTTACCTATTCTAATTAAAATTCTTCACTATAAACATGGAGACATTATCTTGAGAAAAGCAATGGAAAAACAAGATATCTAGCTGAGAAGCAAAAATTCTCAATCTTTCTGGATTTTTCTCTGAATGTTCAGCACAGGTGTTCTACGTTCCTAAATTTCAAATGGAAAATGAGTGTGTTGGGTTTACTCTAGTGGGCATGGATGCCTAAAATCTGTGCAGTTCTCCAAAACTTTGAATACTCTACCAAGATGGTGAGCGGTGATGATGCTAAAATAAGTATCACCAGCCTGCTTCTTTGTCTACTGTAAAGCTTGCTGATCACCATTAAAGAGGAGGCTTTGCAGGCAGAGCAAGTTGAGATGGAGCAAGAAAGTATACTGTGTGATGCTACACAGGCCAGCCTCAAAGCCTACACAGGCCAAGGTGCATTGGGAGATAATGAGGAGGAGGAGGAACTGGAGCTGGTTGCCTCTGTTACAAATGGTAGTACCCACACCGTAACGTGGATGGCCTGAAAAAGAGGAAGAGAGGTAGGATGAGGAGGAGGATGAGGATGAGGACAAAATGGACAGTCGCGCTCATGGTGGGGACAAGTAAGTCTTGGCTGTTGGCAGTCTGGCACACATGGCTGAGTTTAAGTTCTGCTGCTTTTCCCGTGATCCTTGCATTGTAAGCATTTTGGCCAACACCAGTTACTGGTTGGTCACACTTCTAGACCCATGCTACAAGAAGAACTTTCCTTATCTACTTCCTTTGGGGGAGAGGTGTAATAAAAATTTGCAGTACTAGAAGGTAGTTGATGAATTATTTTAAAAAATTCCCATCTGACAATACTGGCAGCAGAGGTCACAGTTCCATGATCAACCAAGGAGTGGAGACTAAGGAGACACAAACCAAATGCAGCAGAGGCAGGGGAACACTCTCAAAGGTCTGGGACAATTTTCTCTGGCACTCCCAGCGCCCAGTCCCTGATGAGCAGGATACTTCCATAAGGAGGGAAAAGCTTTGGAAGATGCTGAAGGAGTACTTTGCTGACTGTACCATCATCGTCTGTGATTCCTTTGTGCCTTACAACTATTGGGTATCCAAGCTAGACATGTGACATGAACTTTCTCTCTACAACTTCGAGGTCCTGGCCTGCCCTTCCATTCTCGTTTTTTCAGAGCGGGTTTTCTCGTGCTGCCGGGGGTATTATAACTGATAGTATCTGCCTGTCAACAGAAAATACTGACAGGCTGGGTTGGGCGAGACTTCTGTCCACCACCGGATGACAGCAGCTAAACAAACTCAAAACCAGTGGGTTTTTTTGGCCTGTTTTTATGCACCCCTGCCCTTCCAAAGATGAGTGTACATTATAGTATTTTGTCATTTCTGTGTCTATCTATAGGGTTATCATACTACCTTCGCTATAGATTTTTATGTGTGTTTATGATGCCCACATTAGCAATTTTTAGAGGCCTACCTCAAACATTATTTTATGTATACAGTGGCGAAAAAAGTATTCAGTCAAACATTAATTGTGCAAGTTCTCCAATTTAAAAAGATGAGAGAGGCCAGTAATTGACATCATAGGTAGACCACAACTGTGAGAGTCAAAATGAGAACACAAACAAATCCAGAAAATCATCTTGTCTGATTTGGCAAGATTTATTTTGCAAATTATGGTGGAAAATAAGTATTTGGTCACCTAAAAACATGCAAGATTTCTGGCTCTCACAGACCTATAACTTCTTTAACCCCTTAGTGACGGAGCCAAATTTTTGAAATCTGACCAGTGTCAATTTATGTGGTAATGACTCTGGAACGCTTCAACAAATCCCAGTGATTTTGAGACCGTTTTTTCGTGACACATTATACTTTATGATAATGGTAAATTTAGGTCGATATGTTTTGTGTTTATTTATAAAAAATATCAAAAATTTGAGAAAAATGTTACAAAAATTAGCAATTTTCAAATTTTGAATGATCATCCCTTTAATCCAGATGGCCATACCACAGCAAACCATTAATAAATAACATTTCCCTCATGTCTGCTTTACATCAGCACCATTTGTAAAATGTTATTTTATTTTGTTAGCATTTTAGGAGGATTAAAAATGTAGCAGCGATTTTTAATTTTTTCAAGGAAATTTACAAAATTTATTTTTTTAGGGACTTATCCATGTTTGAAGTGCCTTTAGGGGTCTCAGGGGTGTCATATACTGGGAAACCCCCAAACGTGATACCATTTTAAAAACAGCACCCCCAGACATATTGAAAACTGCAGTCAGGTAGCTTATTAACCCTTATTACTATAAACAAGTAAAAACAATCATTGAATGTCGGTAATTATACACAATAACCCACAACAAAGCACATGAAAGGGGGAAGAAACCCCCCCCCCTCCCCACACACAACTAACAACCCCCACCTACAGTACAAAATACTGTCTATGTAAAGAACGTCACACAATATATATACTGGAAGTAAAAAGGAAAAAACAACCAAAACAGGGCCCAGAGAATGAATAATCAATAATGTCAGCAAGGATAGCCTCTGTAACCAAAATATACCCCCACCCAAGGCATATGCAGAACCTAATCAGCAGAATGGGGCAGGTAAAGAGTAACAGCCATAGTGGCCCCTATCTACCCCAAAGGAGTATAGCATGTCAGGAGCCCAACAGGATGGGGGAGCGATGGAAGAATGAAAGAGTCACAACAGGACAAACAATGTCCTGAACAGAGGTGTAAGCCAGCATGCGGTGTCGGCTGGGATAACCCCAGCAACCATAATATGGCCCAGAAATGATTGCTTACCCGTGCAGATGGAAGGGAGGAAGATGAGGGGGGGATCCCCCTCTCATCTTCCTCCCTTCCATCTGCACGGGTAAGCAATCATTTCTGGGCCATATTATGGTTGCTGGGGTTATCCCAGCCGACACCGCATGCTGGCTTACACCTCTGTTCAGGACATTGTTTGTCCTGTTGTGACTCTTTCATTCTTCCATCGCTCCCCCATCCTGTTGGGCTCCTGACATGCTATACTCCTTTGGGGTAGATAGGGGCCACTATGGCTGTTACTCTTTACCTGCCCCATTCTGCTGATTAGGTTCTGCATATGCCTTGGGTGGGGGTATATTTTGGTTACAGAGGCTATCCTTGCTGACATTATTGATTATTCATTCTCTGGGCCCTGTTTTGGTTGTTTTTTCCTTTTTACTTCCAGTATATATATTGTGTGACGTTCTTTACATAGACAGTATTTTGTACTGTAGGTGGGGGTTGTTAGTTGTGTGTGGGGAGGGGGGGGGGGTTTCTTCCCCCTTTCATGTGCTTTGTTGTGGGTTATTGTGTATAATTACCGACATTCAATGATTGTTTTTACTTGTTTATAGTAATAAAGATTTTTTACTGATACCTTTACTATATGCTCCTTTGTTTTTCTCCTTGCTTTACAATTAATTTTTGGAGCGGATATATAATCTGGGTGATTATTATAGTGACTATTTCTCCTCTTTCCCAGATTTTGTTATTATGTATTCAGAACTTTGGTTTATACTAGCTTATTAACCCTTCAGGTGCTTTACAGGAATTAATGCAAAGTGGCATGATAGGAATGAAAATGTGCATTTTTACCACCTAAATGTCTGTAACTTCTGAACAGATTACTACAGCCATCAGACTCTAAGGCCGCTATTTGGTCATGAATTGCAATTGGCAAACATCAGGACCACACAATCATGATCGGAGGGCACCAATTTGGTTAAATAGGAAGCCCCCAAACTCTGTTAACCATTTACAATGATGTAGTCACTATTAACAGCAGCATCTAAGGGGTTAAACAGAGTTGGATGGTGCAAACACTGATCGTGGCTGATGCAGCAAGTTGTCAGCTATAGTGGACAGCAGACTGCTGCAGGATTGTCACCTGTATGGAGAGGCTATTCTCTTATATCTCAGGTCAGTTAAAAGACATATTGGCTGTCATTTTTAAGAGGCTTCTCTGTCCTCCACTCATTATCTGTAGTAATGGCACCTGTTTGAACTTGTAATCAGTATAAAAGACACCTGTCCACAATCTCAAACAGTCAAACTCCAAACTCCACTATGGTGAAAACCAAAGAGTTGTCGAAGGACACCAGAAATAAAATTGTAGCCCTGCACCAGGCTGGGAAGACTAAATCTGCAATAGGCAAGCAGATTGATTTGATGAAATCAACTGTGGGAGCAATGATAAGAAAATGGAACACATACAAAACCACTGATAATCTCCCTCATTCAGGGGGCTTCACACAGGATCTCACCCCATGGGGTCAAAATGATCACAAGAACGGTGAGCAAAAATCCCAGAACCACACGGAGGAACCAAGTGAATGACCTGCATAGAGCTGGGACCACCATAACAAAGGCTACCATCAGTAAGACACTACGCCGCCAGGGACTCAGATCCTGTTTAAGCCAGTTAGTCTCTTGGCCCATCTGAAGTTTTCTAGAGAACATTTGGATTATCCAGAAGAGTATTTAGAGAATGTCATATGGTCTGATGAAACCAAAGTAGAATTGTTTGGTAGAAACAAAACTTGTCATGTTTGTGAGGAGACAGAATGCTGAGTTGCGTCCAAAGAACACCATATCTACTGTGATGCATGGGAGTGGTGACATCATGCTTTGGAGCTGTTTCTCTGCAAAAGGACAGTACGACTGATCCGTGTACATGAAAGAATGAATGGGGCCATGACTCGTGAGACTTTGAGCGCAAACCTCCTTCCATCAGCAAGGGCATTGAAGATGAAATGTGGATGGGTCTTTCAACATAATAATGATCCCAAGCACACCGCAAGGGCATCAAAGGAGTGGCTTCGTAAGAAGCATATGAAGTTTCTGGAGTGGCTTAGCCAGTCACCAGATCTCAACCCCAACCCTCAACCTTTGGAGGGAGTTGAAAGTCCCTTTTGCCCAGCAACAGTTCCAAAACATCACTGCCCTAGAGGAGATCTGCCTGGAGGAATGGGCCAACATACCACCAACAGTGTGTGTCAACCTTGTGAAGACTTACAGAAAACGTTTGACCTTTGTCATTGCCAACAAAAGATATACGACAAAATATTGAGATGAACTTTTGCTAATGACCAAATACTTATTTTCCACCATAATTTTGAAAAATAAATCTTGCCAAATCAGACAGGTTGATTTTCTGGATTTGTTTTCTGATTTTGACTCTCATAGTTGTGGTCTACCTATGATGTCAATTACAGGCATATCTCATCTTTGGGAGAACTTGCACAATTGGTGGCTGACTAAATACTTTTTTCCCACTGTATGTATACTCCCAAGGGGTAAATGTTTTTCAGCCCATGCACTTAGTGCATGGGCATTACCAGTCTAAGATACCCACTCCTTAATAATTGGAAAAAATGTTTTATGAAGCTCTCCACTACATCTCTTCAAAGGGGTATTGGAGTGCCTCTTATTAATTTTTGGCATCGCTTGCCCTTAGTGCAGCACTTTGCCAGTGTAGGAATCCTTCTCCTTAGTAATGGGGAAAAATGATTTTCTGTGGATCCACCTTCTAGTTGAGGGAAAAATTTTGGAAACCAAAAGAGCACATGGGTTCTATTTGTATATGATCCAGTGCCTTAATTTGGGCAGTCAGATGATTGTCACATAGGGAGTTCTCAAACTGCTTACAGGATTTCACAGCTGGGACAGGAGAGTTTGTACAGCAAGTACAGAATATACTGGTATCCTCCATATCAGGCTGAGTAGATGCGAAATGCACCACTATATTCCCCAGCAGGGTTGATGAAATACCAATCCCCGATACTGCTACATTAAACTAATCGGTTTTCAAATAGTTTCTATTCTGTAATAATATTACCGCTCTTATCTGCACTTTGTCTATGGTAAGGTGTGGCTATAGGTATAGCATGGGATAATTGTGGTAAGTTTCTGCACTGCTGAATCACTAGAATTCCAGAATTATTAGTGCAACTTGTTCCTGTGGTGTCTCCTGATGAAGGAGTCTTGAACTCTGAAATGCGTAGAATAATAAAGTCACATGTACTAATAATTCTGAAATTCTAGTGATTCAGCAGCGCAGAAATTTACCACAATTATCCCAATCTTTATCTAATGGCTGGTCCTTCCTGGTCTTGTGGATCTGCTGCAGCAAATCCTTTCAATGCTTCAACTTAGCTATATCTGGTGTGTGCAATCCTATGGATTAACCTTTTAACCTTCTCAGATAAGACACTATTTGCGCTCTTTCCTTCAACAGTTTTTAGTAGGTATAGCATATGACAGGCATCTAGACAAGGATTATTGCCTTAGAAATTCTAAGCAATACTGGTGCCTTTTTCCATGGAATCATTGACTGAATCATGTTTTTACGGTAATCTGTACTCTGAAATTCATCAAGACTGCCAGTGTTACTTGCGTTCCTCCAATCTTTGTTGCTGCCATGTACAAGAAAAAATATTTTCAGGGCCGGTTCAAATCCCTTCTATATTTTACAATAATACCTCTCTTATCTGCAATTCATCTACAGTGAGGTGTTGCAGTAAGTATAGCTTAAGTATAGCATATGACATGAATCTTGTCAGGGATTATTTCCTTATAGATTCTAAGCCTTGCTGTTGCTTTTTTCATTTATTCATTGATTGATTCATGTCTTTTTATAGTAATCTGTACTTTGAAATTCATCCAAGATGCCAGTGTTACTCCAGACTTTGTTGCTACCATGTACAAGAAAAAATCTTTACGGGCCTGTTAAAATCCCTTCTATATTTAACATTAATACTGTTTGTAGCTGCAATTCATGTAAGGTAAAGTGTTGAAGTAGGTATAGCGTATGACAGGCATCTAGTCAGGAATCATTGCCTTTTAAATAGAGTTGAGCGACTTTTATTTTTTTAGGATCGAGTCGGGTTTCGCGAAACCCGACTTTGTCAAAAGTCGGGTCTAGTGAAATCGGCCGATTATTTTGAAAATTCGGGGGCCGACTGAAACACGAAACTCAATTCAAGTCAATGGGGAATCAAAGTCGGCAGTGAGTGGAGGACAGGAAAACACCTACAGTGCCCATTTTAATGCCAAAAACATCAATTCTTATTTCTTAAGCTTGTCAATCTTAATTTACTTTATAATTATAGTTAGGCATTGAAAATGGGTCATTTGGCTAAAGTTGTGGGGGGTAGGGCTGGCTCAAGAATTTCATGGGCCCAGGAAATGCGGAATACGTCACGGCGGTGGAGCAGGGAGAGGTACAAATACAAAAGTAGACTAAATGCAGTTCAAAATTGGTAACAGGACTAAACAGGCGGCCTAGCTTTGTTTAGTGGAGGACAACTGTAATGAGTGGTGCAGACACAGTTTGTAGGCGCACAATAAAAAAAGTAGGCTAAATGCCAAGAGCATGCAAAGCAGTCATCAAAGTAAAAGGTGGCTACTTTGAAGAACCTAGAATGTAAGACATAATTTCAGTTGTTTCACACTTTTTTGTTAAGTATATAATTCCACATGAGTTAATTCATAGTTTTGATGCCTTCAGTGTGAATGTACAATTTTCATTGTCATGAAAATACAGAAAAATCTTTAAATGAGAAGGTGTGTCCAATCTTTTAGTCTGTACTGTAGTTAATTGATTGCTATTTTTATCCAGTCTGGCAGGTTCCCTTACATGTGGCGTGGCACCTTTATGATCTATGCCCCTTCACTCTCTTCATTTTTAGCCCTAAAACATGTATTTTGAGTCTTGTTGGAGAGGAGATAGGCCATAATCCAGGTTAGTTGGCCATCCTTCTGGAGGAGCAAAAATCAAATCTGATGCTCCTTAACAAGAAATTTAAAGAATCTATAGCGATTACAAAAAAAATTCACAGGGAGTCAGATTTTTCGGCTGACGAAAACCTCTTACAAATGATTGTGGAAAAATCCTAATATCTCTTGAAAGAAAGGAAGCACAAACAGTTCCTTAGGGACCTCCAGGACTTTAAGAACAACAGGATCTACCAGGTCCTGGGAGACCAGAAAGAACATAGTGAGCTTGAAACAGGTTTGTCTTCAACTGAAGCAGAACTCTCTGATTCACACATATGGGGGGAGATCAACTAGGGGCCGACAGAGGGGTAGACCCAGGGGCCACTTTTGTCAGGACTGTCAGTTGGCACCTTCTAAAAGAAGTGTTTTTTAGACCAGAAATATGTCCTGAGAAATTGGAACACATCATGGGGACTAATGAGAATCAGGACAAACAAATACAAATCATTAACTTATCTAATAAATCCCTCTCTGCTGTTGAGATCACGGTCCTTAGCAAAGGTTTGCTATTTGTACCCACAAATAATTTCAATTTGTTTGAATTTATCTTTTTGGTAGAAAATTAAAGTGGCACAAATTCTTTGTTCAACAGGACAATCAAATGTGTACTGTTCTCAACATTGATCATGAGTTACTTCTTGACATTTGACTTTTGACGGATCATGGTGACACAGCCAGTCTCAGCCCTTTCACAACTTTAACATATTAGAGTAAAAAAATGCCCACCACCACTAGAGATCCCTCAGCCATTGATGTATTTATCAATGTGGTGGTAAAGAGGTTTCACAACTACAGATGAGGAATACTAAATACAATCTCTCTAAAGAACAGATATCTATAGTATATAGACTCCAGAAAGACCAGTCCATTAACATCAAACCCTCAGAGAATGTGGGGGAATATTGTCATCACAAATACAGATGACTATGGGGACAAGTGTCTTACTATCCTAAAAGACAGCTCTACATGCACCATCTTACCCAACAAACCAACCACAATGTTCTTAGACAAGTTGACTTCCCTCCTGGCTGAACCTAATTTTGCAGGCTTAATTGGATTCAATGAATTTGATTTTCTGGTTCCTAAATTATCAGTTATGGAAACCTTTTATGCCTTCCCAAAGGTACATAAAGCTCTCTCGCCGGTCAGGGGTAGGCCCATAGTGTCGGGTATAGACGCCATCTGCCTTCGAGCTGACACATATTTGATCAGATTCTAAGACCTTTCATCACAAAATTACTATCATATATCATAGATATAATGGATCTATTGAAGCGACTAGACGGCATCACTTTGGAGGACAACATCTGGTTAGCCAGTATTGATGTCGAAGCCCTGTATTCCTCAAATCTTCATGACACAGGTCAGGAGGCAACACAATACTACCTGGATTTTAGGGGCTGCCAACCCAGGACACACAATGATTTTGTTCTTAAATTGTTGAACCTTATTCTTACCAGTAATTTTTTCCTCTTTGTTGGGGATGTCTACCACCAGCCCAATGGGTAGCACCTGTTCAACTAGCTATACCAACCTGCTCCTAAGCTGGTGGGAGGACAACTGTGTTTTTACAGAGCAGAAGGGTGGTTGGTCAGAACACATTGATCTATAGGTAAGGTATATTGACAATATCTTTATCCTATGGAAAGAATCTAGGGATAGCTTCCTTCACTTTGTAAAAAGGCCTTAATGACAATTCTCTTGGTCTACTCCTTACTTATGTGATCTATGGGGAGAATTTGTCATTCCTTGATCTCATGATTGATAAAAAAGATAGACGTCTGAGAATATCCACCAATGCCCTCTTGAGATCAGACAGCCATCATTCTGCCACACTCAAAAGAGACATACCTAAAGTACAATATTTATGCCTTAGGCACAACTGCTCTGATAAAGTTGACTTTGTAAGACAATGGATCAATTACAACTTTAAAAGTCATCGCTGAGGAATAAGGTCCCTTTACCATAGTCATTAAAAGGCGCATCATTAAGGGGTTAATCACCTGGATCCTGTGCTAATTCTCTGCTGCTGCTCCTGGTGTAAGTTATTGTCTAGTGCACTGAGGTCAAGTCAACAGCGCTGCAGCCAATAACTGAACTCAATGGGTTTGCCCAAATTGATGGCACAATCATGTCAAAGTGCTAAGCTCAGTTATTGGCTGCAGCATTGTTGTGATGTGAGCACTGTAGATAATAACAGATAATAAAAGACACCAGGAGCAGCAGCAGAGACACAGTGCTGGACCTGGGAAAGGTGAGTAAAGAAGAGTTTGTTTTTTCAAAGTAAACTGATACCAAGGGCTTTTTCAAAACTGGAAAACCTTTTTAAGTGCTACGGTGATTCTTAACAGTGTTAACTTCTTGCTCTTATGTCTTAGTATGCAGTCCTCCAGATAAAACTGGTCCCTCTTTAAATTGTGTATATATGTATACTGTATATACATATATAAAAATGAGACTAAAATGTAAAGGACAAAAATGGATGAAGCTCATCTTTCAATAAAATATTGGAAGATTATTTATTCCATGCTCAAGTTATGTGTGTATCTATATATATTGAAAGAGAAAGAGTGTGTACAGTATAAATATAATACTCTACACTTTCTTTAACCCCTTCATGACCAGGGGATTTTTCGTTTTTCCGTGTTCGTTTTTCGCTCCCCTCCTTCCCAGAGCCATAACTTTTTTATTTTTCCGTCAATTTGGCCATGTGAGGGCTTATTTTTTGCGGGACGAGTTGTACTTTTGAACGACATCATTGGTTTTAGCATGTCGTATACTAGAAAACGGGAAAAAAATTCCAAGTGCGGTGAAATTGCAAAAAAAGTGCAATCCCACATTGGTTTTTTGTTTGGCTTTTTTGCTAGGTTCACTAAATGCTAAAAATGACCTGCCATTATGATTCTCCAGGTCATTACGAGTTCATAGACACCAAACATGACTAGGTTATTTTTTATCTAAGTGGTGAAAAAAAATTCCAAACTTTGCTAAAAAAAAAAAAAAAAAAAAATTGCGCCATTTTCCGATACTCGTAGCGTCTCCATTTTTCGTGATCTGGGGTCGGTTGAGGGCTTATTTTTTGCGTGCCGAGATGACGTTTTTAATGATAGCATTTCGGTGCAGATACGTTCTTTTGATCGCCCGTTATTGCATTTTAATGCAATGTCGCGGCGACCAAAAAAACGTAATTCTGGCGTTTCGAGTTTTTTTCCCGCTACGCTGTTTAGCGATCAGGTTAATACTTTTTTTTATTTGATAGATCGGGCAATTCTGAGCGCGGCGATACCAAATATGCGTAGATTTGATTTTTTTTTTATTGATTTATTTTGATTGGGGCGAAAGGGGGGTGATTTAAACTTTTATGTTTTTTTTATTTTTTTCACATTTTTTAAAACTTTTTTTTTTAACTTTTGCCATGCTTCAATAGCCTCCATGAGAGGCTAGAAGCAGGCACAAGCCGATCGGCTCTGCTACATAGCAGCGATCTGCTGATCGCTGCTATGTAGCAGAATTGCACGTGTGCTGTGAGCGCCGACCACAGGGTGGCGCTCACAGCGACGGGCAATCAGTAACCATAGAGGTCTCAAGGACCTCTATGGCTACAATGGAGACGCATCGCCGACCCCCGGACATGTGACGGGGGTCGGCGATGACGTCATTTCCGGCCGCCCGGCCGGAAGCGGTAGTTAAATGCCGCTGTCTGCGTTTGACAGCGGCATTTAACTAGTTAATAGGTGCGGGCAGATCGCGATTCTGCCCGCGCCTATTACGGGCACATGTCAGCTGTTCAAAACAGCTGACATGTCCCGGCTTTGGTGCGGGCTCACCGCGGAGCCCTGCATCAAAGCAGGGGAGCCGGCATCGGACGGTATAGTACGTCCGATGCCGGTAAGGGGTTAAGCACACATTCAGTACTACTGATAGTGAAGTCTATGTTTGACAACTTGGATCTCTTCTGAAGATGTGATTGTTGATGCAAGCAGTTTTATTATTTTTCATGGCTTTGACATTATTGGTTCAGTAGAAAATTCTGGATTCAATTATATATTTACAATAGAAAGCATCAAGCTTCATTTCATTTTCTGGCACCAAATGTGATGCTGGCAACATATTTCTAAAGGCCTGAGCACTGCAGCAGGCATAATTTCATTTTGTCTGTGTAATAATCCCTAATGACCTGCTCACAAAATGAAGAAGAAAATGCTTATGCAGAACTCCTTATAATTAAACAAGGACGGCCTTCTTTTCATCTGCTCTTATTAAATTAAGCTGAAACACATTTGCTCATGAAACACTTGGGTGGTATATTTAATTATCATTAATACTGTATATACAAACATCACTTATGCAAGGGATTATTATTTCCTGGTGTTAACTGAAGAGAAGGTCTGAGCCAACTGTAAATTTCGCTTTCATGGGCGATTAACCCTCAAAGGTTTTGAAAAATGTAACATGTTTTGAATAAAACCTACTTATATGCAATTTTCTTCTCTTGTACATAACATAGTATTAGTATGACTTATGGTATTGTAAAATTAGGAGTTTGTGGCTAGTAAAATATATAATCACAATTTCATCATATGCTTGTCTACTTGTCACTAACTTAATTAGAATTCTGTTGTTAACTCTTATATGTTATCTGCAACAATTAAAAAAAAGACATGACTACAGACAACATTGCAAAGTATGCCCCCCTTCCATGTGTATTTTACAAATAATTATATTCTTCATAATATAACAATTCTAGGGTGCAATGTCTGTGCTATTAATCCTACTAGAAATGTGCAGTTGTGGCCAAAAGTATTGACACCCCTCCAATTCTGTCAGATAATACTCAGTTTCTTCCTGAAAATGATTGCAAACACAAATTCTTTGTTATTATTATCTTCATTTAATTTGTCTTGAATGAGAAAACACAAAAAGAATTGTCCTAAAGCCAAATTGGATATAATTCCACACCAAACATAAAAAAGTGGGTGGACAAAAGTATTGGCACTGATCGCACCTGTAACTTACCTGTGGCACTTAATAGGTGTTGACAACAACTAAATCACACTTGCAGCCAGTTGACATGGATTAAAGTTGACTCAACCTCTGTCCTGTGTTCTTGTGTGTACCACATTGAGCATGGAGAAAAGAAAGAAGACCAAAGAACGGTCTGAGGACTTGAGAAACCAAATTGTGAGGAAGCATGAGCAATCTCAAGGCTACAAGTCCATCTCCAAAGACCTGACACTGTGGCTAACCTCCGTAGATGTGGACGGAAAAGAAAAATTGACAAGAGATTTCAACGCAAGATTGTGCGGATGTTGGATAAAGAACCTCGACTAACATCCAAACAAGTTGAAGCTGCCCTGCAGTCCGAGGGTACAACAGTGTCAACCCGTACTATCCGTCAACGTCTGAATGAAAAGGGACTGTATGGTAGGAGACCCAGGAAGACCCAGCTTCTTACCCCGAGACATAAAAAAGCCAGGCTGGAGTTTGCCAGAACAGTGATGCCTAGTTGTCAATGAATTTATACATTTCTTGAAGAAATACAAGAGGAATGGAACAATGCAGAGGAATAAAAGGCATGATCCATAATTATTATTTTATGGGGAACACAAGCATTTCCTAGAGCAGATAAAAAACACATTGTATATAGTAGGTATGACAGCAAAACAAAAACACTGAGTTGGAGTCTAAGCTGATATACAAGCACGTTCACGCTGTGGCAATTTCCCAGACAAATCCCAAGAAAAAAAGAGTATATACCCTATAGCATGTAAATAAGTAAATAGTAAATAACATAGGGTAGTTAACGTTATTCTGATAAAAACTGGGATGGTTCAAACCTTTCACTAGTATTAAAACCTTACCATGTGTTAAACAGCAGAAGTGTGAATAAAGGCGAAGAAGGACAGGGACAGACTGAGACATCCATCCATAGGAAGATATACAGATGAAATACTTAGCTCTGAAAGGGGAGCCACACTCCCTGTTTGTACAAAATACAAGAGATTACAGCAAACAAAATCCCATCTGACAACGCTGGCAGCAGAGGTCAAAGTTCCTTGTACAAACAAGGAATAGAGATGAGGGAGACACACACAAGATGCAGCAGAGGCACAGGACCACTATCAAAGATCTGGGACAGTTTTCTCAGACCTTCCCATTGCACAGGACATGATGCCTGGGGTACTCTGACAAAGAGGGACAATTTTGGAAGATGCAGAAGGAATACCTTGCCAACTCTTCCAGCATCCTCCATGACCCCTCTGTTCCTTACAACTATTGGATATCCAAGCTAGACACATGGCATCATCTGTCTCACTATGCCTTGGAGGCTGCAGCTAGGATTTTCTCAGAGCGGGGTTTTAGTGCTGCCGGGGGTATTATAACTGATAAGTGCATCCTCCAGTCAACTGAAAATGCTGACAGGTGTACTCTTATCAACATGAACAAGGGCTGCATTAGCCCAGAGTTCTCAACACCACAGCAGAGGAACATAAACTCAAATCCAGAGTTTTGTGTTTTTTTCTAGTCTATTCCCACACACCCCTTCCCAAAGAAACATGAGTATACGCTTCAGGATTTTGTCTTTTTTGTGTCATCCTCCTCCTTCTCCACCACCATATTAATAGTCTGATCATACTATAAATTATTTAAAGGTGGTTATGATGCCCACCTTAGAATTTTGAGAGGCCTACATCTAACATTATTATTATTTATCTATATAGCACCATTAATTCCATGGTACTGTACATGAGGCATCAAAATACAAATATCACTTACAGTAAACAACACTAACAATGACTGAATGATACAGAGGGGAGATGACCCTGCCCTTGCGGGAGCTTATATTCTACAGGATTGTGAGGAAGGAGACAGTAGTTTGGGGGTTGCAGTAGCTCCAATGGTGTTGAGGTGGTTGTGTGGTCATTACAGCTCTGGCAAAAATTAATAGACCACCACATCAAATCCCAGTCATGACCAGCCCAATCTCCAGACCTGAACCTCATTGAAAACCTCTGGAATGTAATCAAGAGGATGATGGATAGTCACAAGTAGTGTTGAGCATTCCGATACCGCAAGTATCGGGTATCGGCCGATACTTGCAGTATCGGAATTCCGATACCGAGATCCGATACTTTTGTGGTATCGGGTATCGGTATCGGATCAATAGGGATGTGTAAAATAAAGAATTAAAATAAAAAATATTGATATGCTCACCTCTCCGGCGGCCCCTGGACATCACGCTGGTAACCGGCCGGCTTCTTTGTTTAAAATGAGCGCCTTCAGGACCTGCGAATGACGTCGCGGCTTCTGACTGGTCGCGTGCCGCCCATGTGACCGGCACGCGACCAATCAGAAGCCGCAACGTCATTCTCATTCACAAAACCCCTAATTCTAGGAATTAAGGACCTGCGAATGACGTCGCGGCTTCTGATTGGTAGCGTGCCGGTCACATGGGCGGCACGCGACCAATCAGAAGCAGTGACGTCATTCGCAGGTCCTGAAGGCGCTCATTTTAAACAAAGAAGCCGGACGGTTACCAGCGTGATGTCCAGGGGCCGCCGGAGAGGTGAGCATATCAATATTTTTTATTTTAATTCTTTATTTTACACATCCCTATGGATCCCAGGGCCTGAAGGAGAGTTTCCTCTCCTTCAGACCCTGGGAACCATGAGAATACCTTCCGATACTTGATGTCCCATTGACTTGTATTGGTATCGGATATCGGTATCGGCGATATCCGATACTTTTCGGGTATCGGCCGATACTATCCGATACCGATACTTTCAAGTATCGGACGGTATCGCTCAACACTAGTCACAAGTAGTGTTGAGCATTCCGATACCGCAAGTATCGGGTATCGGCCGATACTTGCGGTATCGGAATTCCGATACCGAGATCCGATACTTTTGTGGTATCGGGTATCGGTATCGGATACATAGAGATGTGTAAAATAAAGAATTAAAATAAAAAATATTGATATATTTACCTCTCCGGCGGCCCCTAGTGAGTCCGCGGGTAACCGGCAGGCTTCGTTGTTCAAAATCAGCGCTTTTAGGACCTGAGAATCACGTCCCGGCTTCTGATTGGTCGCGGGCCGCCCATGTGACCGCCACGCGACCAATCACAAGCCGCGACATCACCGCAAGCTATTAGCGCGCTCATTTTTGAAAAATGAGCGCGTTAATGACTTTCAAAGACGTAGCGGCTTGTGATTGGTCGCGTGGCCACGACCAATCACAAGCCGCGACGTCACCGCAAGCTATTAACGCGCTCATTTTTAAAAATGAGCGCGTTAATGGCTTTCAAAGACGTAGCGGCTTGTGATTGGTCGCGGCTACGCGACCAATCACAAGCCGCTACGTCTTTGAAAGCCATTAACGCGCTCATTTTTAAAAATGAGCGCGTTAATAGCTTGCGGTGACGTCGCGGCTTGTGATTGGTCGCGTGGCCGCGACCAATCACAAGCCGCTACGTCTTTAAAAGTCATTAACACGGTCATTTTTCAAAAATGAGCGCGCTAATAGCTTGTGGTGACGTCGCGGCTTGTGATTGGTCGCGTGGCGGTCACATGGGCGGCCCGCGACCAATCAGAAGTCGGGTTCGTGATTCTCAGGTCCTAAAAGCGCTGATTTTGAACAAAGAAGCCTGCCGGTTACCTGCGCTGAGTTCAGGGGCCGCCGGAGAGGTAAATATATCAATATTTTTTATTTTAATTCTTTATTTTACACATCCCTATGGATCCCAGGGCCTGAAGGAGAGTTTCCTCTCCTTCAGACCCTGGGAACCATGAGAATACCTTCCGATACTTGATGTCCCATTGACTTGTATTGGTATCGGATATCGGTATCGGCGATATCCGATATTTTTCGGGTATCGGCCGATACTATCCGATACCGATACTTTCAAGTATCGGACGGTATCGCTCAACACTAGTCACAAGCCATCAAACAAAGAAGAACTGCTTACATTTTTGTGTCAGAAGCAGTGTGAAAGACTGGTGGAAAGCATGCCAAGACGCCTGAAAGCTGTGATTAAAAATCATGGTTATTCCAAAAAATATTGATTTCTGAACTCTTCCTGAGTTAAAACATTAGTATTGTTGTTTATAAATGATTATTAACTTGTTTTCTTTGCATTATTTGAAGTCTGAAGCACTGTTTTTTTTTAAATTTTGAAAATTTCTCGTTTTCAGAAAAAAATAAAAAATTTATTGCTTGGAAATTCGGAGACATGTTGTCAGAGGTTTTTAGAATAAATGAACAATCTACATTTTACTCAAAAATATACCTATAAAGAGAAAAAGCAGACAAACTGAACATGTTGCAGTGGTCTCTTAATTTTTTCCAGAGCTGCATATGTTTGCTTTCATACATACACCTCCAGGGTGAATGTTTTTCAGCCCATGCACTGAAGGAGGCGTTTTGGGGTTTTTTTCTTTCTATTTTTTATTTTTCCTTATACATAAGTCATTATACAGGAAAGAATGTTTCCTAACATGAATTTTACCGAAAATTTTTTTTATCTCCGGTTTTGTATGTTTTATTGTCAGTGCTTAAAAGTGTAGCAAAAATGCTTGCATTTCCCATTGACTTCCATTATACTCGGTACCTAAGTCAAGTGTATGACCTGCTCGGTTTGAGTGCCAAGCACTCATGCACTTTAGTGCTCTATCATCACTAATTTTCATGTTTAGAGCATAAGGAATAGTCCCTGAGTCTTTGTAGTACATTGCATACATGTGCGATGAGTGATTCATAATAGTGTGAATAAACCAAGAGGTCATCTAAATAAGAAAAGCATATATTAACTACTTATATCTCTAAATACAGTATGTCAGTACCCAAATTTAGAAAAACTGCTTTAGCATTACTTAACCCAAAAGGCGTCACCAGATACTCATGATGACTCTCAGGAGTATTAAATTCTGTCTTCGACTAGTCCAAATCTTTGGTATAAATTATGTTTTACATCCTCCCTCTGAGATCAAGTTTGATGAATTAATGAGCTCTCAACAGCAGGTTATAGTTAGCAGGAATGAGTGGTAGAGGATTCTGATTGTTATTGGTAATTTTTGTTAAGTTTGCGATATTCAAAACAGGCTCTAATCTCCATCTTTTTTAGCAACAAGTTAGAAACCTGCACTTACTGGTGACTTGGAAGGTCTGATGTATCCTTTTTACAGACTGCCAGCTGTGTAACCATTCATTGTCTGATCTTCTGGGCTTGAAAAAATATATATTTTAACCTATGAGAGATGGGAATTTGGCAATAAATATTTAATACAATTTTATGTTTTAATTTCTAAACACTTCAGACAAGCCACTTTTTACAGCTTTAGACAAGTTCATTTTAAGAAATGCAATAGTTTTAGCTCTCAGGGTTCCATTATTCAATATCCCTCTGGTAAAAATTAATAAATGAGATATGTTTGGTCCCAGACCAAGACCATAGGCGTTGGTATTTCTCTGGCAGTGGACTTTTTGGGAAGGCTCATATACTAGATCCTCCAAAATAGCAATATTGATCGAGCATTAGTGTCATGGGTGTGTCAGAGGCAAGTCGCTGTGCATTTGGCTGGAGAAGGTCTCTGCGTTTGGCATTGCAGACTCCTTCTTAATCCTTCTGACTTTTGGACCAAGTGGCCATCTCCCTCTTGCTCTAATTGACACACCTGAACCTGGGTGTCAGTCTGTTTCAGGGAGCTGCCGGTGATATTCACATTTTCTCTTGTGAAGGCTTGTAGGTATAGCAGTCGGCATGCTTCCTCTCTGGTGCTCTTGGAGGATGTTTGGTGCTACCTCTCTGGAGTCTGTTCAAGTTAAGCTCCTCCTCCCTTGTTTGTCCCCTTATTGTCTTTAGTGTACAGTGTGGACTGGCCAGTGCTCATCACTAGTGTTGAGCATTCCGATACCGCAAGTATCGGGTATCGGCCGATACTTGCGGTATCGGAATTCCGATACCGAGTTCCGATACTTTTGTGGTATCGGGAATCGGTATCGGATCCATAGTGATGTGTAAATAAAGAATTAAAATAAAAAATATTGATATTTTCACCTCTCCGGCGGCCCCTGGACATCACCGCTGGTAACCGGCAGGCTTCTTTGTTTAAAATGAGCGCGTTTAGGACCTGAGAATGACGTCGCGGCTTCTGATTGGTCGCGTGCCGCTCATGTGACTGCCACGCGACCAATCACAAGCCGCGACGTCATTCTCAGGCACTAAACTCCTCATTCTAGGAATTTAGGACCTGCGAATGACGTCGCGGCTTCTGATTGGTCGCGTGGCGGTCACATGAGCGGCACGCGACCAATCAGAAGCCGCGACGTCATTCTCAGGTCCTAAACGCGCTCATTTTAAACAAAGAAGCCTGCCGGTTACCCGCGGTGATGTCCAGGGGCCGCCGGAGAGGTGAATATATCAATATTTTTTATTTTAATTCTTTATTTTACACATTAATATGGATCCCAGGGCCTGAAGGAGAGTTTCCTCTCCTTCAGACCCTGGGAACCATCAGGATACCTTCCGATACTTGGTGTCCCATTGACTTGTATTGGTATCGGATATCGGTATCGGCGATATCCTATACTTTTCGGGTATCGGCCGATACTATCCGATACCGATACTTTCAAGTATCGGACGGTATCGCTCAACACTACTCATCACCCTTCCCTATTCAGGGCCTAAGCTCTAGGGATATACAGGGCTTAGGTTTCCTGCTTGGCGATTGGTGTGGAACTAATATAGGGATGGCAGGGTAGGCAGGGTACTATTAGATCTGTCTAGGGGTCTCCATTCCCCCATTCCATAGCATTTGGGCTTCCTTCCGTTCATCCCTTCGTGTTCCACTTAGTCTTCCCACACTGTGTGTGACAATTAGTCACTTGACCCCTTGTTGTTCATGAGACTAAGTTACACCAATCTGCATGCTGTTTTCAGTACATGTAGTAGGCATAGGAGTCTTAGGTGGAGGTGCAGAGTCATCAGTGTGATCCTGACTGCATTTGTGCAATCTCTTATTAAGAGGGACAGCAAAGAAAATGGCTGTCAATGGGAGTCAGAATGAGCCCCAGGGTCTCCAGCATTGCCCCAGTGTGTCCAGCATTGCCCCCAGTGTGTCCAGCAATCTGCCCCAGTGTCCAGCATTGCCCCAGCGTGTCCAGCAATCTGCCCCAGGGTCTCCAGCTTTGCCCCAGTGTGTCCAGCACTGCCCCCAGTGTGCCCAGCAATCTGCCCCAGTGTCCAGCATTGCCCCAGTGTGTCCAGCAATCTGCCCCAAGGTCTCCAGCATTGCCCCAGTGTGTCCAGCATTGCCCCCAGACAGACAGAGTCAGACATAAAGAAAAAAAAAAGTTAAATCCTCACCTTTCCTGTTTCCAGCGCAGGTCCGGTGTGCTCAGCGTCTCTCCAGCTCTGCAACGCTCAGGACAGAGAGGCTGAGCATGCAGTGATGATGTCATCGCACCCTCTACCCTGAGACGTCACAGAGTCAGAGGGCGCTGAAGACGCTGCAGCTGCCGCAGGAACCAGGAGAGGTGAGTATTAGAAGGGGGGCCTAATGCCAGCGCTGGCACCGGGGAAGGCCCTGGTCGTGGCGGTGGTCGGCGCCGCCCGAAGATTTTAAGTTCCCACGTCTCTTTTCTTTTTTCTTCCTCCTCCTCCTCTCTGGGTCAGGACCCACCGGGCATTTCACCGGTATCCCGGTGGGCCAATCCGACCCTGGAGGTGTTCCATGTGCTGTAGTGGCCGGCGACTGCAGTACCTTGTACAGGCTTTGCCTGTTAGCCGGGCAGCTGATGGTCGCTCTTGGCCTCCTCCGGTGCTGCTCCCATCGTCCTGCGTGTAGGTACCTCATTACCCCTTCCTGGCCTTCCCGCACCCCCAAGAGGGCAAAGCAGGCCAGAGATCCCCAGCCGGGCTCCTCTTTGAGCTCCTCAGCTTCTCCTCCTCCGTGCATCGGCTCGGCGTTCTGGAAGTGACATCAGCGGTCACAAAGCCCTGTTGGCAGCACATCGTCTGATTTCTGGACAACATGTTCAGATATATTCAAACATGACCATGGTGGCTCATATCAAACACCAAGGCAGTACAAACTTCAACAGCCTAAAGAAGATTTCCGCTCAAATATTTTGTTGGAACGAAAAAAACTACTATCCCTGATGGCAATTCAATTGAAGGGTTCTGCCAATATTCAGGCAGATTATCTAAGTTGCCAGGACATTCACCCCTTGCGAATGGAGCCTGGACTATCAAACCTTCAAGATGCTGGTACACAAGTGGGGTCTCCCAGAAGTCGACCTTTTTGCCTCTCACCAAAACGCAAAAGTCAAAACTTTCTTCTCCTTGAACCCAAGAGGCAATCCCAGAGGAGTGGATGCCTTAGTCCAGAATTGGCATTTTCATCTAGCTTACGCTTTTCCACCAATCCCAATTCTTGCAAAGGTTCTACGGAAGATAAGGATAGAATGGAACCCGACTAGTGTTGAGCGATACCGTCCGATACTTGAAAGTATCGGTATCGGATAGTATCGGCCGATACCCGAAAAGTATCGGATATCGCCGATACCGATATCCGATACCAATACAAGTCAATGGGACATCAAGTATCGGAAGGTATTCTCATGGTTCCCAGGGTCTGAAGGAGAGGAAACTCTCCTTCAGGCCCTGGGATCCATAGGGATGTGTAAAATAAAGAATTAAAATAAAAAATATTGATATGCTCACCTCTCCGGCGGCCCCTGGACATCACGCTGGTAACCGTCCGGCTTCTTTGTTTAAAATGAGCGCCTTCAGGACCTGCGAATGACGTCACTGCTTCTGATTGGTCGCGTGCCGCCCATGTGACCGGCACGCTACCAATCAGAAGCCGCGACGTCATTCGCAGGTCCTTAATTCCTAGAATTAGGGGTTTTGTGAATGAGAATGACGTTGCGGCTTCTGATTGGTCGCGTGCCGGTCACATGGGCGGCACGCGACCAGTCAGAAGCCGCGACGTCATTCGCAGGTCCTGAAGGCGCTCATTTTAAACAAAGAAGCCGGCCGGTTACCAGCGTGATGTCCAGGGGCCGCCGGAGAGGTGAGCATATCAATATTTTTTATTTTAATTCTTTATTTTACACATCCCTATTGATCCGATACCGATACCCGATACCAATACAAGTCAATGGGACACCAAGTATCGGAAGGTATCCTGATGGTTCCCAGGGTCTGAAGGAGAGGAAACTCTCCTTCAGGCCCTGGGATCCGTATTAATGTGTAAAATAAAGAATTAAAATAAAAAATATTGATATAATTACCTCTCCGGAGGCCCCTGGACATCACCGCTGGTAACCAGCAGCCTTCTTTGCTTAAAATGAGCGCGTTTAGGACCTGAGAATGACATCGCGGCTTCTGATTGGTCGCGTGCCGCTCATGTGACCGCCACGCGACCAATCAGAAGCCGCAACGTCATTCTCAGGTCCTAAATTCCTAGAATGAGGAGTTTAGAGCCTGAGAATGACGTCGCGGCTTGTGATTGGTCGCGTGGCGGTCACATGAGCGGCACGCGACCAATCAGAAACCGTGACGTCATGGAAGTCCCTAAACGCGCTCATTTTAAACAAAGAAGGCTGCCGGTTACCAGCGGTGATGTCCAGGGGCCTCCGAAGAGGTGAGTATATCAATATTTTTTATTTTAATTCCTTATTTTACACATTAATATGGATCCGATACCGATTCCCGATACCACAAAAGTATCGGAACTCGGTATCGGAATTCCGATACCGCAAGTATCAGCCGATACCCGATACTTGCGGTATCGGAATGCTCAACACTAAACCCGACTATATTGATAGCCCCATTATGGCCCGTAAAATGTTGGTTCAACTTGATCATCCAGCTACAGGTGGACAGGCCAGTAATGTTACCAGTGAAAGACAATCTCCTCTCTCAGGGACCCATTCTCCACTCAGACCCTCAGAGATGGAAAATAGCGGCGTGGTTAGTGAAGCCCAGGTGCTGAAAGCAAAAGGGTTATCAAACCCCGTCATAGCTACCCTTCAAAAATCCAGGAAGCCAGTAACAAACGCCATCTACAATAAGGTCTGGAAAAAGTTTTCATCCTTTTGTCTACCCAACCTTCCAGACCCTCTCAAGCCAAATATATCTAGGATACTAGATTTCTTACAAAAAGGCTTAGAAATCGGTCTTGGACCCAGTACTTTGAAGGTTCAGGTCTCTGCACTTAGCTCTGTCTTTGACCAAGATCTGGCAGGTCATCGCTGGATCAAAAGGTTTATGACCTCAGCAATTAGAATGAACCCTAAAAAACAGATTATAGTTCCTCCATGGGATCTCAACGTGGTACTCCAAGGACTTACAGGTTCACCTTTTGAACCTTTGTCTTCCTGTTCTCCACAAAATCTTGCATGTAAAGCTGTCTTTTTGGTAGCCATAACTTCGGATAGGAGAGTGGGTGAACTACAGGCCTTATCAATAAGAGAGCCTTATCTACTGGTTAGGGAAGATTCAATAGTGCTTTGTCTTGACCCATCTTTTCTTCCGAAAGTAGACTCTGAATTCCACCGTTCCCAAGAGATTGTTCTACCATCTTTTTGCCATAAACCTGCAAATTCGGAATAAAGGAAATTCAACACTCTTGATGTGTGGTGTATTATCTTACACTACCTAGAACAAACCCGCGCTCACAGAATTGATCATAACCTTTTTGTCCATCTCTCAGGACAAAATAAAGGGAAGAAGGTTGCTAAGAGTACCATTGCTACCTGGATCAAAAAAGCTATAACACAAGCTTATCTTGCTCAGAATAAACTACCTCCAGTAGGGATCAAGGCTCACTCAACCAGATCTATATCAGTTTCATGGGCACAAAGAGCAGGCGCATCTCCAGAGCAGATCTGCAGGGCAGCAACGTGGTCCTCACTTCATACCTTTTCCAAACATTATAGATTGGATGTATGGTCCAATTGGGACTTAATCTTCGGCCGTAAAGTTCTCCAGGCCATTGTCCCTCCCTAGTGCCAAATTAGTTGGTATTCATCCATATGTCGTCGTGGAAGGTGACTAGAGAAGATAGAATTAGAATTACCGGTAATTCGGTTTCTAGGAACCTTCCACGATGGCGCTAATTTTCCACCCTATATATATTCCTGGATTAAATCTGGTTTTCAGAATTTAAACCGATGCTGTGATCTCAGTTGTAAGTCACTGGCAAGCGGGAGGTGGGAGGTCCTTTTAACCTCTATGTATTTCCTGTTCCCCATTGGGGCAAAGAGACAACCTCCATATGCAGGTCGTGGAAGGTTCCTAGAAACCGAACTACCGGTAAGTCTAATTCTATTTTTCTTTCTGATTATGATTAGGATTATCGTGCCAAGATCTCAAATACACCATGTTCCAAATTATTATGCAAATTATATTTTTCTTGGATTTTCCTAAATGGTTAGTGTAAATGACAGTCAGTCTAATAAAAGTCATCACCTGCTAGAGTATACATCCAATTTTATTGAAGAAACCTCCCAATGATAACAGTATAATCTCCAAAATGAATAAAAACTCAAAATGCACTGCTCCAAATTATTAGACACAGTAGATTTTTTAAACATTTGATATGTTTTAAAGAACTGAAAATGCTCATTTGTGGAATTTGCAGCATTAGGAGGTCACATTCACTGAATGAAAAAGCTATTTAACTCCAAAACATCCTAACAGGTCAAGTTACATATTAAAATAGGAACCCCTCTTTGATATCATATTCACAATTCTTGCATCCATTGAACTTGTGAGTTTTTGGAGAGTTTCTGCTTGTATTTCTTTGCATGAAGTCAGAATAGCCTCCCAGAGCTGCTGTTTTGATGTAAACTGCCTCCCACCCTCATAGATCTTTTGCTCGATGATACTCCAAAGGTTCTCTATAGGGTTGAGGTCAGGGGAAGATGGTGGCCACACCATGAGTTTATCTCCTTTTATGCCCATAGCAGCCAATGACACAGAGGTATTCTTTGCAGCATGTGATGCTGAATTGTCATTCATGAAGAAGATTTTGGTCCTGAAGGCATGTTTCTGCATTTTATACCATGGAAGAAAGTTGTCAGCCAGAAACTCTATATACTTTGCAGAGGCAATTTTCACACCTTCAGGAACCTTAAAGGGCCTCACCAGTTGATTCCCCATGATTCCGGCCCAAAACATCACTCGTCCACCTACTTGCTGACGTCGCAGCCTTGTTGGGACATGGTGGCCATCCACCAACCATCCAGTACTCTAGGGTTGCTCGACACTCATCAGTAAACAAGACTATTTGAAAATTAGTCTTCATGCATGTCTGGGCCCACAGCAACCGTTTCTGTTTGGGAACACTGTTTAGGGGTGACCGAATAGTAGGTTTATGAACCAAAGCAAGCCTTTGAAGGATCCTACACCTTGAGGTTTGAGGAACTCCAGAGGCACCAGCAGCTTCAAATATCTGTTTGCTGGTTTGTAATGGCTTTTTAACAGCTGCTCTCTTAATCCGATGAACTTGCCTGGCAGAAACCTTTCTCATTATGCCTTTATCAGCACGAACATGTCTGCGCTCAGATTTAGCCACAAATCTCTTAACAGTAAGATAATCACGCTTAAGTTTTCGGGAAATATCTAATGTTTTCATCCCTTGACCAAGGCATTGCACTTTTTGTTGCTTTTCAGCAGCGGAGAAATCCTTTTTCTTTCCCATGTTACTTGAAAACTGTGGCCTGCTTAATAATGCGGAACATCATTTTTAAGTAGTTTTCCTTTAGAATTAGAATTACCTGGAAAACTAATTATCACATGTGTTTAAGATTGATTTCAGTGATCCATTGAGCCCTGAGACACAATGCCGTCAATCAGTTTATTTGAAAAACAAAAGAATTAACTCTTTATGACACTTAAATCCAATTTGCATAATAATTTGGAACAAGGTGTAATGAGTCAGTTAAGAAAGTTTCTAGAGAATCAGAGGGGTTAGGAGAAGGCCCACACCTGGAGGTCACCCTGCAATAAGGAAATTATTAGTCCCAGACTCTGGCTCTCGTAACCAGTTGACTGTATCGCCCTGAGGAAGTGGCACTGGTGGCCACGAAACGTGCGTTGGGGACCATCGCCCGACCGCCCCCCCTACCTCTGTGTAGTGGTAAGTGCTAGCACCCCTTTTTCCACCACCATACTTAATGGCAGTACTATAGAATCCCACTGCTTTGGGGTGACCTTGGTTGGATAGTGTAGGTGCTTTTTCTTATGCATACCATTACAAGGGTATTTACATCTGGGGGAGTGGGGGGATGGGCGCTTTTCCAGCATTCCTGGGACATTCATCCTGTGCTCTAGTCATTAGATAATGTAATATTTTGATATATGTTTTTGTATTATTTATGGCAATTAAAGTTTGTTTTATAAATCATTGCTCTGAATTGCTCTCCTTTTGGCATGACTGTAGAAAGAGCCTGAAATACAGAACACTTTATGTAAAGGTACAAAAACAGTTTTGTGTCACCAGAAACACATCTGGCAAATTAACTTTTGTGTAAATAGAAGTCATTGGTGCCGCAGTGGCATATGCCTGAGCGGTTGCATACCTGATGATGTTGAATGCTCATTTCAAGATCTGAACCCACAAGGTCAGGCTCTGCATTTGATTGACCACAGCTGGAATGTGATGCACAGTTTAGGTCAGTAATGACAGCTCCATGTGAAATAGTAAGGCATATCTGGAAAGGGCTGAAGTGAGCTGGATTTTTGCAGTTTATGAAAGATGTTTGTGAGGCCGTTTCAAAGCCAGGAGGTCACGAACAGGAGCTGAATCATTAGGCAGAATAGAAGTCAAAATACGGGCTAAGGTCCAGGAACAAGTATAGCACTAAAAAAAAACAAGAGCGAATTTCAATAGTGTAAACCAGGTATAGCCAAGGTTATCACTGGCAACTATTAAACCCTTCACGACATATGACGTACATTTACAGTGCCTTGCGTAAGTATTCATCCCCCTGGAACTTTTCAGCCTTTTCCCACATATCATGCTTAAAACATAAGATAACAAGTGTAAATTTTTGGTGAAGAATCAACAACAAGTGGAACACAATTGTGAAGTTGAACGAAATGTTCATGACCGTTCATGACCCAGCCTATTTTGACCTTAAAGACCTTGCCATTTTTTGCAATTCTGACCAGTGTCCCTTTATGAGGTAATAACTCAGGAACGCTTCAAAGGAAACTAGCGGTTCTGAGATTGTTTTTTCGTGACATATTGGGCTTCATGTTAGTGGCAAATTTAGGTCAATAAATTCTGCGTTTATTTGTGATAAAAATGGAGATTTGGCGAAAATTTTTAAAATTTCACAATTTTCACATTTTGAATTTTTATTCTGTTAAACCAGAGAGTTATGTGACACAAAATAGTTAATAAATAACATTTCCCACATGTTTACTTTACATCAGCACAATTTTGGAAACAAAATTTTTTTTTGCTAGGAAGTTATAAGGGTTAAAATTTGACCAGCGATTTCTCATTTTTACAACGAAATTTACAAAACCATTTTTTTTAGGGACCACCTCACATTTGAAGTCAGTTTGAGGGGTCTATATGGCTGAAAATACCCAAAAGTGACACCATTCTAAAAACTGCAACCCTCAAGGTGCACAAAACCACATTCAAGAAGTTTATTAACCCTTCAGGTGCTTCACAGCAGCAGAAGCAACATGGAAGGAAAAAATGAACATTTAACTTTTTAGTCACAAAAATGATCTTTTAGCAACAATTTTTTTATTTTCCCAATGGTAAAAGGAGAAACTGAACCATGAAAGTTGTTGTCCAATTTGTCCTGAGTACGCTGATACCTCATATGTGGGGGTAAACCACTGTTTGGGCGCACGACAGGGCTTGGAAGGGAAGGAGCGCCATTTGACTTTTTGAATGAAAAATTGGCTGCACTCTTTAGCGACACCATGTCGTGTTTGGAGAGCCCCCGTGTGCCTAAAAATTGGAGCTCCTCCACAAGTGACCCCATTTTGGAAACTAGATGCCCCAAGGAACTTATCTAGATGCATAGTGAGCACTTTAAACCCTCAGGTGCTTCACAAATTGATCCGTAAAAATGAAAAAGTACTTTTTTTTCACAAAAAATTATTTTAGCCTCAATTTTTTCATTTTCACATGGGCAACAGGATAAAATGGATCCTAAAATTTGTTGGGAAATTTCTCCTGAGTACACCAATACCTCACATATGGGGGTAAACCACTGTTTGGGCACAAGGTAAGGTTCGGAAGGGAAGGAGCGCCATTTGACTTTTTGAATGAAAAATTATCTCCATCGTTAGCGGACACCATGTCACATTTGGAGAGCCCCTGTGTGCCTAAACATTGGAGCTCCCCCACAAGTGACCCCATTTTGGAAACTGGACCCCCCAAGGAACTTATCTAGATGCCTAGTGAGCACTTTAAACCCCCAGGTGCTTCACAGAAGTTTATAACGCAGAGCCATGAAAATAAAAAATATTTTTTCTTTCCTCAAAAATTATTTTTAAGCCTGGAATTTCCTATTTTTCCAAGGGTAATAGGAGAAATTGGACCCCAAATGTTTTTTCCCAGTTTGTCCTGAGTACGCTGATACCCCGTATGTGGGGGTAAACCACTGTTTTGGAGCACGGCAGGGCTCGTAAGGGAAGGCACGCCATTTGGCTTTTTAAATGTAAAATTATCTCCAATCATTAGCGGACACCATGTCGCGTTTGGAGAGCCCCTGTGTGCCTAAACATTGCATATCCCCCACAAATGACCCCATTTTGGAAACTAGACCCCCAAAGGAACTAATCTAGATGTGTGGTGAGCACTTTGAACCCCCAAGTGCTTCACAGGAGTTTATAACGCTGAACCATGAAAAAAAAAAAAATCTTTTCTCAAAAATGATTTTTTAGCCCGCAATTTTTTATTTTCCCAAGGATAACAGGAGAAATTTGACCCCAAAAGTTGTTGACCATTTTCTCCTGAGTACGTTGATACCCCATATGTGGGGGTAAACCACTGTTTGGGCACATGCCGGGGCTCGGAAGTGAAGTAGTGATGTTTTGAAATGCAGACTTTGATGGAATGGTCTGCGGGTGTCACGTTGCGTTTGCAGAGTCCCTGATGTGGCTAAACAGTGGAAACCCCCCACAAGTGACCCCATTTTGGAAACTAGACCCCCAAAGGATCTTATCTAGATGTGTGGTGAGCACTTTGAACCCCCAAGTGCTTCACAGAAGTTTATAACGCAGAGCAGTGAAAATAATAAATACGTTTTCTTTCCTCAAAAATAATTTTTTAGCCCAGAATTTTTTATTTTCCCAAGGGTAACAGGAGAAATTTGACCCCAATAGTTGTTGTCCAGTTTCTCCTGAGTACGCTGATACCCCATGTGTGGGGGTAAACCACTGTTTGGGCACACGTCGGGGCTCAGAAGGGAAGTAGTGACTTTTGAAATGCAGACTTTGATGGAATGGTCTGCGGGTGTCACGTTGCGTTTGCAGAGCCCCTGGCGTGCCTAAACAGTAGAAACCCCCACAAGTGACCCCATTTTGGAAACTAGACCCCCCAAGGAACCTATCTAGATATGTGGGGAGCACTTTGAACCCCCAAGTGCTTCACAGACGTTTACAACGCAGAGCCGTGAAAATAAAAAATCATTTTTCTTTCCTCAAAAATGATGTTTTAGCAAGCAATTTTTTATTTTCACAAGGGTAACAGGATAAATTGGACCCCAATAATTGTTGCGCAGTTTATCCTGAGTATGCTGGCACCCCATTTGTGGGGGTAAACCACTGTTTGGGTACACGTCAGGGCTCGGAAGTGAGGGAGCACCATTTGACTTTTTGAATACAAGATTGGCTGATGTGCCTAAACAGTGGAAACCCCTCAATTCTACCTCCAACACTAACCCCAACACACCCCTAACCCTAATCCCAACTGTAGCCATAACCCTAATCACAACCCTAACCACAACCCTAATTCCAACCCTAACCCTAAGGCTATGTGCCCACGTTGCGGATTGGTGTGAGATTTTTCCGCACCATTTTTGAAAAATCCGTGGGTAAAAGGCACTGCGTTTTACCTGCGGATTTACCGTGGATTTCCAGTGTTTTTTGTGCGGATTTCACCTGTGGATTCCTATTGAGGAACAGGTGTAAAATGCTATGGAATCCGCACAAAGAATTGACATGCTGCGGAAAATACAACGCAGCGTTTCCGCGCTGTATTTTCCGCACCATGGGCACAGCGGATTTGGTTTTCCATAGGTTTACTTGGTACTGTAAACCTGATGGAACTCTGCAGCGAATCCGCAGCGGCCAATCCACTGCGGATCCGCAGCCAAATCCGCACCGTGTGCACATAGCCTAATTCCAAAGGTATGTGCACACCCTGCGGAAAATGCTGCAGATCCGCAGCAGTTTCCCATGAGTTTACAGTTCAATGTAAACCTATGGGAAACAAAAATCGCTGTATACATGCTGCAGAAAAACTGCACGGAAACGCAAGGGTTTACATTCGGCAGCATGTCACTTCTTTCTGCGGATTCCGCAGCGGTTTTACAACTGCTCCAATACTAAACCGCAGTTGTAAAACCGCAGTGAAATGCGCAGAAAATCCGCGGTAAATCCGCGATAAATCCGCAGCGGTTTAGCACTGCGGATTTATCAAATCCGCTGTGGAAAAATCCGCAGAGGAACAGAATACGTGTGCACATACCGAAACCCTAACCCTAGCCCTAACCATAACCCTAGCCCTAACCCTAACCCTAACCCTAACCCTAATCCCAACCTTAGTGGAAGAAAAAAAAATTTTCTTTATTTTATTATTGTCCCTACCTATGGGGGTGACAAAGGGGAGGGGTAATTTAGTATTTTTTTTATTTTGATCACTGTGAGGTTTTATCACAGTGATCAAAATGCACTTGAATCGAATCTGCCGGCCGGCCATTTTGGAAGATGGCGGCACCCAGGAAAGAAGACGGTCGGACCCCGGGAGGATCGGTAAGTATGATGGGGTGGGGGGGAGCACGGGGGGGTGGATCGGAGCATGGGGGGGTGGATCGCAGTACGGGGGGTGGATCGCAGTGCGGGGGGGGTGGATCGGACTACAGGGGGGTGGATCGGAGTGCAGGGGGGTGGATCGGACTGCAGGGGGGTGGGATTGGAGCACGGGGGGAGCAGACAGGAGGACGGGGGAGCGGAGCACAGGACTGAGGGGAGCGGGCCACAGATCGGAGGGCTGGGGGGGCGATCGGTGGGGTGGGGGGGGCACATTAGTGTTTCCAGCCATGGCCAATGATATTGCAGCATCAGCCATGGCTGGATTGTAATATTTCACCAGTTTTTTAGGTGAAATATTACAAATCGCTCTGATTGGCAGTTTCACTTTCAACAGCCAATCAGAGCGATCGTAGCCACGGGGGGGTGAAGCCACCCCCCCTGGACTAAATTACAACTCCTCCTGTCCCTGCAGGCCGGGTGAAATTACAGTTAACCCTTTCACCCGGCCTGCAGGAGCCCAATCCGGGCATGACGCATATGCTGCGTCACAGGTCGGAATGGCACAGGTTTTCATGACGCATACAGTGCGTCAAAGGTCGGGAAGGGGTTAAATTTTTGTGGAAATTCAAAAACTGAAAAGTGGGTCATGCAATATTATTCAACCCCTTTAACTTAATACTTTGTTGCGCCACCTTTTGCTGCGCTTACAGCTGCAAGTCGCTTGAGGTATGTCTCTATCAGTTTTGTACATCGAGAGACTGAAATTCTTGCCCAACTCGAGCCCAGTGAGGTTTGATGGAGATCATTTGTGAACAGCAGTTTTCAGCTCTTTCCACAGATTCTCGATTGGATTGAGGTCTGGACTTTGACTTGGCCATTCTAACACCTGGACACATTTATCAGATGATTGCAGCTTTAAATCCCCTAGGGGAACTTACAAGTACAGTAAAAAAAAATAAAGTCTTTAAAAATATAAAAACCCACATAAAAGTTCAAATAACTCCCTTATTGCCACATAAAAAAATGGACATTTTTGGCATTGCTGCATTTGTAAAAGTCCAATCTATCAAAATATTAAGTAAACTAGATGGTGGCCTGATTCTAACGCATCAGGCATTCTAGAATATGTATGTATGTATATAGCAGCTGCATAGTATATAGCACAGGCCACGTAGTATATAGGAGTACTACGTGGCCTGTGGTATATACCATGTGGCTGCTATATACATACATACATATTGTAGAATACCCAATGCGTTAATATAGGCCACGCAGTAAATAACACAGCCCACATAGTATATAACACAGCCCACACAGTATATAGCAGCCACGCAGTATAGAGCAGCCACGCAGTATATAACACAGCCCACGTAGTATGTAACACTGGCCACGTAATATATAGCACAGCCCACATAGTATCTAACAGTGGCCACGTAGTATATAGCACGCAGTATAGAACACAGCCACATAGTATATAACACTGCTCACGTAGTATATAGCAGCCATGTAGTATATAATGACGCAGCCCACGCAGTATAGAACACAACCCACATAGTATCTAACACTGGCCAGGGAGTATATAGCAGCCACGCGGTATCTAACACAGCCCACGTAGTATTTAGCAGTGTGGGCACCATATCCCTGTTAAAAAAATTGTTAAAATAAATAATAGTTATATATTCACCCGCCGGCGGGATCCAGCGTAGATCCAGCAAACCTCTGGCGATGCGCGCGCGTGGCTGCCGCCATCTTGCGTTTCCAGGATGCATTGTGAAATTACCCAGATCACTTACGGTCTCGCAAGACCGGTAAGTCTTCTGGGTAATTTCGCAATGCATCTCTGGGAACGGAAGCTGGCGGCAGGCGCAAGTGCATCGTTGGATTACGGAAGGTGAGAATAGCAGGTTTTTTGTTTTTTTATTATTTTTAACATTAGATCTTTTTACTATTGATGCTGCATAGGCAGTATCAATAGTAAAAACTTGGTCACACAGGGTTAATAGCGGCGGTAACGGAGTGAGTTACCTGCGGCATAACGCGGTCCATTACCACTGGCATTAACCCTGTGTGAGCGGTGACTGGAGGGGAGTATGAAGCAGGTGCCAGGCACTGACTGCAGGGGAGTAGGGAGGGACTGATGTTCGTCCTTCATTTTCGAAGATGACCATGACTTCAGGGTTTTCTTTATTGTGCGTCGACCGCTGTATGGGAAACCCGACAGCTGCGGTAGGCTGGCCAGGTGAAATGAAGCAGACTATGTTTGAGGCACCTTTTCTAGCCCCTTCCACGATTGAGGTGAGCAGAGTGATCCTGAACAGGACTGCTCAGACACCCAGGAGGCTGCCGAACTCCACTGCTGCTTCGGTCCAGTAGAGAGCGACCATATGGCCTTGGCCGCCTGTGTGCAGGTTCGTGACTACAGCTTCCAGTGACTCCACACCTGCTGCTTTGCCACTCTCCCATCGCCACAGGACTTTAGATATGCAGTGGTTGAAGTCATGACTTGCGCTTGACTTGGATTAAAGTGAGGAGGAGTTGCGCAGTCGTCAACCTCACTCTCTCGCCCGTACCTATCGAGCCCCAGTGGCAAGAGCTAGGCGAGACAACTGGAGATAGGTCAGGGTGCAGTGGATGGCCAGCAGTGTCCTATATGTGCCTCACTGCGCCCTCTCAGCGCTCCACAACACTGTGCTGGAAATCGCTTGTCTGTCCGTTGAACCTTGGTTTATTCCGCACAGTCTGCCATATCCAGTCTTCACATGCAAGGGTAGGCAAACCCTTGAAAATCACTGTAGGTCTCAAAGAAACCCAACAGCTACCCTCACCTGGTTTGGTGTTCCGGGGTGTACCCGCTGCCGCATGCTAGATGCTACTTGGAGGTACAGGTGAGAGTTGAGCATCAGATGAGGACCAAAGATGGAAGAGCTGTCCAAAGAGGACACGGCAAGCACTCCACCAGAGGTGCTACCTCTATCTAGATACCCCATATACCCCGAGGGAGGGACTAATCGGACTGTGGCCGCCACTGGTTGGTCACGGCAGCCATGACAGGCAGCTGGTGAGACCAGTCAGCGACTTGCATTTCCATGACAGACAAAGGCCGCAACCAATGAATATCCGAGCCAGACAGAAAGACAGAAGGACAGACAAAAGTGACCCTTAGACAATTATATAGTAGATTATTTCATTTGGTAAATGGCGTAGCAAGAAACAAAATCAAAACTCCAGAATTGCGCTTTTTTGGCATCCGCAACATTACAATAAAATGCAATAAGAGGTGATCAAGTCAGAGTATCTACCCCTAAATTGTATTAATAAAAATCTTGCAAAAGTTCAAGAAAAAAGAAACGCACTTACCCCAGGTGTGGTGGTCACAATTTATTCGGACATATAAAACAACAACGGCAGGGAGGAAAGTGAATGAGAACGGACTACGGCCGTTTCGTGCTATGCAGCACTTCAACGGGTCCTTGATCATAGCACGAAACGGCCGTAGTCCGTTCTCATTCACTTTCCTCCCTGCCGTTGTTGTTTTATATGTCCGAATAAATTGTGACCACCACACCTGGGGTAAGTGCGTTTCTTTTTTCTTGAACTTTTGCAAGATTTGGATTGTGTTTTTTCCCTTGGAGCTGCACCCCCATTGGTCATATAGGGAACGCTTCTAGCTGGTATCCTATGCTGTTCGCATGCACTGGGTTGAAGATTTTAGGGTCAGGCTTATAGCAGCAGTGCGGTGACATTTGTTTCTTTTTTTGGACTGTATTAATAAAAATGTTAGCTCAGGCTGCAAAAATTAAGCTATCACGCAGAACAATAACCCAAACATTTAAAACATTACAGGTTTTGGAAAATGGAGACAAAAGCACATTTTTTTTTACAACTTTTAAATTTTTTTTCACCACCTCTATAAAAAATATATACACGCTTGGTATGTGCGTCTGACCTGGAGAATCATGTTGCTAGGTCAGTTTTTTCCATATAGTGAACATGTTAAATAAATTCCCCCACCAAAAATTGAGAAATTGCACTTTTTTGCAGTTACAACGCACTTGGAATTTTTTTCCAGTTTTACAGTGCATCACATGATAAAATAAATGACATAATTCAAAATGGAAACTCATCCCGCAAAAAACATGCCTTCATATGGCTATATGGAGAGAAAAATAAAAAAGTTATAGCTTTTAGAAGAAGGGGAGGCAGAAAACAAAAACGAAAAAATGGAAAATTGTCCAAGTGTGAAGGGGTTAATGGAGGGTCAGGAGCTTAAATAGTGTGAGCCATGGCTCACAGAAAGAAGCTAATAAGGTAACAAATTGAAAGTCAACTCCCAAGTTTCCTGTCTGTATGATGCCTCTAATGACAGAACAGCTACCAAAAGGCTGCATTGTTGCGAGCAGTGACCACTGACCACATGAAAGTTATAAACTTAGGGAAATACTAGTTCTCAATTGTGTATTTAGACAAACTGACAGGGTTACTTACTTACCTTTCCTTGCTCATGGTTTGTCTGACTAGCTTGCTGGTCACTCTCCTCATAACATGCTTCGTCAGCGAAAACCAGATTCCTAGGTATCTGGAAAGTTTGAAAAGCAGAGCTTTCCTAAGTCCTGCCATGAGGAGTAGTTTGCGCTAAGTCAGAACATGAAAGCTCCATTTTGAGTAGACTGATGCCATAATAGATAAATAGAAGATAGATAGATGATAGATAGTTTACACATGCCACCCCCAATGAGGTATGACGCAGCAACAAATTGTTAGGGTTAGCGGAACGCACCAAATAATATAAAGGGAGATAAGAGGTGCGTTCGCAGCCTGGGGTCCACCGTGCAGAGTTGGAACCTGCTGCTGAGTAATGGCGGATGGACGCTTGCACACACGTGGGTTTAGACCTCACCCAGTGTGAATGGAAGCGAACTCTGTTGCTTCACAGAGTCGCCAAATATACTCTGCGCCCTGTTAGCAGTCACAGGGTGCAGCTGAAAGACGCTAGTGGGATCCATATGAATCATCCCCACTAAACTGGTGATTAGACTCGCTCTGACCCTCGGTGGCTTTTGAGCCCGTGCCTGAAGTCAGATGTTTAGTCCAAGCAGGAATTTCCACCCTAAACTGACTGGTTGACAGGGCTAACTAAAACATTTACCGCACTGAGTGCGTACAGCGCCACTCTGGCGGACGCCACTAACCACCCTAACTAGGGTCAGGAAAGCACACTGACTGCGCACGGAGCCGCACTGGCAGTTGCTGCCAATAGACGCTGTAGCTTGTGCTTAGTGCTGGATGGCACAGTCTGGTGCTAGGTAGTTCAATCACTTAAGTACTTTCAACAACACTAGGGATGGGAATGATTAAGGAGCTTTCACCAGATTCAGTCATACATCCACACACACACAATTTCAGCTTTATACTAGCGCATGGCCGAGTGGCCATGCGAACCTTTTCTAGCTGTAACCTTCCGGGACCTTCGTAGTGATCCAATCGGAGATGCTACAGGACCTCCACTCCAATGAGAGGTCGTCCTGTGGGCATGCTCAGTAGAAGAAAAGCAGGACTTAGTCCCTCAAACATCTGCTTGCCGCTGATCAATGCTGGTTACAAAGGCTGAGCCTGGAAAGGCAGCTGTAACCAAACGCACAGTATCTGCTTGAGCCAGACGCTGGGATAGACGTCTCTGCTGAGCAGGCTCCACTGTGGCTGGAGGAGAATGGGAGACTGCAGCGGACGTGGTTCAAGATTCCCCCTGTGCAGCGGCGGGAACTCGACACCTAAGGCTATTTTCACACTTGCATCTGTACGGGCCCGTCGCTATGCGTCGGGCCGACGCACGTTGTGAAATAAATGAACAACAGGGGCAGCGGATGCAGTTTTTCAGTGCATCCACTGCCCCATTGTAATGTCCGGGGAGAAGGGGGCGGAGTTTCGGCCGTGCAAGCGCGGTCGAAAATGGGGGACGCGACGCACAAAAACAGTTACATGTAACTTTTTTTGTGCCGACGGTCTGCCAAAACCCGACGCATCCGTCATACGATGGATGCAACGTGTGGCCATACGCCGCAATGCGTCGCTAATGCAAGTCTGTGGAGAAAAAAACGCATTCTGCAGGCAACTTTGCAGGATGCATTTTTTCCCCAAAACGACGCATTGCGACGTACGTCACACAACGCAAGTGTGAAAGTAGCCTTACACAAATACCCTTGAAAGAAGCAAGAGAGGCTGAAACGTTTGCAAGTGGAAATTTTGTGGATTTTGGTTTTTATCCTTCTGAGCACAACTGACAACCTACATATGGTTGTGCAATCTTTGTTATCCTTCTAGTTTACATAGATAGATAGATACATTTATTTAAGGTTTTTAATATATGAAATAATACCTATTTATACTATTATGATCACAAGTTTTAAGTCATCCTGACAGCTAGTCAAAATTTGTACAGTGTATTTGGATTAGAAGCCACACACTTTTCCCATAAGAAAAGTAAATGAGGTCTTTTGTGAGGCATTAAATTAAAAACGTTCAATATCACAATCTTGTGCCATTTGCTTCCTGGTCTTTAAAGTCCTTTATGCTTTTAAATTGTTTTGATTTAATTGGAAATTTATGATCTATGATTTGTGGGCTTCATAAAATTACAGTGAGCAAAAGGAACAGTTTATTAGAGATATTTCCAGCATAAATAGAAGCAACGGTATCTTAAATATGCACTCCTGTTTAATACAATTAACTTTATTTAATTATTCAGGAATATTATTCACAGAAATAATCAATCTGACTACTTTTATTCTGTAATGAAACATTATTTTGCTATGCAGTCTCAATAAATATCCAAAATACCTATTCTATATATCCAAATCTAATGATTTACACTATTATATTTAAACTCAATTGAATTGAATCAGGGTTCTTAATCTTAACCTACTTCATTTGCATCCCAACTTTATGCCATATACATAATAAGAGCAGTTCAAATGCATTTTGTTCATTAAACATAAAAACAGAGTCTCTGCTTTTTCTTGTTTTAGACTCAATTCATATCTGCATAATGGTTTCCATAAAAAATTGAAATGACAAAGCAATGCTAGACTTATTGAACATCTAACACCCCTAGTGCTTGGCCGATCTCTCCCACCACCACCAATGTCATCCTCATCAAATAAGACAGAATCTGAAATGAAGACCTAAAGCATGCCTCTTGTACAGGTAGTATTTAAACCAACACACAATACAAAAAAAATGACAATATATAGTAAATATTTATATTACTCTCTCATTACTAGGAATGTTTTGGCTGTTCGTGTCCAGTGCTATCGTGTCCAGTGCTATATTTCTTAGTGGATTATATATATATATATATATGGTCTGGAGGGCATCTAAAAATTGCTGAAAATCCTGGAATCAGCACTGAAATGTCACGGAAACAGCATGGGGAAGACCTGGAAGCATCTCTGAATCCCAGGTTAGTGCTAGGAGTAATGTTGTCAGAGTATTATGCCACTTTTAGGGACTGACAATAAAACATACAAAACCATAGTTAAAATGGATTTTACTGGACAAAATTTTAAGAAACACTTTCTAGGATAATGACTAGTAAGTAAGTAAGGCAAAATAAATAAGAGAAAAAAATGTTCTTCCAGACCTTGGGCTATGTTCACACACAGTGTTTTCCTGTTTTTTGCACATCTGCAGTGCCTTCAATGGTGAAAAAAACATTCAACAGAAAATTAAATTTTATCATTTTAATCCCTTTTCTGGCCATGTGATGTGTGAGACATGATCAGACACATCCCGTTTAATTTATGAAGGAGGGACTCTGAAAGTCACAATTTTTTTCATTGTTGGAGGGCCAATAGGTGGCCCTCACTATCGTCAGGGGTCCATCAGGCAACCCTCACTCTGATCTTAGAGGGCCATTACCCAGACCTAGCTAAACATTTTTAGAGTGCCAGCAGACAGCTATGCTTTGCATAGCGGTATATTGCTACTGCAATATAATTTATCCATCTGAGGTGGGCAAATTTTCTTTTTTGCATTAATGCTCCAAAGTTTGAAATGCTCCTTAATGAAGCTTGGGTGAAATGCACATAGGGGCTTGGTGACCTTGCTATACATACCCTCATTTGGGAACATCACTTGATGTAAGTACTTGGCTTTCTATTGACATTTACACTATTTTTCTAGTAGTATCCATGGATTCATGCGGATCCATCTGCTCTCGTGCACTGTATGTATTACTTGCATTTATAAGTGTAGTTGTGCTCCAATTCTAGAGATAATCTGTATGTATCTGTGATCTTTATTATTATTTTAATATTTTCAATAAAATATATGTTTTATGAGACTCTTTAACACAATCCATTTATTTGGAAATGAATGTTTGTAATTTGGAGGGCCAGCTGGCCGCCCAGATAATTTATAGTGGCCCAACAGGCAGCCCCCATTATTTTTAGATTGCCAGCAAGCATCTTGTGGATAAATGAGACCAAGATACAGATTTTTGTTAAAGCACATCATTTTACTGTTTACTGTAAATGGAATGAGGCCTACAAATAAAAGAACACAGTAGTTACAGTCAAATATTGTGGAGGTTAAAACATATTTTGGGGTTGTATTGCTGTCTTTTGCCTTGGGTGCCTTGACTGTGTGCAAGGCATTATGAAATGTGAAGAATCCCATAGGATTTTGGTTTGCTATGTAGTGCTTGGGGTCAGAAAGCTTGGTTTGTATCCTAGGTCATTAGTGTTCCAGCAGGACAATGACCCCCAAGCATACTTCAAGAAGCACCCAGAAATAGATGGAAACAAAAGCACTGGAGAGTTAAGAAGTGTTAATTCCAGCTCCAGTAGCATAAAGTCTCCCACTTACATACAGTTGGTACAGAGAAACTGTGAATGGACACATTCAATCAATTAATTTTGCCTGCTTTGAGATGAATTTATAAGTACAGATCACTGTAAAAATGAGTTAGTTAATGGGTGCTTGGAAAAAAGCAGCAGCAAGGCTTAGAATTTATAAGGCAATTATCCTTGAATAAATGTCTGTCATACGCTATACCTACAGCCACACCTCACCATAGATGAATTGCAGATAAGAGAGGCATTATTGTAGAATATAGAAGGGACATAAACTGGCCTTGAAAATATTTTTTCTTGTACATGGCAGCAACAAACTGGAGGAATGCAAACACCACTGCTAGCTTTGATAAATTTCAGAGTACAGATCACCATAAAAAACATGAATCAGTCAATAAGTGCAGGGAAAAAAATCAGCAGCAAGGCTTAAATTTAGAAGGCAATAATCCCTAACTAGATGCTTTTCATACACTATACCTACTGCCACATCTCACCCTGTTGTGAATTCTGTGGTCAAGCTCCCTCCTGTGGTCATGAGTGGTACTTCGGCTGGTTCTGTCTATGAGCTTCCTCTGGTGGATGTGAGTGGGGCTGCGGCTTCTGAGTTTCCTTCCTCAGGTGACGAGGTTAAGTCGTTAGGTGCTGCTCTATTTAACTCCACCTAGTTCTTTGTTCCTTGCCTCCAGTCAATGTTCCAGTATTGGTCTTGCTCTCTCCTGGATCGTCTTGTGGCCTGTCTGCCCTGCATAAGCTAAGCTCTGCTTGTGTTACTTTTGTTTGCTATTTTTTCTGTCCAGCTTGCTATATTGGTTTTTCTTGCTTGCTGGAAGCTCTGGGACGCAGAGGGAGCACCTCCGTACCGTTAGTCGGTACGGAGGGTCTTTTTGCGCCCTCTGCGTGGTTGTTTGTAGGTTTTTGTGCTGACCGCAAAGCTATCTTTACTATCCTCGGTCTATTCAGTAAGTCGGGCCTCACTTTGCTAAAACCTATTTCATCTCTGTGTTTGTATTTTCATCTTTACTCACAGTCATTATATGTGGGGGGCTGCCTTTTCCTTTGGGGAATTTCTGTGAGGCAAGGTAGGCTTATTTTTCTATCTTCAGGACTAGCTAGTTTCTCAGGCTGTGCCCGAGGCGCCTAGGTCTGGTCAGGAGCGCTCCACGGCGACCTCTAGTGTGGTGTGATAGGATTAGGGATTACGGTCAGCAGAGTTCCCACGTCTCAGAGCTCATCCTATGTTATTAATAACTATCAGGTCACTTTGTGTGCTCTTAACCACCAGGTCCATTGTGTTTCTGAATCACGAGTTCATAACAGTACTGGAGGCCCAAAGTACTAATGCTTCTCAATAGAGGGAAAAGAGAAGTTCTGAGACCATTTTTTTTTCTCTGCACTGTGTTTTGTCTTTCTTTTCCCCTAGACATTTGGGTGGTTCAGGACACAGGTGTAGTGATGGACATTAAAGGTCTGTTTTCTTGTGTGGATCATCTCGCTGCAAGAGTACAAAATATTCAAGAAATTGTGGTTCAGAAATCTATGTTAGAACCTAGAATTCCTATTCCTGACTTATTTTCTGGAGATAGAGCTAAGTTTCTGAATTTCAAAAATAATTGTAAACTGTTTCTGGCTTTGAAACCCCGCTCCTCTGGTGACCCAGTTCAACAAGTTAAGATCATTATTTCTTTATTACGAGGCGACCCTCAAGACTGGGCATTTTCTCTTGCGCCAGGAGATCCTGCATTATGCGATATTGATGCGTTTTTTCTGGCGCTCGGATTGCTGTATGATGAACCTAATTCAGTGGATCAGGCAGAGAAAAATTTGCTGGCTCTGTGTCAGGGTCAGGATGAGGTAGAGATATATTGTCAGAAGTTTAGGAAGTGGTCTGTGCTCACTCAGTGGAATGAATGTGCGCTGGCAGCAATTTTCAGAAAGGGTCTCTCTGAAGCCCTTAAGGATGTCATGGTGGGATTTCCTATGCCTGCTGGTCTGAATGAGTCTATGTCTTTGGCCATTCAGATCGATCGACGCTTACGTGAGCGTAAAAATGTGCACCATTTGGCGGTAATATCTGAGCATAAACCTGAGCCTATGCAATGTGATAGGACTTTGACCAGAGCTGAACGGCAAGAACACAGACATCGGAATGGGCTGTGTTTTTATTGTGGTGCTTCCACTCATGCTATCTCCGATTGTCCTAAGCGCACTAAGCGGTTCGCTAGGTCTGCCACCATTGGTACGGTACAGTCTAAATTTCTTTTGTCCGTTACTTTGATCTGCTCTTTGTCATCCTATTCTGTCATGGCATTTGTGGATTCAGGCGCTGCCCTGAATTTGATGGACTTGGACTTTGCTAGGCGCTGTGGGTTTTTCTTGGAGCCCTTGCAGTATCCTATTCCATTGAGAGGAATTGATGCTACGCCTTTGGCCAAGAATAAGCCTCAGTACTGGACCCAACTGACCATGTGCATGGCTCCTGCGCATCAGGAGGATATTCGCTTTTTGGTGTTGCATAATCTGCATGATGTGGTCGTGTTGGGGTTGCCATGGCTACAAGTCCATAACCCAGTATTGGATTGGAAATCTATGTCTGTGTCCAGCTGGGGTTGTCAGGGGGTACATGGTGATGTTCCAGTTCTGTCTATTTCATTATCCACCCCTTCTGAGGTCCCAGAGTTCTTGTCGGATTACCGGGATGTATTTGATGAGCCCAAGTCCAGTGCCCTACTTCCGCATAGGGATTGCGATTGTGCTATCGATTTGATTCCTGGTAGTAAGTTCCCTAAGGGTCGACTGTTTAATTTGTCTGTACCTGAGCACGCCGCTATGCGGAGTTACGTAAAGGAATCCTTGGAGAAGGGTCATATTCGCCCGTAGTCGTCGCCATTGGGAGCAGGGTTCTTTTTGTGGCCAAGAAGGATGGTTCGTTGAGACCTTGTAGTGATTACCGCCTTCTAAATAAAATCACAGTCAAATTTCAGTACCCCTTGCCGCTGCTGTCTGATTTGTTTGCTCGGATTAAGGGGGCTAGTTGGTTCACCAAGATAGATCTTCGTGGTGCGTATAATCTTGTGCGTATTAAACAGGGCGATGAATGGAAAACAGCATTTAATACGCCCGAAGGCCATTTTGAGTACCTGGTTGTTAGGGGTCGAGTTCCTGCTTCTGCACAGGGGGAATCTCGAGCCACTTCCGCTGCGGTCTCCCATTCTTGTCCAGCCGCAGTGGAGCCTGCTCAGCAAGGACGTCGGTCCCAGCGTCTTGCTCATTCTCACTCTGTTCTGAGAGTTAGTGCTGCTTCTCCAGTCTCTGCCATTAAAGTCAGTGCTGGTCAGCAGCGAGCGGACTTCTCTGGGACTAAGTCCTTGTCTGCATGTACTGAGCATGCCCAGCGTAAGGTCTCCCGTTGGAGATCGAGGGTCATGTGCTCAGGCTCTGCAGCACATTCCATTGGTCCTCTTGGCAGGTCCTAGAAGGGCAAAAGTGCTGTGGCCACTTCCTGTGCTGCTGTTATATAAACTGCGCATGACCGCACGGCCATGCGCTAGTATTGTCAAACAATTGTTGATGTGTGTATGTTGTGAGTGCAAGTCGTCCTTGGAAACCCCTTCCCTATTGAATGTCTGTTCGCGGAAGGTGTATGGCTGCTACCTAGCGCCCGACTTAGCCTACAGCACTAAAAACACATCTCAGCGTCCTGTAGCTGTGCCTGCCAGTACGGCGCCGTGCGCCTGTCTTGCGCTTTCCATACCCGAGTCTGGGTGGTTAGTGGCGTCCGTTAGTGCGGCATCGCTCGCACTCTTGTGCACTTATATTCCTTAAGGTTCTCTACACACCCAGTTGCGGTGTTACGCCAGCAAGGGTCTAATCGGGCTCCAATCCCTTCTGGGGTTAAGTCCGCTGACCACTTGCTCGCGCACTAGTGTGGTACTGCGGTCCTGTGGATTAACAGGATCGCTTTCTTCACGCTGGGTGAGGTTTAACCCACGCGTGTATCCTTTAGTGTACCGCCATATTGTCCGTCTTGCTAGCTGCAGGGTCTTTTACCTGCACGGTGGACCTCGGACTGCGAACGCACCTAGTTTCTTACCATCTATACATGGTGCGTTCTGCCAGTCCTTAACAGAATACTAGCGCCAAGGTCTGGCTAGTATGGCGGACATTCAGCAATCTTTGCGGTATATCCAGCAGTTGGAGGGTAGGTTGAAGGTTCTCGAGAACTCAACCTCAGCTGTGGATGTTACCGCAGTTGCTGTAAAGGCTGCTGGCGTGGCGGCAGCAACCTTGTCCACTGCCACCCCTGTTCCGACATTATCCCGCCTTCCGTTGCCAGAAAAATTTTCTGGAGATTGCAAAACTTGTAGGGGATTCGTGAGTCAGTGCTCTATCCACCTCGAGCTCCTGGCTGCACGTTTTCCTACAGAGCGGGCTAAGGTGGGATTTATTGTCTCGCTGTTGTCGGACAGGGCGTTGGAGTGGGCTACGCCGCTGTGGGAGCGGGATGATCATGTGGTGCAGAGTGCTCCGTTGTTTCTGGGCACGCTGAAAAAAGTCTTTCTAGGACCTCAACTCACCCATGATACAGCGCTCCAACTACTGGCATTAACTCAGGGTGAGTCCTTGGTCAGCCATTTTTCTGTCCGATTCCGTACTTTAGCTTCCGAGCTGGAGTGGTCGGACAAAGCCCTTATCCCCATATTCTGGAGGGGCCTGGCTGACCATGTTAAGGACGCTCTGGCCACTAGGGAGATTCCTGCCACACTGGAGGAGTTAATATCTATTTCTACTCATATAGACCTCCGTTTTAACGAGCGGAGGTTGGAACGAGCCCAGTGTAGGCAGAGGTTTCGGCTGGCTCCTACCTTCGCCAAACCTTTGGAATCCCCAGTCCAGGCATCTGAGTCACATGAGACCTTGGAGGTGACACGAGCGGGATCTAAGTCTCAGTCCGCTCGTGCACATAAGGTCCGTCATGTTTGCCAGCAGTCAGGACGTCTTGTCTCCAAGAGTCCTCAGCGGTCGGGGAAACGTCAGCGTCTAGTGGCAGTTGGAGGAGGTACACTAGACACGGCGACGTTTGCCTCAAAGTTGTCCTTCAAGGGGACAATTACCATAGGCCCATCCACTCTTACGGTCGAGCTTTGCTTGGATTCTGGGGCAGAGGGTAACTTTATGTCCTCCGCCTTTGCCCAGCGTCACGCAATACCCTTGGTGATGCTCGCCCAGCCAGTGACCGTTCGAGTGGTAAATGGGTCAACACTACCTTCACAGATTACCCACCAAACCATTCCTTTCACGCTGTCTGTGTCTCCATCACATCAGGAGATAATCTCCCTATTAGTCATTCCTGAGGGAATTGATGAGGTCCTGTTGGGGATGCCATGGCTTCGCTACCATTCTCCTCATATTGAGTGGTCCTCTGGGAGAATTTTGGGATGGAGTAAATCCTGTGAGGGTAGATGTCAGAGGGAGTGCGTTCAGGTTGCTACTACACAGGTACCCGCAGATCTTTCCTCTCTCCCCAAGCACTATTGGTCCCATGCAGACGTGTTCTCCAAAAGAGCTGCGGAGACTCTTCCGCCTCACCGCCCCTATGACTGTCCTATTGACCTCTTGCCTGGTGCTGAGCCTCCCCGGGGTCGAGTCTACCCGTTATCTCTCCCGGAGACGGAGGCAATGTCCCAGTATATTCAGGAGAATCTGGCAAGAGGATTCATTAGGAAGTCAGTGTCACCGGCAGGGGCTGGGTTCTTCTTCGTACAGAAGAAGACTGGAGACTTACGTCCATGCATAGACTACAGGGGTCTTAACGCCATTACCGTTAAGAACAAGTACCCATTACCCCTGATATCTGAGCTCTTTGATAGGCTACGGGGAGCAAAGGTATTTACAAAGTTAGATCTGCGGGGTGCTTACAACCTGATTCGCATCCGTGAGGGGGATGAATGGAAGACGGCTTTTAACACCAGGGATGGGCACTATGAATATCTAGTGATGCCCTTTGGGCTCTGTAATGCCCCAGCCGTTTTCCAAGACTTTGTGAATGACATCTTTCGGGATATGCTCACCACCTCGGTCGTAGTCTATCTGGATGACATTCTCATCTACTCTCCAGATATAGACTCCCATCGGAGAGATGTTCGCAAAGTCTTCGACCTCTTACGGGCAAACTCCCTCTACGCTAAGTTGGAGAAGTGTGTGTTTGAGCAGGAGTCCTTGCCTTTCCTTGGGTATATCATTTCTGCCCAGGGTTTGGCTATGGATCCTGCCAAGCTACAGGCAGTAATGGACTGGCAGGAACCCCATTCTCTTAAAGCGGTGCAGCGCTTTATGGGGTTCATTAATTACTATCGCCAGTTCATTCCACACTTCTCAACTTTGGTAGCTCCCTTGGTCGCCCTCACCAAGAAGGGAGCAAATCCCAAGTTGTGGTCAGAGGAGGTCTCCAAGGCTTTTCTCTCGATTAAGTCACACTTCGCTAGCGCTCCCATCTTACATCGCCCCGATGTAGATAAACCATTCATCTTGGAGGTGGATGCCTCATCCGTTGGTGCTGGAGCAGTCCTTTTCCAAAAGGATGCTCAAGGTCGGAAGCATCCTTGCTTCTTCTTCTCCAAAACTTTCACACCAGCGGAGAGGAATTATTCCATCGGGGACAGGGAGTTGCTAGCCATGAAGTTGGCTTTTTCAGAGTGGAGACACCTCTTGGAGGGAGCTCGCTTTCCCTTCCAAGTCTTCACTGATCACAAGAACTTGGTGTATATACAGACGGCCCAGCGGCTAAATTCTCGCCAGGCTAGATGGTCCCTGTTTTTCTCCCGGTTCCATTTTACCCTCCATTTTCTCTCCGGGGAGAAGAACGTTCGTGCCGACGCTCTCTCCCGCTCCGTAGTGTCATCTGAGGAGGAGGAGGAGGAGCCTCGGCTTATTGTCCCGCCTGAGAGCTTGAGAACTGTAGCTCCGGTTTCGCTGGAGTCTGTGCCCCCGGGCAAGACTTTCGTGCCAGCTAACTTGCGACTGGAGGTTCTCTCTTGGGCTCACTCCTCCAGAGTGGGTGGGCATTTTGGGACCAAGAGGACGTCTGAGCTTTTGGCGAGAACATATTGGTGGCCGCATATGGTCCGAGATGTCAAGGACTATATTCAGGCGTGCGTTTCTTGCGCCCAGAATCGGTCTCCTCGGCAACGGCCTGCTGGGTTGCTTTACCCTCTACCGGTGGCAGACAGGCCCTGGGAGATGGTCGGAATGGACTTTGTGGTGGGCTTACCCAAGTCGCGTGGCTGCTCCATTATTTGGGTAGTCACCGACCATTTCTCTAAGATGGTACATTTGGTACCGCTTCCTCGGTTACCCTCAGCACGGGCCTTGGCGGTGTTGTTCATGAAGCATGTTTTTCGATTGCATGGTATGCCTGATAAGATTGTCAGCGATCGGGGTCCCCAGTTCGCGTCTCGGTTTTGGAGAGAGCTCTGCCGTTTGCTCAGCATAGAGTTAAACCTCTCCTCTGCATATCATCCCGAGACGAATGGGTTGGTGGAGAGAACCAACCAGACTCTGGTGACGTATTTGCGACATTTCGTCTCCGCTAGGCAGGATGACTGGGCATCTTTGCTACCTTGGGCGGAATTTGCCTTGAACAACGCCGTAGCCGATTCCACTGGCCAAACTCCTTTTCTCCTTAATTACGGCCAGCATCCGCGTGTTCCTGTGCCCATGCCCGTGTCATCCACCGATTCTAGGGTGGCAGACTGGGCGGTGGAGGCACGGGACATCTGGGACCGCACACAGGATGCCATTCGGGCCTCCAAGGAGAGAATGAGGGTTTCGGCTGATACACACCGGCGTCCCGCTCCGGTCTTTGCTCCCGGCGACTTAGTGTGGCTCTCCGCCCGTAACATCAGGCTGCGAGTTGAGTCCACTAAGTTTGCTCCGCGCTACATTGGCCCGTTTAAAGTTCTGGAACAGGTCAACCCTGTGGTTTACCGTTTGGCCATTCCTCCACGCCTTGGTATCACCGATACCTTTCACGTTTCCCTCTTAAAACCCGTTCGTTTGTCTCGGTTTTCTGAGTTATCTGCTGGGACATCGGGTTCATCCACGGATGAGTTTGAGGTGAATGCTATTGTGGGAAGCAAGGTGGTACGTGGCAAAAAATTTTATTTGGTGGATTGGAAGGGTCATGGTCCAGAGGATAGAACCTGGGAGCCTGTGGAGCACATTCGGGCTCCGCAGCTCATTGCTGTCTTCGAACGTAGCGAGGCCCAAGGAGGGGGGGGCCCTAGGAGGGGGGGTAATGTTAGGGGTCGAGTTCCCGCTTCTGCACAGGGGGAATCTCGAGCCACTTCCGCTGCGGTCTCCCATTCTTGTCCAGCCGCAGTGGAGCCTGCTCAGCAAGGACGTCGGTCCCAGCGTCTTGCTCATTCTCACTCTGTTCTGAGAGTTAGTGCTGCTTCTCCAGTCTCTGCCATTAAAGTCAGTGCTGGTCAGCAGCGAGCGGACTTCTCTTGGACTAAGTCCTTGTCTGCATGTACTGAGCATGCCCAGCGTAAGGTCTCCCGTTGGAGATCGAGGGTCATGTGCTCAGGCTCTGCAGCACATTCCATTGGTCCTCTTGGCAGGTCCTAGAAGGGCAAAAGTGCTGTGGCCACTTCCTGTGCTGCTGTTATATAAACTGCGCATGACCGCACGGCCATGCGCTAGTATTGTCAAACAATTGTTGATGTGTGTATGTTGTGAGTGCAAGTCGTCCTTGGAAACCCCTTCCCTATTGAATGTCTGTTCGCGGAAGGTGTATGGCTGCTACCTAGCGCCCGACTTAGCCTACAGCACTAAAAACACATCTCAGCGTCCTGTAGCTGTGCCTGCCAGTACGGCGCCGTGCGCCTGTCTTGCGCTTTCCATACCCGAGTCTCGGTGGTTAGTGGCGTCCGTTAGTGCGGCATCGCTCGCACTCTTGTGCACTTATATTCCTTAAGGTTCTCTACACACCCAGTTGCGGTGTTACGCCAGCAAGGGTCTAATCGGGCTCCAATCCCTTCTGGGGTTAAGTCCGCTGACCACTTGCTCGCGCACTAGTGCGGTACTGCGGTCCTGTGGATTAACAGGATCGCTTTCTTCACACTGGGTGAGGTTTAACCCACGCGTGTATCCTTTAGTGTACCGCCATATTGTCCGTCTTGCTAGCTGCAGGGTCTTTTACCTGCACGGTGGACCTCGGACTGCGAACGCACCTAGTTTCTTACCATCTATACATGGTGCGTTCCGCCAGTCCTTAACACTGGTTATACCATTCGGGCTTTCCAATGCTCCATCAGTATTTTAGTCCTTTATGCATGACATCTTCCGAGAGAACCTGGATAAATTCCTGATTGTATACTTGGATGATATTTTGGTCTTCTCGGATGATTGGGAGTCTCACGTGAAGCAGGTTAGAATGGTGTTCCAGGTCCTGCGTGCAAATTCTTTGTTTGTGAAGGGGTCAAAGTGTCTCTTTGGTGTTCAGAAGGTTTCATTTTTGGGTTTCATTTTTTCCCCTTCTACTATCGAGATGGACCCTGTTAAAGTTCAGGCCATTTATGAATGGACTCAGCCGACATCTCAGAAGAGTCTGCAAAAGTTTCTGGGCTTTGCTAATTTTTATCGTCGCTTCATCAATAATTTTTCTAGTATTGCTAAGCCGTTGACTGATTTAACCAAGAAGGGTGCTGATGTGGTCAATTGGTCTTCTGCTGCTGTAGAAGCTTTTCAGGAGTTGAAGCGTCGTTTTTCTTCTGCCCCTGTGTTATGCCAGCCAGATGTTTCGCTCCCGTTCCAGGTCGAGGTTGATGCTTCTGAGATTGGAGCAGGGGCTGTTTTGTCGCAAAGAAGTTCTGATGGCTCGGTGATGAAACCATGTGCCTTCTTTTCCAGGAAGTTTTCGCCTGCTGAGCGTAATTATGATGTTGGCAATCGAGAGTTGTTGGCCATGAAGTGGGCATTCGAGGAGTGGCGTCATTGGCTTGAACATAGTAACATAGTAACATAGTTAGTAAGGCCGAAAAAAGACATTTGTCCATCCAGTTCAGCCTATATTCCATCATAATAAATCCCCAGATCTACGTCCTTCTACAGAACCTAATAATTGTATGATACAATATTGTTCTGCTCCAGGAAGACATCCAGGCCTCTCTTGAACCCCTCGACTGAGTTCGCCATCACCACCTCCTCAGGCAAGCAATTCCAGATTCTCACTGCCCTAACAGTAAAGAATCCTCTTCTATGTTGGTGGAAAAACCTTCTCTCCTCCAGACGCAAAGAATGCCCCCTTGTGCCCGTCACCTTCCTTGGTATAAACAGATCCTCAGCGAGATATTTGTATTGTCCCCTTATATACTTATACATGGTTATTAGATCGCCCCTCAGTCGTCTTTTTTCTAGACTAAATAATCCTAATTTCGCTAATCTATCTGGGTATTGTAGTTCTCCCATCCCCTTTATTAATTTTGTTGCCCTCCTTTGTACTCTCTCTAGTTCCATTATATCCTTCCTGAGCACCGGTGCCCAAAACTGGACACAGTACTCCATGTGCGGTCTAACTAGGGATTTGTACAGAGGCAGTATAATGCTCTCATCATGTGTATCCAGACCTCTTTTAATGCACCCCATGATCCTGTTTGCCTTGGCAGCTGCTGCCTGGCACTGGCTGCTCCAGGTAAGTTTATCATTAACTAGGATCCCCAAGTCCTTCTCCCTGTCAGATTTACCCAGTGGTTTCCCATTCAGTGTGTAATGGTGATATTGATTCCTTCTTCCCATGTGTATAACCTTACATTTATCATTGTTAAACCTCATCTGCCACCTTTCAGCCCAAGTTTCCAACTTATCCAGATCCATCTGTAGCAGAATACTATCTTCTCTTGTATTAACTGCTTTACATAGTTTTGTATCATCTGCAAATATCGATATTTTACTGTGTAAACCTTCTACCAGATCATTAATGAATATGTTGAAGAGAACAGGTCCCAATACTGACCCCTGCGGTACCCCACTGGTCACAGCGACCCAGTTAGAGACTATACCATTTATAACCACCCTCTGCTTTCTATCACTAAGCCAGTTACTAACCCATTTACACACATTTTCCCCCAGACCAAGCATTCTCATTTTGTGTACCAACCTCTTGTGCGGCACGGTATCAAACGCTTTGGAAAAATCGAGATATACCACGTCCAATGACTCACCGTGGTCCAGCCTATAGCTTACCTCTTCATAAAAACTGATTAGATTGGTTTGACAGGAGCGATTTCTCATAAACCCATGCTGATATGGAGTTAAACAGTTATTCTCATTGAGATAATCCAGAATAACATCCCTCAGAAACCCTTCAAATATTTTACCAACAATAGAGGTTAGACTTACTGGCCTATAATTTCCAGGTTCACTTTTAGAGCCCTTTTTGAATATTGGCACCACATTTGCTATGCGCCAATCCTGCGGAACAGACCCTGTCGCTATAGAGTCACTAAAAATAAGAAATAATGGTTTATCTATTACATTACTTAGTTCTCTTAGTACTCGTGGGTGTATGCCATCCGGACCCGGAGATTTATCTATTTTAATCTTATTTAGCCGGTTTCGCACCTCTTCTTGGGTTAGATTGGTGACCCTTAATATAGGGTTTTCATTGTTTCTTGGGATTTCACCTAGCATTTCATTTTCCACCGTGAATACCGTGGAGAAGAAGGTGTTTAATATGTTAGCTTTTTCCTCGTCATCTACAACCATTCTTTCCTCACTATTTTTTAAGGGGCCTACATTTTCAGTTTTTATTCTTTTACTATTGATATAGTTGAAGAACAGTTTGGGATTAGTTTTACTCTCCTTAGCAATGTGCTTCTCTGTTTCCTTTTTGGCAGCTTTAATTAGTTTTTTAGATAAAGTATTTTTCTCCCTATAGTTTTTTAGAGCTTCAATGGTGCCATCCTGCTTTAGTAGTGCAAATGCTTTCTTTTTACTGTTAATTGCCTGTCTTACTTCTTTGTTTAGCCACATTGGGTTTTTCCTATTTCTAGTCCTTTTATTCCCACAAGGTATAAACCGCTTACACTGCCTATTTAGGATGTTCTTAAACATTTCCCATTTATTATCTGTATTCTCATTTCTGAGGATATTGTCCAAGTCTACCAGATTAAGGGCATCTCTAAGCTGTTCAAACTTTGCCTTCCTAAAGTTCAATGTTTTTGTGACTCCCTGACAAGTCCCCCTAGTGAAAGACAGGTGAAACTGCACAATATTGTGGTCGCTATTTCCTAAATGCCCAACCACCTGCAGATTTGTTATTCTGTCAGGTCTATTAGATAGTATTAGGTCTAAAAGTGCTGCTCCTCTGGTTGGATTCTGCACCAATTGTGAAAGATAATTTTTCTTGGTTATTAGCAGAAACCTGTTGCCTTTATGGGTTTCACAGGTTTCTGTTTCCCAGTTAATATCCGGGTAGTTAAAGTCCCCCATAACCAGGACCTCATTATGGGTTGCAGCTTCATCTATCTGCTTTAGAAGTAGACTTTCCATGCTTTCTGTTATATTTGGGGGTTTGTAACAGACCCCAATGAGAATTTTGTTACCATTTTTCCCTCCATGAATTTCAACCCATATGGACTCGACATCCTCATTCCCTTCGCTAATATCCTCCCTTAAAGTGGACTTTAGACAAGACTTTACATAGAGACAAACCCCTCCTCCTCTCCGATTTTTACGATCCTTTCTAAACAGACTGTAACCCTGTAAGTTAACTGCCCAGTCATAGCTTTCATCTAACCATGTCTCGGTTATTCCCACTATGTCAAAGTTACCTGTAGATATTTCTGCTTCTAGTTCTTCCATCTTGTTTGTCAGGCTTCTGGCGTTTGCGAGCATGCAGTTTAGAGGATTTTGTTTTGTTCCAATCTCCTCACTGTGGATTGTTTTAGAAATGTTCTTACCTCCCTTCTGAGTATGTTTTCCTGGGTCGTCTTTGTTCGAGTCTAATGTTTTTCTTCCCGTCCCCTCTTCTTCTAGTTTAACGCCCTCCTGATGAGTGTAGCGAGTCTTCTGGCGAATGTGTGTTTCCCAGGTTTGTTGAGGTGTAGTCCGTCTCTGGCGAGGAGTCCATCATACCAGTAATTCACACCGTGGTCCAGGAATCCAAATCCTTGTTGTCTGCACCATCGTCTTAGCCAGTTGTTTGCATCAAGGATCCTGTTCCATCTCCTGGTGCCATGCCCGTCTACTGGAAGGATAGAAGAAAAAACTACCTGTGCATCCAGTTCCTTTACTTTCTTCCCCAACTCTTCAAAGTCCTTGCAGATTGTCGGTAGGTCCTTCCTTGCCGTGTCATTGGTGCCAACATGTATCAGAAGAAATGGGTGGACGTCCTTGGAGCTGAAGAGCTTTGGTATCCTATCGGTCACATCCTTGATCATCGCACCTGGAAGGCAGCATACTTCTCTTGCAGTTATGTCCGGTCTGCAGATGGCTGCTTCGGTGCCTCTCAGTAGTGAGTCTCCCACCACCACCACTCTTCGTTGCTTCTTGGCTGTACTTTTTGCTGTCACTTGTTGCTGTGTGCCCTTTTCTTTTTTGCTTGCTGGTATTGCTTCATCCTTAGGTGTGCCATCTTCATCCTCTACAAAGATTTGATATCGGTTCTTCAGTTGTGTGGTTGGTGATTTCTCCATGGTCTTCTTGCTTCTTTTGGTCACATGCTTCCACTCATCTGCTTTTGGAGGTTCTCTGACACTTTTTTCACCTTCTGTGACCAGTAGAGATGCTTCTGTTCTGTCTAGGAAGTCTTCATTCTCTTTGATGAGTTTCAAAGTTGCTATTCTTTCTTCCAGACCCCGCACCTTTTCTTCTAAAAGGGCCACTAGTCTACACTTCTGACAGGTGAAATTTAATTCTTCTTCTGGTCGATCTGTGAACATGTAGCACATGCTGCAGCTCACCATGTAGGTTGTCACATCTGCCATGTTGCTCCTAGATCCTGCTGACTTGCTGTGTGTTTTCCTTCTTGTGGAATCTACTCAGCCAAGCTCTCTTGCAATAATGTCCTACAGGCAAAAATTCCGGCGCGCGGTTTGGTGATTCTTTCCAAGCAGCTGGTCCCGGCTGTACCCAATGATCTTCTAGCTTAGGGAGACTCTTCGCTTTTCCCAGAAGGCACCTGGAATATGCAAATTAGCCTCCTCAAGCTTGAATCGCTGGTTTGGTGATTCTTTCCAAGCAGCTGGTCCCGGCTGTACCCAACGATCTTCTAGCTTAGGGAGACTTCGCTTCTCCCAGAAGGCACCTGGAATATGCAAATTAGCCTCCTGAAGCTTGAATCCCTGGTTTGGTGATGCTTTCGAAGCAGCTGGTCCCGGCTGTACCCAACGATCTTCTAGCTTAGGGAGACTTCGCTTCTCCCAGAAGGCACCTGGAATATGCAAATTAGCCTCCTCAAGCTTGAATCCCTGGTTTGGTGATTCTTTCCAAGCAGCTGGTCCCGGCTGTACCCAATGATCTTCTAGCTTAGGGAGACTCTTCGCTTTTCCCAGAAGGCACCTGGAATATGCAAATTAGCCTCCTCAAGCTTGAATCGCTGGTTTGAAGGAGCTAAGCATCGCGTGGTTGTCTTGACTGATCACAAGAACTTGACTTATCTCGAGTCTGCCAAACGGTTGAATCCTAGACAGGCTCGTTGGTCACTGTTTTTCTCCCGTTTTGACTTTGTGGTTTCGTACCTTCCGGGTTCTAAGAATGTGAAGGCGGATGCCCTGTCTAGGAGTTTTGTGCCCGACTCTCCGGGTTTGCCTGAGCCGGAGGGTATTCTCAAAGAGGGGGTAATTTTGTCTGCCATCTCCCCTGATTTGCGGCGGTTGCTGCAAAAATTTCAGTCTAATAGATCTGATCGTTGCCCAGCGGAGAAACTGTTTGTCCCTGATAAATGGACGAGTAGAGTTATCTCTGAGGTTCATTGTTCGGTGTTGGCTGGTCATCCTGGAATCTTTGGTACCAGAGATTTGGTGGCTAGATCCTTTTGGTGGCCGTCTCTGTCACGGGATGTGCGTTTGTTTGTGCAGTCCTGTGGGATTTGTGCTCGGGCTAAGCCCTGCTGTTCTCGTGCCAGTGGGTTGCTTTTGCCCTTGCCAGTCCCAAAGAGGGCCTGGACACATATCTCTATGGATTTTATTTCAGGTCTCTCAAAAGATGTCGGTCATTTGGGTGGTTTGTGATCGCTTCTCTAAGATGGTCCATTTGGTACCCTTGTCTAAATTGCCTTCCTCCTCTGATTTGGTGCCATTGTTTTTCCAGCATGTGGTTCGTTTACATGGCATTCCGGAGAACATCGTTTCTGACAGAGGTTCCCAGTTTGTTTCGAGGTTTTGGCGAGCCTTTTGTGCTAGGATGGGCATTGATTTGTCTTTTTCCTTGGCTTTCCATCCTCAGACAAATGGCCAAACTGAACGAACCAATCAGACCTTGGAAAGATATCTGAGATGTTTTGTTTCTGCTGATCAGGATGATTGGGTGTCCTTTTTGCCTTTGGCTGAGTTCGCCCTTAATAATCGGGCCAGCTCGGCTACTTTGGTTTCGCCATTTTTCTGCAATTCTGGTTTCCATCCTCGTTTCTCTTCAGGGCAGGTTGAGTCTTCGGACTGTCCTGGTGTGGATACTGTGGTGGATAGGTTGCAGCAGATTTGGACTCATGTAGTGGACAATTTGACATTGTCCCAGGAGAAGGCTCAACGTTTCGCTAACCGTAGGCGCTGTGTGGGTCCCCGACTTCGTGTTGGGGATTTGGTTTGGTTGTCGTCTCGTTATATTCCTATGAAAGTTTCCTCTCCTAAGTTTAAGCCTCGTTTCATTGGTCCGTATAGGATTTCTGAGGTTCTTAATCCTGTGTCTTTTCGTTTGACCCTTCCAGCTTCTTTTTCCATCCATAATGTATTCCATAGGTCATTGTTGTGGAGATACGTGGCACCTGTGCTTCCATCCGTTGATCCTCCTGCCCCGGTTTTGGTTGAGGGGGAGTTGGAGTATATAGTGGAGAAGATTTTGGATTCTCGTATTTCGAGACGGAAACTCCAGTACCTGGTTAAGTGGAAGGGTTATGGTCAGGAAGATAATTCCTGGGTCTTTGCCTCTGATGTTCATGCTGCCGATCTGGTTCGTGCCTTTCATTTGGCTCATCCTGGTCGGCCTGGGGGCTCTGGTGAGGGTTCGGTGACCCCTCCTCAAGGGGGGGTACTGTTGTGAATTCTGTGGTCAAGCTCCCTCCTGTGGTCATGAGTGGTACTTCGGCTGGTTCTGTCTATGAGCTTCCTCTGGTGGATGTGAGTGGGGCTGCGGCTTCTGAGTTTCCTTCCTCAGGTGATGAGGTTAAGTCGTTAGGTGCTGCTCTATTTAACTCCACCTAGTTCTTTGTTCCTTGCCTCCAGTCAATGTTCCAGTATTGGTCTTGCTCTCTCCTGGATCGTCTTGTGGCCTGTCTGCCCTGCATAAGCTAAGTTCTGCTTGTGTTACTTTTGTTTGCTATTTTTTCTGTCCAGCTTGCTATATTGGTTTTTCTTGCTTGCTGGAAGCTCTGGGACACAGAGGGAGCACCTCTGTGCCATTAGTCGGTACGGAGGGTCTTTTTGCGCCCTCTGCGTGGTTGTTTGTAGGTTTTTGTGCTGACCGCAAAGCTATCTTTACCTTCCTCTGTCTATTCAGTAAGTCGGGCCTCACTTTGCTAAAACCTATTTCATCTATGTGTTTGTATTTTCATCTTTACTCACAGTCATTATATGTGGGGGGCTGCCTTTTCCTTTGGGGAATTTCTCTGAGGCAAGGTAGGCTTATTTTTCTATCTTCAGGACTAGCTAGTTTCTCAGGCTGTGCCCGAGGCGCCTAGGTCTGGTCAGGAGCGCTCCACGGCTACCTCTAGTGTGGTGTGATAGGATTAGGGATTGCGGTCAGCAGAGTTCCCACGTCTCAGAGCTCGTCCTATGTTATTAGTAACTATCAGGTCACTTTGTGTGCTCTTAACCACCAGGTCCATTGTGTTTCTGAATCACCAGTTCATAACATCACCCTACATGAATTTCAGATAAGAGTGGTATTATTGTAGAACATGTAAGGAATTTGAACTGACCCTGAAAGGATTATTTCTTGTATGTGCAAGTAACAAACTCTAAGGTAACGCAAGCACCACTGCCAAACTTGATGAATTTCTGGGTACAGATCACCTTAAAAAACATGAATCTGTCAATGAGTGCATGAAAAAAACAACAGCATGGATAATAATTTATATGGCAATAATCCTTGACTAGCTGCCTATAATACGCTATGCCTACTGCCACACTACACGGTAGATGGAGTGCAGATAAGAGTGGTATTATTATAACAGAATAGAATATGTGAATTAGACCTGAAAAAAGTGATTAATTTAACTTAGCAGCGTCAAGGACTGTTATTTTATCAACCCTGCTTTGGAATATAGTGGAACAATTCATATATACTCAGCCTGATATGGAGGAGACCAAGATTTTCCATACTTACAGTACAAACTCTCCAGTCCCAGCTGGGAAATCCTCTATGCAGTGTGACAACTCCTTATGTGATGATGGCCTGACAGCCCACAGCAAGATATTGGATCATATATTACTAATAGAACTCATTGGCTCTTTTGGTTATAAAAATGTTCCCTCAACTAGAAGGCGGATCCTCAGATAAGCATTTTTTTCCCATTACTAAATAGTGGATCTCCTATACTTGTAAAGCGTATGCACTAAGTGCAAGGGATGACAAAAATTACAAAGAGGAACTCCAGTACCCCTTTGAAGAGTTATAGTGGAGGGTCTCATAAAACATTTTTTCACATTATTAAGGAGTGGATAGATATCCTAGACTGGTAATACCCATGCATCAAGTGCATGGGCTGGAAAACATTTACCCCAAAATGTTCGAGGTAGGCCTCTAAAAATTGTTAATGTGGGCATCATAAAGACCCTTAAAAAGTTTATAACGAGGATAGCATGATCATCCTGTTGATGTGGTGGTGGAAGAGGTCGACACAAAAAAGATGAAATCCTGAAGAGTAAACCCATGTTTGCGTGGGAAGGGGTGCATGGGAATAGACCAGAAAAAAAAAACTGGATTTGAGTTTATTTTCCACTGCTGACATCCAGTGATGTAGAGAAGTCTTGTCCAATCTAGCCTTGTTCATTTTGATAAGAGTCTGCCTGTCAGCATTTTCAGTAACAGGCGAATGCGCATATCAGTTATTATATCCCTGGCGGCACTTAGAACCCGCTTTGAAAAAAATGCTAGCGGCATAGCAGGCCAAGACCTCCAAGGCATAGAGAAACAGTTCATGCTGCGTGTCTAGTTTTATATTCAAACTCACAGAAAGAATATGGGTCCCATATAGTAACAAATAATATCCAAGTGGTTTCGTATATTTACCCATAGAATAACCGGATGATAAGTGTATACTCCCAATACACATTAAGAAGCAAAAAATTGGAGTTCCATACACATGAATTAGATTAAAAAGTGTACATTTCATTACAAATACTATTGCACAGTTTATCACAATATAACGCATCAATAGAACAAACAAGAGACCCTAGTAAGAAACAAGTAAGTCCCAGGCATAAAAGTAAATATAAACCATCACAATGGTACTAGTATAAACCACTGCAGCTCATACTGGCTATGAATCTTTCTGGCATCCAATACAATTACTTAACGCATGAAATTAGTGTTAACCTAAGCATTGGATGTCCTTAACATAGTGTGTTCCCCTCAGTCTGTCACAGTGACCAGTATGCCCACAAAGGAGAAAGACAGTTTGCAGTGCATCTAGTAGCCAAATAGCTTACCCATGGTGAATGTAGTATAATGCCAAAGGACCGGATCCACCCACTTCTTGTGTTTCTGGACACCCCATTGCCTCCTTCTGCCTGTGGTGGTGCTGCAGATCCCTCCTACTGTGCTCTGCTGTCCTCATTCTGCCTGTCACCTTCCCAGGTTGGGTCAGTGACTTCATCGTCCACCACATGATCTTCCACTTCCACACCCTGATGCTCCTGACTTGCTGACATAACACCTCCACTTATCAATTGTGTCTCCTCACCATCCACCTCTTGTAACAGTAATTGCATTTTCACACCATCACCTTCTTGTGAGCGGGACTGCTCAAATATTTAGGCATCCCTACATGCGATCTCCTCGTGTCCTGCTTGAAATGGGCAGAGTGAGAGGCAAGAATCTATAAATAGAAATTTGAACAGCTCTTCGGAGTATCCAAGTGTGGGATCTCTTGTCTCCGGGCACTCGGCATGGTGGGGGGAAGGAAGATGAGTATGAGGATTATGTGGTTCAGAATGCTGGCTACTGAGTCTGGACCGTGTGGAAGACAGGTTAGTGCTGACTAGTGTTGAGTAGTGTTGAGCGATACCGTCCGATACTTGAAAGTATCGGTATCGGATAGTATCGGCCGATACCCGAAAAATATCGGATATCGCCGATACCGATATCCGATACCAATACAAGTCAATGGGACATCAAGTATCGGAAGGTATTCTCATGGTTCAGGCCCTGGGATCCATAGGGATGTGTAAAATAAAGAATTAAAATAAAAAATATTGATATGCTCACCTCTCCGGCGGCCCCTGGACTTCACGCTGGTAACCGGCCGGCTTCTTTGTTTAAAATGAGCGCCTTCAGGACCTGCGAATGACGTCACGGCTTCTGATTGGTCGCGTGCCGCCCATGTGACCGGCACGCGACCAATCAGAAGCCGCGACGTCATTCGCAGGTCCTAAATTCCTAGAATTAGGAGTTTAGTGAATGAGAATGACGTCGCGGCTTCTGATTGGTCGCGTGCCGCTCATGTTACCGCCACGCGACCAATCAGAAGCCGCGACGTCATTCTCATTCACTAAACTCCTAATTCTAGGAATTTGGGACCTGCGAATGACGTCACGGCTTCTGATTGGTCGCGTGGCGGTCACATGAGCGGCACGCGACCAATCAGAAGCCGCAACGTCATTCGCAGGTCCTAAACGCGCTCATTTTAAACAAAGAAGCCTGCCGGTTACCAGCGTGATGTCCAGGGGCCGCCGGAGAGGTGAATATATCAATATTTTTTATTTTAATTCTTTTTTTACACATTAATATGGATCCCAGGGCCTGAAGGAGAGTTTCCTCTCCTTCAGACCCTGGGAACCATCAGGATACCTTCCGATACTTGGTGTCCCATTGACTTGTATTGGTATCGGATATCGGTATCGCCGATATCCGATATTTTTCAGGTATCGGCCGATACTATCCGATACCGATACTTTCAAGTATCGGACGGTATCGCTCAACACTAGTGCTGACAAAGAAATTGAAAGCATTTTCTGCTATCCATCAACAACCTTTTCACACTGGTCTGGCTTCAAGAGTGGTGTTCAGTGCCCCCTAACAAAGTGGGACTGGAAGCTAGATCAACAAGATGTGTGTGTGTTTGTTATGCTCTTGTGGCAGACACACTTTCACCCTGCCCACGGCCTCAGCTCTGTGCTCACCATCAGCATCACGTCCACTTTCCCGTCCCTTATCATGCGCCTTTCCATTTTATATTTAATATTTTATATCCCTGTTGAGAAAACTTTACAGTATTACTATCGCAGAAAAACTTGCCCACATCAGATAGATTTCTTACCCTGCAGTATCAATATGGCGATTCTATTTCTTATCAACCCAGTTTTTTTTATTGACGCAGAACTGGAGCACTATAAATGCTGTATAAAATTTCACTTCTGAAAAAAATATGCAGTATTACAATTGCAGGAAAATTAGCCCACGTCAGATAGATGTCTTACACTGCAGTATTAATATAGCGATGCTATTTCTAACCAACTAAGGTTTTTTGTTTTGATGCGCAAAGGGAGCACTATAAATGCAGTATAAAATGTCAGCGCTGAAAACAATTTGCAGTATTTCTATTGCAGAAAAATTAGCCCACTTCAGATGGACTGGTTACACTTTACAATATAGCAAAGCCATTGAGATCCAACCAAGTCTGTGTGTATGCATTTGACGCACAACTGGCATAGTAAAAATGGTTTATAATATTTCTCTGCTCAGAACAATTTGCAGGATTAAGAGCAAAAAGAATATTATTAGCCCTGAGAAGGGGTTTTGGTACGAGTTGAGGGCTGCAGCATAAAGAACGTGCAATTCACTATATCCTGTCCTACATGATCCAGTCAGCACAATCTATCCCTAAGTGCTGCTAATAGTATTAATATTGATTATAATTTGCCCTAAGAAGGGCTGTTGGAATAGTTGAAATAAATATAAATGAGGTTGAATCCCTGGCTAACACGACGCTACAATTCTGTCCCTTTTTCAGCAGCACCTCTCCCTGCTCTGCCGGTTTCTGAGGTACAGTGTGATGAGCATAGAGTCACTGGTCTTATATAGACCCGACGATGCGATGTGGCCAGTCAATCACAGTAACAGTAATGCCGCAACCAAGATGGCTACGGCATTATAGTGACTGGCAGGAAATCAAGGCGAGGAATCAAGGTCTTGCGTGTTGGCACTCTTGAAATTGTTCCAGAAAATGTTTGCAATCACATGTTTTGTTATACAAATGTTTATTTCCTTTGTGTGTATTGGAACAACACAAAAGAACAGAAAAAAAGGCAAATTGGACAAATTTATTTTCACACAAAAGCTCAAAAATGGGCAAGACAAAATTGTTAGCACTTTTCGAAGATTGTGGGTAAACAATTTCTCTCAAGCATTTGATGCTCATTCTATTAGACCTGTGGCAAATAACAAGTGTGGGTAATATAAAAATCATATATACAGCATATATATACACTGCTCTAAAAATAAAGGGAATACGAAAATACCACATCCTAGATATCCCTGAATGAAATATTTCAGTTGCAAATTTTTATTCATTACATAATGGAATGTGTTGAGAACAATAAAAAATAAAAAATGATCAATGTAAATCAAAATTAATATCCCATGGAGGTCTTGATTTAGAATGATACTCAAAATCAAATTGGAAAATCAAATTACAGGCTGGTCCAACTTCAGTGGAAATGCCTCAAGACAAGGAAATGATGTTCTGTTGTGTGTGTGTGGCCTCCACATGCCTGTATGATCTCCCTACAATGCCGGGGCATTCTCCTGATGAGGCGGCTGATGGTCTTCTGAGGGATCTCCTCCCAGACCTGGACTAAAGCATCCGCCAACTCCTGGACAGTCTGTCATGCAACGTGACATTGGTGGATGGTGTGAGACATGATGTCCCAGATGTGTTCAATCAGATTCAGGTCTGGGTAATGAGCGGGCCAGTCCATAGCTTCAATGCCTTTATCTTGCAGGAACTGCTGACACACGCTGTGTGGCCCTCCAAAGAAAGGCCACCCCACACCATTACTGACCCACTGCCAAACCGGTCATGCTGAAGGATGCTGCAGGCAACAGATCGCTCTCCATGGCGACTCCAGACTCTGTCACATCACATGTGCTCAGTGTGAACCTGCTTTCATCTGTAAAGAGCACAGGACGCCAGTGGCGAATTTGACAATCCTGGTGTTCTGTGGCAAATGGCAAGCTTCCTGCATGGTGTTGGGCTGTGAGCACAGCCCCCATCTGTGGACGTCAGGCACTCAGACCATCCTCATGGAGTAGGTTTCTAATCATTTGTGCAGACACATGCACATTTGTGGCCTGCTGGAGGTCATTTAGCAGGGCTCTGGCAGTGCTCCTCCTGTTCCTCCTTACACAAAGGCTGAGGTAGCGGTCCTGCTGCTGGGTTGTTGCACTCCTACAGCCCCTTCCATGTCTCCTGGTGTACTGTCCTGTCTCCTGGTAGCACCTCCAGCCTCTGGACACTACGCTGACAGACACAGCAAACTTTCTTGCCACAGCTCACATTGATGTGCCATCCTGGATTAGCTGCACTACCTGAGCCACTTGTGTGGGTTGTAGAGTTTGTCTCATGCTACCACAAGTAGGAAAGCACAAGCAACATTCAAAAGTGACCAAAACTTCAGCCAGAAAGCATTGGTACTGAGATGTGGTCTGTGGTCCCCACCTGCAGAACCACTACTTTATTGAGGGTGTCTTTATAATTGTCAATAATTTTCATGTGTTGTCTATTCCATTTGCCCAACATCATGTGAAATTGAATGTCAAACAGTGTTGCTTCCTAAGTGGACAGTTTGATTTCACAGAAGTTTGATTTACTTGGAGTTATATTCTGTTGTTTAAGTTTTCCCTTTTTTTAGCAGTGAATATATATATATATATATATATATATATATATATATATATATATATATATATATATATATATATATATATATATATACGAGGGATGTTCATTAAAGATTTTCCCTGATCTTTTTATCACTGGACACTGAAACTGCACGTTAAGTGCCAAATTGCAACTCACAACTGATAACAGTCTTGATTTTACTGGTGCTGAAATGGTGTGAGGTTTGATAATGGACTCAGTGGAGTACAGAGCAGTTATCAAGTTCATTTACTTGAAAGCCCGCATACCAAAGGAGACGTTCGATGAGATGAAAGAGGTTTATGGTGATGATTCCCCATCATATGATGTAGTCAAGAACTGGCATTGTCAATTCAAATGTGGTCTGACTTCGGTGCAAACAGCTCCAATTCCAGGACGACCCCATTCTGGTATGGATGAACATACCATCCAACAAGTGGAGGTCATCATTTTGGAAAATCGCCACATCACCATTCGCCACCTAGCCTAAAATGTCAAGATTAATGTGGAGTCCGTGGAAAAAATCTTCCAAGACAATCTTCACACGCATAAGGTATCCTCTTACTGGGTTCCCTGGCTGCTCATATCTTTCCAGAAGCAGGAACAAGTTGAAAGCTCTCAGGCTCTATTGATGATGTGCCATGGAAACCTGGAGGACTTTTTCAACAGACAGATCACACAGGATGAAAGCTGGATCCATCACTATGATCCTGGGTCTAAAGTCCGGTTGATGCAATGGAAGCATCATGACTCACCACCTCCAAAGAAGGCACATGCCCAACCCTCGGCAGGCAAGGTCATGTCCACAGTATTTTCTGTCCAGCACAGAGTAATATTGATGGATTTCCTAGCAAAAGGTACCATGGTCCATGATCACTGGAGCATACTATGCTTCACTGCTGCGGAACTCACATGTTGCCCAAATGGAAGCATGCTCCTATGGCTTTGATATTCTACCGCATCCCCCTTATTCACCCGACCTCGAACTATTGGACTTCCTCCTCTTTCCAACAATGAAGTTATTTTTGAAGGCCAAGCATTTTCCAGATGATGAGATTCTGATTTCCAAAGTGCCAACGTGACTTTTGGAGCAAACTATCGATTTCTACAAGCGAGGTATTTACAATTGCTTAAAGAGATGGAAGTGTCTGTCCATAGGTGGCACCAATGCAGAGAAGGACTAACAGCTGTGCCAAATTTCATTGCTCTCAATCCACAGGAAGTGGGTCAGGGGAAATATACTTGCATATACAGTATTACAGTACAATTGAAGCATGATATTGAAGGTCTTTTTTTTAGGGAAAAGATGAATGATTTCCAGAAGTCTAGAAGAGACAACAGGAACCAAGGACATGGATAAAGTTCAAACACACATCTGTAGAACACAGTTGTGGTTTAAAGTACAGACACAGATGTGTCTAAATGGTCTTAAAAGATGATGTCATCAAGCTGCACTGGGTCGCTTGTAAAACTTGACATGGAGCATAGCAGAGGGCAGCGGCCATAGTGAAAGGAGGCAGAGTACTGCTGTGCACATACAGGTACAAAACTCCATGCCATGGTTCAAGGTAGTATGTTAAATAAATAGAATAAACCTGAAAAATGAATCCTCTGATTCAGATTTGCATGATGACTCTGTTTTAGATTTAAATTTATCTCCCTCCCTTAAAAACATATGCTGCAATGTCAGTACAAACACTTCCCCTTGGGAAAGCCGTGGCAAAATGCACATCGGGGTTGCGTAGGGGACTCCAATTCACTTTGACATGGGTAAATCGTGGATTGTTCTTATGTTGTCTTTTAGAGATTTACTCAAGGAGAAACATGCAATTACAGATGCTCGCATGATTTGATCAGGCTTCCTTCATGAATACGTGATTTATTACTGGCACTTTTTCTTCATGCACAAGCACTTTCTCCATTCATACAGTAGCTATCGAGTTATATTTAAAAAGTGCGCACGTTGTATCATTGACCCATAATGGGTTTCTCTTTATCCTGTCTACAAATACGGTCTGCCCCTCCTTTTTGGTTTTTCCTCCTTTCTGTCCTTATGACCTTTACACAATTGTGCACTTGATATTTTATGATTTAGAAATAAAAATTGTTTGCTTTTAATTCATCTGGTGGCTTTTGGCTACTCCTTCTTCTCTTCTCGTTTGGTATTATTTGGAGCACTGCACACATATATCTCTTTTTTACTATGGGGGACCTACATTACATCTGATTTAGTTCCTGACCCCAATAGGCCAATGAAGTGGTTTTTGAATATTGGATTAATATCAGTACACAGAAGATTGTTGCCAAAGATCAAACCTTTTCTGTAAAGCTGCACAAACAGAAAGGGTTGAAGTAAAGAAACAGTTAACCCCTTCATGACCTTGGGATTTTCCGTTTTTCCATGTTCGTTTTTCGCTCCCCTCCTTCCCAGAGCCATAACTTTTTTTTATTTTTCCATCAATATGGCCATGTGAGGGCTTATTTTTTGCAAAACAAGTTGTACTTTTTAAAGACATCATTGGTTTTAGCATGTCGTGTACTAGAAAACGGGAAAAAAATTCCAAGTGCGGTGAAATTGCAAATGGAAGTGCAATCCCACACTTGCTTTTTGTTAGGCTCTTTTACTAGGTTCACTAAATGCTAAAACTGACCTGCCATTTTGATTCTCCAGGTCATTATGAGTTCATAGACACCACACATGTCTAGGTTCTCTTTTATCTAAGTGGTGAAAAAAATTCAAAGCTTTGCTAAAAAAAAATAAAATTGTGCCATTTTCCGATACCCGTAGCAGCTCCATTTTTCATGATCTCGGGTTGGTTGAGGACTTATTTTTTGCGTGCTGAGGTGGCGTTTTTAATGATACCATTTTGGTGCAGATAAGTTCTTTTGATCACCCGTTATTGCAATTTAATGCAATGTCGCAGCGACCAGAAAAACACAATTCTGGCGTTTCAAATTTTTTTCTCGCTACGCCGTTTAGTGATCAGGTTAATCTTTTTTTATTGATAGATCGGGTGACTCTGAACTCGGCGATACCAGATATGTGTAGGTTTGATTTTTTTTTTTATTTATTTTGAATGGGGCAAAAGGGGGGTGATTTAAACTTTTATATATTTTTTATTTTTTTCATATTTTTTTTTCTTTTTTTTTACTTTTGCCATGCTTCAATAGCCTCCATGGGAGGCTAGAAGCTGGCACAACTCGATCGGCTCAGCTACATAGCAGCGATCATCAGAATGATGATTCAGCACACCTGCTGAATTGCAGGTGTGCTATGAGCGCCGACCAAAGGGTGGTGCTCACATCTAGCCGGGATCAGTAACCATAGAGGTCTCAAGGACCTCTATGGTTAACATTCTGATGCATCGCTGACCCCCGATCATGTGACGGGGTCAGCAATGCGCTTATTTCTGTCCAGGTGGCCGGAAGCGCCGGTTAAATGCCGCTGTCAGCGTTTGACAGCGGCATTTAACTAGTTAATAGCGGCGGGTGAATCGCGATTTCACACACCGCTATTTCGGGCACATGTCAGCTGTTTAAAACCGGTGAAGCCCGCATCAAAGCGGGGGTTCTTACCTCGGACATTCTATCCCATCCGAGGTCATAAAGGGGTTAAAGAACTTGTCCACTAATTATTGGACACCCCTTCTCATACTACACGCTTGTCCAGAAAAAATAAAAATGCTTATACTCACCTCTCGTGCAGGCACCATTCCAGCGGTGTTGGCACTCACGTTCCTGGGGCTTTCATGCAGTTATTATGACACGTGATAGAGAAGACCGGGCTTCTATATCACATTCTAAGGTTTGGGAACCTACCGGAGGCACCTCCATCTCTGACTGTGCTAGCAATTTTCCTGTTGTATTATGACACGTGAGTCTGGCACCCAGTCAGTGCTGGTGTCACTGGCCCCACCTTTGGAGAAATTGAACATCAAGAGGAAGTCAGGACTGCACCTGCTCTCTCACTTTCTCTTGATGTTCAATTTGTCCAAAGGCGGAGACAGTGACGCCAGCGCTGATTGGGCACCATGCTCAGGAGGAAGGTATAAGCTTTTACATTTTATTGGTGCCAAACATTTAAATCAAGAAGGGGTTGTCCAAGTAGAGGACACATGTGATGCGGCTGCAGTGCAGTTTAGTGCAACCTCCACCAGGGGGTGCTGGTGAGGGAAGAGAGGTTACACACTCACAGCGTAGCAACATTGAACAGCCGCACAGATGTCACAGATAACAAAACAGAGGTCAGACGAGCAGTCAGAAACTGTCAGGACGTAGCAGCAATAAACAAAGTCAGAGACAAGCCAGAAATCAGAGCCAAATGGGAGTGCGGTATCCAAAATGAGAGGCATAAGATGGAGTCAGGGGTACAAGCAAGAAGTCAAAGCCGGTCGGGGATCAAGGTATCAGAGACGGAAAGCAAGAGGTGGGGCACCAAGATCAGGCCGAGTCATACACTGTAAAGAAAACCACCAGACGGACACTAATTCATGGATAGGGAATAGGTCTCACACAAATGCGGGAAGTCAGAGGCAGAAGGATCACCAGGGTATACGGGTCAGCTGCTCTAGCCTGGAAGCATGAACTATCACCATCATGGATTTTTCTTATTTTGCCTTGCTAATTATTTTAGTATCATTTTTTTAATAGATTTATTTACTATCATGGCATAGGTGAAAAGGGAATATATTACATGTGTGGTCTCTGCTGTCTTTATCTAAAGATCACTAATAACAATGATTTAATAGTGACAGCCTATTAGATCATAGTTAGATACATAGCCTTGGAAAAAAGAAATGGATAATGGTTTCAGAGCATGACTCCAAGCTCGCACAGGGAATCCTTGTGATGTCATTATGAATCTCTCAAAGTTTCCTAGCAACTGCCTGAACACAGAAGCATGTTTGGTAGTCCTAGTTTATTATTATAAGAGTTTTCTGACAAGTCAACTGATATATACTGTATAGTACAAAGCAAGATTTCTACCAAAGGGCCTCTATCAAGCAAAGATGGGCTTTGCAGACGCTATTCCAGCAGTGTTAGCATTCACATTCGCAATCCCAGGGCTCATAAGAGGTTGTTATGTCACGTGAATCCTACGCCCAATCAACGCTGGTGTTATTGCCCCCAACTTCAGACAAATCGAATATCAAGAGGGCTTCAGAGGGCAGCTAAAGCCCTGACTTCTTGTTGATGTACAATACATTTCTGATTTGGGGACAGCGACATTAGCACTGATTGAGTGCAGAGCTCACATAATGTAACATCAAAGATAAAAGGGATTAGTTGACGGTTTTCGCGCTGCTGAAAGATACATGTGGTCTTTCCTGAAAAAGAAGTAACTCTGCGCTTCGAAACGTGTAGAATAAACCACTACCTTATTTCACTTTTACCGGGATATACGTCTCAATACTTTCAGCAGCGCGAAATCTGTCCCCTAATCCCTTTTATCTTTGAAGCCTTACGGTCGCTTGCTGACCCGTGGATGGACTGCAGCTGATGTTCTACATTATATGCCTCTTTTGCGCTGATTTATCCCACAGATCCTTGATTATAATTGAACAACCTGAGCTCTGAAAAGTGAGTGCTGACACTGCTAGAACAGCACCTGCCTGGGAGATGAATATAGGTGTTTTTATTTTACAGGGGTCAAACATGTGGAATGAGAAGTGCTTGTCGTAGTAGTGGACCACTCCTTTAAATTTCTGTCTTTCGTTATAATTTAGTAAAGCGCTGGCCATTATTTCTACATATGTAACAAACATGATAGAAATGAGTGAATCTTTTGAAATTTGAATCAGCCAGATCTGCTGAACCTTCTCAGGAAATTCAATTTGTGATGCATCAATCCTTGGCATTTTGAAATGCCTCCAATTACCCTGAAAACATGTATGACACTATTTTATTTGCTGTCACCCACTCTACAATTTGTTAAGCATTTTATGCTAAAGGTGTGCTCTTCCCATTTTGCTTCTTTGAATTAAATAAATACTGAAAATCAATAAAATCAATAAAAATAGCCCTTTGTCTTAATAAATGAAGAAAATAATATAGAAAATTGTGTACACTTTCACACAGTCCCTTCTTTAACAAAAGCTTTTAGAGCACCATAAGCAAAGCTTTTTATCTTTGATAGCGGCACAATCTACGCAGTCAGTATATTGTACTTTAATAGCAATTTTCATCTTTCCAATTCTTTTTCCTTGTTTTCAGACCTCATGCGAACTCTGCTTCAAAGTAAGGAAGGTTTTTAAGTGCAGAAGTTGATTTTCGGCTTTCATTTTTACCATTCTATTAAAAAAAAACCCTTTAATTCGAGTTACAATCTGTAAAGCCAACATGTCTCATATATTTCTTTGAATCAAACACAATTTATTTTCACATTAATGTGCACAAGTTCAGATAAACACTTTACAGCTTGAAATTTTCTATTTTTCAGCATACTGTAATTACATATTTTTTCTTTTTGTATAGTCACTAACCTTGTTTTAATTTAGCTTAGCTACTTATTAGCAATTAATGGTGTTATCCCTAAAGATCAGTAAATTGTTTCAATGTAAATCAAATGTGTGTTGAATTTGGATAATTTGCTGAACCCGTATAATTCAAGTTATTAGCGACTGGCTTCACATGAACAGGCTAAAATGGCTGCTGCCATTCCACACTTTGCAGAAGTCTCACATGACCTTGGCTTCCTCAAAATGCCTTGCAGCTATCATATTGTATGGTATATCACAACTAATCATGATAAGAGCTCTGCATTATAGTGAAGGAGGCTCCATCCCTTCCCATGACATAATTCCTCACAGGACCAATTCGATTCTAGCACAACCCAGAGGAGAGCTATGCTGACAGGAAATCAACAGATAGAGACTTCACAACACATGCATGCTACAATGGCATGTGTAGGGTTAATTAAGCCTGGACGGCATTTCGGGATGATTTTGTAAAATGGGGAAGATGTATATCTGAGTTATAGTGAAACAAATGTATAAATGTATCCATATATTATAAGACCACATTGTGATTTTGGGAATAATCCTTTAAATTAAATGTCTAATAAGGTAGGAATCACCTTTGCATTAATCTGCGCATTGTTTGTGTTTTGTAATTAATATAAATGTATGCTATAGCGTTTTTTTTACAAAATCCAATAAAACAATATAGCAAAAGCAATAGCATAACTTTTTGTGCAGTAGCAGACATTTATTAGTAGTGATGCATCAGTGGTGCACTAATCTCCCTGTCATTATGGAACATTCATCAACAGGGTTCAGAAGTACTAGCCATTATAGACTACTAACATTATTTAAAATGAGTTACTATAGGCTTTAAGGCACCTAATGGGATTGATAACTTGGAGAGAAGACGTAACATTTGATTTTTTATTGGCAGCACAGTTCTCGGTTAGGGCACATGCATGTGGCAGTTATAAAGTTCACATCTATAAAATTGCTTGCGAAAGTATTCACCTACTTGGCATTTTTCATGTTTTGCTACTTCACAATCTGGAACTCCACTGTTTTTTAAGAGTTTGCATCAGTTCTTGTAAAGAGCATGTAAAGAGCATGCCTACAATTGTGAACAATTTTTTTTTATTGTGAAGCAAGCAACAGATATGGCAAAATAACTGTAAGCTTCAGTGTGCCTAACTATTCACCTGCCTAAAGTCAGTACTTTGTAGGGCCTCTTTTTGCGGCAATTAGAGCTGCAAGTTGTTTCCAATTAGTCTCTATGAGCTTTCCACATCTTGCCACTGGGATATTTGCCCATTCCTCAAACTGCTCCTGCTCCTTTAAATTAGATGTTTTTTTTTCTGGTGAACAGGAATCTTCTAGTCTGACCACAGAATCTCAGTTGGATTAAGGTTTGAGCTTTGACTAGGCTACGCCAAAACATTTGCACGTTTCTCCTTAAACAGCTTTAGAGTTGCTTTAGGAATATGCTTTGGGTTATTGTCTTGTTGGAAGGTGAACCTCTGCCCCAGTCTCAAATCACTAACAGACTAAATCATGTTTTGCTAAAAAAATTTCCCTGTATTTTGCACCATCCATCTTCCGCTCGACTGGGACCATTTTCTATGTCCCAGCTGCCAAAAAATGTCTCCACATCATGATACCGCCACCACCAAGTTTCATTGTGGGGATGGTGTTCTTGAGGTGATGATCTATGTTAGTTTGGTGCCAGATATAGTGTTTACCTTGGTGGCCAAAAAGTTAAATTTTGATCCCATCCGAAAGAGCACCTTCTTTCATACATTTGCTGAGTCTTCCACATGTCTTTTGGCAAACTCAAACTGAGCTTTACAATTTTTTGTGTGTAAGTAAAGGCTTTCTTTTGACCACTCTTCCATATAGGTCACCTCTATGGAGTCTATGGTTTATTGTGGTCGTATGGACAGATACTCCAGTCTCTGCTCGGGAACTCTGCAGCTCCTTCAGGGTTACCTTCCATCTCTGCACAGTTTCTCTGAATAATGCCTTCCTTTCCTGGGCTGGAAGTTTTGATGGGTGACCTTCTCTTGACAGGTTTGTCGTGGTACCATGTTTCCATTTGATGATAATAGATTTGATGGTGCTCCAGGGGATTATTATTATTATTATTTATTTATATAGCACCATTAATTCCATGGTGCTGTACATGAGAAAAGGGTTACATACAGAGTTATAGATATCGATTTGCAGTAATCAAATTTACAATGACAGACTGGTGAAGAGGGGAGAGGACCCTGTCCTTGCGGACTTAGATTCTATGGGATAATGGGGAAGAGAAAGAAAGTTGGGGGTGCGGCAGCTCTGGTAGTGGTGAGGCGCCAGCTCGGGTGGTGGTGAGGCAGCAGCTCGGGTGGTGGTGAAGCAGCAGCTCAAGTGGTGGTGAGGAGGCAGCTCAGGTGGTGGTGAAGCAGCGGAATGGTTTTGCAGGCTGTAGGCTTTCCTGAAGAGATGGGTTTTCAGGTTACGTCTCAAGGATCCGAGGATGGTGGATAATCAGACGTGTTGAGGCGTGGAATTCCAGAGGATGGGGATATTCGGGAGAAATCTTGGAGGCGGTTGTGTGAGGAATGAATAACTGTGGAGTAGAGTAGGAGGTCTTGGGAGGATCGAAGATTACATGAGGGAAGATATTGAGAGAGTAGTTTAGAGATATAGAGAAGGGGTAGGTTGTGGATGGCCTTGTAGATCAGTGTTAGTAGTTTGAACTGGATTCATTGGGGAATTGGGAGCCAGTGGAGGGATTTGCATAGGGGAGAAGCAGGGGAGTAGCAAGGAGAGAGGTGGATTAGCCGTGCAGCAGAGTTGAGGACAGACTAGAGTGGTGCAAGAGAGTTAGCGGGGAGGCCACAGAGGAGGGTGTTGCAGTAATCCAGGCGGGAGATGATGAGGGCATGCACAAGAGTTTGGTAGATTGTGGGCTGAGGAAGGGACAGATTCTGGCAATATTTTTGAGTTGGAGGCGACAGGAAGTGGCAAGAGTTTGGACTTGCGGTTTGAAGGACAGGGCAGAGTCAAGAGTTACCCCGAAGCAGCGGATTTCAGGTGTGGGAGAGCGCGTGATGCCGTTTACTATAATAGATAGATCAGGTAGAGGGGATACATGAGATGGGGAAAGATGATGAGTTCGGTTTTGTCTAGATTGAGTTTTAGGAAGCGAGAGGTGAAGAAGGAAGATATGGCTGTCACGGGGAGCCTAGATAGGCTAAAGCTAATAACCCAGGCCCTTGCAATATCCCTCAGACTAGGGAAAACCTGTCTGTCCCTCTCCCAGAGATTACACTGATGGTGTGCTTGTCTGGGCCGCCAGGCCTGCCCCTAGCTCCTGTTCCAGAACTAATCTGAAACCTCCACCCTCCACCCAGTGACAATTCCTCACACCAACCCCTACAGAAAGCACAGACAGGGAAAACCAAAAACGCATCATGCCGCAAACACACTCAGGAAAACACTATAATGTGCACAGGGCAAAACAAAACACAAACAGGAAGGAGAAATATGACAAAGGATCATACACTACCAGATATGATATTTCCACTCCAAGACCACCACTCCGAACCGAGATCACCAGGTACAAGACACAAGCCATAATCGGCGACGCCCAAAGTTCAGAAGAACTATTTAAAGGCCGTGGGCGTGACCCAGCCTCCAATCCGAGTACCAGCTAGATTAACCCCGGACAACCTAGATAAAATCTAGCCGGCGCCACTGAGTGCATAGTGGACGAATGCAGAATTACCGCTGTCTGTCGGATGCCCCAGTGTGGATAGCGTCCGACATGACAATGGCAGAAAGACACTGGACAGCAGAGAGGTGACATCTGGGCCAGAGAGGTAGATCTGAGTGTCATCCGCATACAGGTGGTACAGGAAGCCATGGGACTTTATGAGTTGTCCTATGCCAAGAGTATAGATGGAAAAAAGTAGGGGTCTTAGGACAGAGCCTTGAGGGAGTCCAACAGAGAGAGGGCAGGATGAGGAGGTATTGTGGGAATGGGAAATGCTAAATGTGTGGTCAGAAAGTTATGAGGAAATCCAGGACAGGGCAAGGTTTTTGATGCCAAGGGAAGAAAGAATCTGTAGCAGTATGCAGTGGTTGACTGTGTCGAAGGCAGAGGACAGATCGAGAAGCTCCGGCTGTGAGTAAGTCATTAGAAATTTTTGTCAGGGCAGTTTCATTGGAGTGGTGAGGGCGGAAGCCAGATTAGAGGTTGTCAAGGAGAGAATTAGATGAGAGGTAGGAGGAAAGTTGAGCATGGACATGCTGCTCAAGCAGTTTTGCAGCAAATGGGAGCAGTGATATGTGGTGATAGCTAAGCATAGCAGTTGGGTCAAGGTTAGTTTTTTTGAGGATGGGTGTAATGGTGGCATGCTTGAAGACAGAGGGGAAGGTACCAGAAGATAGCGATACGTTGAAGAGATGGGTTAAGAGATTGTTGTTTTTTTAAGAACCCAACTCTAGCCTGTACCTCTCAAGAACTTTCTCCCTGACTTGTTTGAAGATCTACTTGATCTTCATCATGTTGTTTAGTTAGTGGAGCCTCTTGCTTAATGGTGTTGCAGCCTGGGTGATCTTTCAGAAGAGGTGTGTATATAATGACAGACAACGTGACTCCTGAATTGCACACGGTTGTACTTCCTTTCACTAAGCATGTGACGTATGAAGATGACTTCCTGTGCCATAAATTTGTAGGTGTTTCAAAGTAAAATGGGTAAATACATATGCACAAGCCAATTTTTAGTTATTTGATCACATAAATTAAATTTCTGCAAATATTTTTCTGACATAACTTCACCAACTTAAACTATTTAGTGCTGATGCATCACACACAAATTGGATTAAAAACTATTTAAACACAAGTTGTAATGTAACAAAATAGGTAAAAAGCCAGGAGGGTGAATACTTTTGTAAGTCATTGTATGTATTTCTTGGTGTGCAGCTTTGTGGAGCTTTTGTGATATATGCAATGTAGTGTACATTTGTGTTCTCCAATATAAAATTTGTTCTAAAAGAAAAAGACAAAAAAAGTGGCACTGCTTAGTGTAGACATTTTGTGTAAAGCTAGAAAAATATTATGATTTGAGAGTACTCAGTGGTTGATACCTTTTAATGATAACTGAAGAGATAGTAACAAATTCACCAGACATAGAAGAGACCCTAGTAGTCTTGAAAGCTTGCAATTTGTTACCATCTTTTCAGTTAGCCATTAAAAGGTATCAACCACAGAGAACTCTCAAATTTTAATATTTTTCTATTTACTGGCTAACACGGTACAAAGATATATTGGGTAAATCTACTGTAGTGACTTTGAGAGGAAGCAAATCTGCTCACCTTTACAAGATGTGCTTACAACAGGCACAATTCTGTCTGAGAGAATTTGTATAGTGGCTAAGGCTCCTCTTTATGCCAGGTATGCATAATGGTAGCAGCAATGAGTAATGCATGATGTAGAAAAAAACAAAGAACTACGGGGAGCTAATGGAAAAGGGATGGTACATTAGTAGAGGTACGCTCACTTTATTGAGGCTATGCATTTTAGCACCATATGGGTACCTTCATCAAGGCACATTATATGACTTACCCATTAGCCACATTTTTTCAGCAGTGCCTAGTGGTTTGGCTTTTTTTCTACACCAGGGATGAAGAATCTTTTTTCTGCCAAGGGCCTTTTGGATATTTAAATCCACATTCACGGGCTGTATAAAACCATCAACTTAAAAATTAGCCATAGAATTCACTGGGATTGCTGTTTATATATTACATGGGAGACACTGAGTCTGGTGTAAATACATCACATAGGATACATTGTGACTGGTGTGTATACATTACAACTGGTACACTAAAACCTCTGCATATACATTACATAGAATACCCTAAGTCTGGTTTATATACATCACATAGAATTCACTGTAACTGCTCTATGTATCACATGGGATACACTGTCACTGGTATATATACATCACAGAAGATACATTGTGACTGGTGTATATACATTGCAGAGAATAGTCTGAGACTTCTGCAGATATATCACTTAGGATACCCAGGGTCTTATGAATATATATCATATAGGATTTACTGGAACTTCTCTATGCATCACGTAGGAGACACTGAGACTAGTGCATATACATCATATTGGAGAAACTGGGAAAGGTTTATTTACATCACATAGGATACACTGGGACTGGTATAGATACATCATAAAGGATACAATGGGACTGCTATATACATTACATAGGTTACACTAGGAATGCAGCCCACACCTTCTTCATCAGGAATGGGATGGGAGCACAGAGCATGTTAACTTTGCCCACAACGAATATGCTGATACTGGCACCGGCGTGAGTTAGGACATAATCCTTCATGGCATGTGCCACAGTATTCACAACTGAACACAAAAGAGAATGAAGCAAAAAGCAAAACATTGATCATTTCACACTAAACTCCAAAAATGGGCCAGACAAAATTATTGGCACCCTCAGCCTAATACTTGGTTGCACAACCTTTAGCCAAAATAACTGCGACCAACTGCTTCCGGTAACCATCAATGAGTTTCTTACAATGCTCTGATGGAATTTTAGACCATTCTTCTTTGGCAAACTGCTCCAGGTCCCTGATATTTGAAGGGTGCCTTCTCCAAACTGCCATTTTTAGATCTCTCCACAGGTGGTCTATGAGATTCAGGTCTGGACTCATTGCTGGCCACCTTAGAAGTCTCCAGTGCTTTCTATCAAACCATTTTCTAGTGCTTTTTGAAGTGTGTTTTGGGTCATTGTCCTGCTGGAAGACCCATGACCTCTGAGGGAGACCCAGCTTTCTCACACTGGGCCCTACATTATGCTGCAAAATTTGTTGCCAGCCTTCAGACTTCATGATGCCATGGATACGGTCAAGCAGCCCAGTGCCAGAGGCAGCAAAGCAACCCCAAAACATCAGGGAACCTCCGCCATGTTTGACTGTAGGGACTGTGTTCTTTTCTTTGAATGCCTCTTTTTTTCTCCTGTAAACTCTATGTTGATGCCTTTGCCCAAAAAGCTCTACTTTTGTCTCATCTGACCAGAGGACATTCTTTCAAATCGTTTTAGGCTTTTTCAGGTAAGTTTTGGCAAACTCCAGCCTGGCTTTTTTATGTCTCGGGGTAAGAAGTGGGATCTTCCTGGGTCTCCTACCATACAGTCCCTTTTCATTCAGATGCCGACGGATAGTATGGGTTGACTCTATTGTACCCTCGGACTGCAGGGCAGCTTGAACTTGTTTGGATGTTAGTCGAGGTTCTTTATCCAACATCCGCACAATCTTGCATTGAAATCTCTTGTCAGTTTGTCTTTTCCGTCCACATCTAGGGAGGTTAGCCACAGTGCCATGGGCTTTAAACTTCTTGATGACACTGCGCATGCTAGACACAGGAACATTCAGGTCTTTGGAGATGGACTTGTAGCCTTGAGATTGCTCATACTTCCTCACAATTTGATTTCTCAAGTCCTCAGACAGTTTTTTGGTCTTCTTTTTTTTCTCCATGCTCAATGTGGAGAAGGACAAGGACACAGGACAGAGGTTGAGTCAACTTTAATCCATGTCAACTGGCTGCAAGTGTGATTTAGTTATTGCCAACACCTGTTAGGTGCTACAGGTAAGTTACAGGTGCTGTTAAATACACAAATTAGAGAAGCATCACATGATTTTTCGAACAGTGCCAATACTTTTGTCCACCCCCTTTTTTATGTTTGGTGTGAAATTATATCCAATTTGGCTTTAGGACAATTATTTTTGTGTTTTTTCATTTAAGACTAATTAAATGAAGATAATAATAACAACAAAGAATTTGTGTTTGCAATCATTTTCAGGAAGAAACTGAGCATTATCTGACAGAATTACAGGGGTGTCAATACTTTTGGCCGCAACTGTATTTCTGTGCCTAAAGTATAGATTTAAATTACTTTTTTCTTTCTCTTGCGCCATGTTTTTAATTTTGAAAAGGTGTTTGAAAATAAACTCTATGCAGTTCTCCATGGAGAGCGCGGTTAATGCATTTTTGCAAGGAGATCAAATAGTCTCTTGAGAGTTAGGAAATTTTGATCACAGTTTGCAGCAAGCTGTCTTACCCTTCAAACAGGTTCTATCCCAAGACCTTAGATTCAATTATGTGTTCCACTTGATTGCCACAAGTTCTTCACGGAACACAGTTAATCTAGAATGGTTTGTATTGAGGTTTTACAGCTTCAAATATGTGTTCGTTTTTTTTGTTTTAAACAATTATACAGTGTTTACATCTACCTAGAAAATAGCAAAGTAGCCATTCTTTAAAAATGAGAGATGAATACAAATGCATAAAACACAATATGCTTTAACCAATTTGTTCTCCTTACAAATGACAGACAATTTTATTTGCTTTTTTTATTGTAAAGAAGGAAGACCAGTTAGTTAAGAAACTTAACCATGATATTACATAGATAAGACCTATAATACAGAATATCTGGTAAAAGTTTTGTTTCACATCCATAATTGGTTCAAATTTAAAGTGCTTGTAAAAACAGGCAACTTTATAATTTACTCCTTATTAATACTCATCTCCATTCTCATGAAAAGGGACTTTTAATATTATAGTGTATATCTTGTAGCGTAGTGTAGCTTACTGACCAGTCTACAGCCCCAACATGGCTGATTGCCTAAACTAGGAGCATGTGTCACATAAAGGCTGTACGCAACTCTAAAGATGGCTGGATACGACCAGCTTCAATGTCCCTGTGCTTAATCCAGGAATTTGGGAACTTGGAGCAATGTGCTTGTAAGGATTAAAAGATAGTTACATTGTTAACCTGCCTAGGTGATTATTACAACCCACAACTTCAGATCTTCACAGTGCACCTGAAGATTCATCTAGAGAAAATGCCTTTAACAGCAAACTGCAGTCCTGGAAACATAAAAAAGCTACAAAACATAATGCTTTTTTAAATAATTAACTTTGCCAATGTAAACGAAATATACTACTATGAAAGCAAGGCTGGTTTTAGACAAAATAGGGCCCTGGGCAAAACTTAAAAGTGGGGCCCCAAATGATAACATATTGCAACATCATACCAACATTTTGGTTGTATTTACATGCGCTGAGTTCAGACGGTTAAACGGGCATGATTAATAAAATTGAAGTCGTTCAAGCATTTTGCTTGTTTAGTTTATTACACCCCATAGTATAATATGCAACCCATAGGGCTCCGTACAGTATAATACACACCCCATAGTCTACCATATAGTATAATGCATGCACCATAGTCCTCCATACAGTATGATACATACTCCATAGTACAATGTATACTTTAGTACTCCATAATGCAGCCCCATAGAAGGTTAATGTCACCGCAGAGAATATAATGCAGCCTCATAGGTGTATTATGCAGCCCCATAGGAGTTTAATGCAGCACAATAGGAATTTAATGCAGTTCCCAAGAGTATCATGCAGCCAATCAGTCATGCAGTATTATGGCCACCATGTACTAAATGATTTAAAAAATAAATACATGCTTACCTCTTTGTGCTCCCCACTGCAGCACATCTCCTCCCTCAGTAGCTCCACTGCCTGGCAAAGTGTGGCGAGTAATGAAGTGATGTCATCTCGCGTCTGCTGTGTCAGAGGCAGAGGGGGATGACAGGAGAGGGGGCATCACATGATGTGACGCTCTCCCCTCCATCATTGCTTTCAACTGTGTCATTTATGATGCCAATACATTTGAAGGAGCGATGTGGGAAGCACTGGCACTGGGTCCCCCTGACTCACTTGCCCCCATAGCGGCTGTTTTGCCTGCCGCTATTAGCAGCATGCCACTGGCTGGGGGCGCCTGAGGTAGTGGGGGCCCTAGGCAGAAGCCTAGTCTGCCTTCCCCTAATGCTGGCCCTGTATGAAAGTTATGTGACTAAACCCAGTTTTTGAATGAAAAAAGTTTCATACATACTACACTGTGTGAATAGGAAAGAATAGACATTTCAATGGTTGATAAAGAGGGGTACTTCAATTTGCCCACTTTATTTCCAGATAAACCACACATTTTCAATGTACTATTTAGTACAGTGGACATGTGTTGCTGCCCACATTATACAATTAAATAAAAGGTTCCTGTTACTTTTTTGGAGCAAAAGCCATCCTTTGTAGCAGCTGGCTAAGAGAGTTAGGTACTCCTCACCTTCATGATATTCCTGCGTCTAAAAATTAATATGAACACCATGTAGGCCAGTCCTTTTAAAAGTTTTATCTGTAAAATGCACTTTCCATTGTTTCTTAAATACACAATTACTTAATCTGAGATAGCGCAGTCAAAAGACCAAGGCTAAGAATTAGGGGAAGCATTATTTCTTCTTCTTCTTCTTCTTCTTCTTATTATTATTATTATTATTGTGAGCTTACATTCTACAGGATTATGGGGAAGAAGACAGTAGGTCAGGGGTTGCAGTAGCTCCGATGGTGTTGAGGTGGCCGTGTTTTCATTACAGGTTGTAAGCTTTTTTGAAGAGGTAGGTTTTCAGGTTTCTTTTGAAGGATCCAAATGTGGTGGATAGCCGGACGTGTTTGGGCACAGAATTACAGATGATGGGGGATAACACTCTTGCACCCCTCCAATCTATTCTAAACTCTGCTGCCTGACTAATCCACCTGTCTCCCCGCTATTCCCCAGCTTCTCCCCTCTGTCAATCCCTTCACTGGCCCCCCATTGCCCAGAGACTCCATTACAAAACCCTAACCATGACATACAAAGCCATCCACAACCTGTCTTCTCCATACATCTGTGACCTCATCTCCCGGTACTTACCTACACGCAACCTCCGATCCTCACAAGACCTCCTTCTCTACTCCCCTCTTATCTCCTCTTCCCACAATCGTATACAAGATTTCTCTCGCGTATCACCCCTACTCTGGAACTCTCTACCACAACAAATCAGACTCTCACCTTCCATCGAAACCTTCAAAAAGAACCTGAAGACCTACCTCTTCCGGCAAGCCTATAACCTGCAGTAACCACCGATCAACCAAACCGCTGCATGACCAGCTCTACCCTCGCCTACTGTATTCTCACCCATCCCTTGTAGATTGTGAGCCTTCGCGGGCAGGGTCCTCTCTCCTCCTGTACCAGTTATGACTTGTATTGTTTAAGATTATTGTACTTGTTTTTATTATGTATACCCCTCCTTACATGTAAAGCGCCATGGAATAAATGGCACTATAACAATAAATAATAATATTTGGGAGAAGTCTTGGAGGTGATTGGATGAGGAGCAAATAAGCATGGAGGAGAGGAGGTCTTCGGAGGACCGGAGATTATGTGAGGGAAGATATTGAGAGATTAGTTCGGAAGTATATGGAGGAGAAAGGTTATGGATGGCTTTGTAGGTCAGTGTTAGTAGTTTAAACTGGATATGCTGGGAAATTGGGAGCCAGTGAACGGATTTGCAAAGAGGGGAAGCAGGAGTGTAGCGAGGAGAGAGATTAGTTAGTCGGGCAGCAGAGTTAATAATGGACTGGAGGGGTGCGAGAGAGTTAGAGGGTAGGCCACAGAGCAGGATGTTGCAATAGTCAAGGTGGGAGATGATTTAGGGCATGCACAAGCATTTTGGTAGAGTGAGGGTTGAGGAAAGGCCGGATTCTGGAAACATTTTTGAGCTGGAGGCAACAGGAGGTGGCGAGAGCTTGGATGTGCGGTTTGAAGGACAGGGCAGAGTCAAGGGTTACTCCAAGTTTGAGGTCATTTACACATAGAGATGAAAAAGCACACAACTTATAATTAGGAGACCATCTCTAAAAGTATCTGATACTGGGGGCTAGTGATTTTGCATGATTTATAACAGCAGTTTGTCAGGAGCTGAGAGGAAAGGGGAGGAAGTTAAGCAGCTAACTGCTGTATAGAAATCAATAGGCTCTAAAGAGGTTGCTGTGGTATTAAGAGTTAGGCTGTATGCACATGTTCCGGATTTTTCACGTTTTTTTGCTATAAAAACGCGATAAAACCTCAAAAAAACCATCCATTAAGCATCCTATTAATAGAATGCAATCAGCAATTTTTGTGCACATATTGCGTTTTCTTTTCGTGAAAAAAATACGCTTTGAGGTAAAAAACGCAGCATGTTCATTAATTTTGCCGATTTTTCACGGATTTCCAGCTATTTAATGCATTGAGAAGCTCCGGAAAAAAATGCGAAAAATCAGCACAAAAAAAGGGAAAAAACGCATGTGGATTTCCTGCAGAAAACATCCAGTTTTGTTCAGGAAATTTCTGCAAAGAATCCTGACGTGTGCACATAGCCTAACTCTATCTCCAGGAATGTAACTCTTGGCCAGGGTCTGGCAGCCACTGGTGGCCGAGCTCTATGGAAACTTAGTTCATGTTGCACTAGAAATTAGCAAAGTTGTTCTCCATGAATTGAATGTTCCCATTATGCTCTGAGGATAAGAAACATGATATAAAAAAATACTATTTACCTCACTGCTCGTATCCTGCCATCTCTGCAGTCAGATGTCCAGTCCTTGGAGCTTCTTGTTTTCTCCTTCCAACATCACATGCATTCTCTTTAGCTTCCTTCATTCCAGACCCTGATTCAGACTCAACAAGGCCTCTGACTGACATTACTGTAAGTGTATCATCAGACAGATGACGTGCATTGTAACATTGTGATGTCATAAAATTCACCATAATTATATTTTGCACACTGATGTCTGAGGTTATTCAACTGGAAGACTTGTCATTTAGTGAATAAGGCCAAAGAAATAGAAGACTTGATAAAGAATAGGTACCAGGAAGTGAATTGTATGCTGTGGGTGGCAAGACTGGTGATGGATGAGGTGAGTACTATTTTTTTAACTGTTCTCTTGCCATTTATGTAGACTGAATTGCAAAAAAATGTGTATTCTGGAGAATATGGAGTTTTGCGAGATTGAAAGAGAATTCAATTGTACTCAAATAAATTGATTTCTACAGTGCACTATTCATGTTTTTTTTAAGTTAAATTAGAATCGGTTTAAAAAATTTTCTTAACCCCTTTCTGCCAGCTGATGGAATAGTACGTCAGCTGGCAGTATCCCCCCGCTTTGAGGTAGGCTCCGGCAGTGAGCAACAGCTGACATGTGCCCGCAATAGGCGAGAGCGGAATCGTGATCCGCCCGCACCCATTAACTAGTTAAATGCTGCTGTTAAACTCTGACAGCGGCATTTAACAAGCGCTGCCGGCCATGCGGCCAGAAGTACGTGCACCGCTGACCCCGTCACGTTATCGGGTGTCATCGGTGCATTGCCATCACAAACAGAGGACTCCTCGAGACCTCTATGGTTGTAGATGGCAGATTGCTATGAATGTCACCCTGTGGTCAGCGCCTCTTAGCAAGCCTGTAATTCTGCTGCATAGAGGTGATTTGTGCATCACCTCTATGTAGCAGAGGTGATCGAGTAGTGGATGCTTCTAGCCTCCCATGGAGGCTATTGAAGCATGCCAAAATAAAAAAAAAAGTCTTTAAAAATATAAAAAAAATAGAAAAAAATACAAAAGTTCACATCACCGGCCTTTCGCCCCAATCAAAATAAAACAATAAAAAAAATCAAACCTACACATATTTGGTATCGCCGCATTCAGAATCGCCCGATCTATCAATAAAAATGATTAACCTGATCGCTAAACGGCGTAGCGAGAAAAAATTTGATTTTTTTATTGATTTATTTTGATTGGGGCGAAAGGGGGGTGATTTAAACTTTTATATATTTTTTTCACATTTTTTTTAACTTTTTTTTTTTACTTTTGCCATGCTTCAATAGCCTCCATGGGAGGCTAGAAGCAGGCACAACGCGATCGGCTCTGCTACATAGCAGCGATCTGCTGATCGCTGCTATGTAGCAGAAATGGAGGTGTGCTGTGAGCGCCGACCACAGGATGGCGCTCACAGCCACCGGTCATCAGTAACCATAGAGGTCTCAAGGACCTCTATGGTTACAATGGAGACGCATCGCCGACCCCCGATCATGTGACGGGGGTCGGCGATGACGTCATTTCCGGCCGCCCGGCCGGAAGCAGTAGTTAAATGCCGCTGTCTGCGATTGACAGCGGCATTTAACTAGTTAATAGGTGCGGGCAGATCGCGATTCTGCCCGTACCTATTGCGGGCACATGTCAGCTGTTCAAAACAGCTGACATGTCCCGGCTTTGATGCGGGCTCACCGCGGAGCCCTGCATCAAAGCAGGGGATCTGACCTCGGACGTACTATCCCGTCCTTGGTCAGATAGGGGTTAAAATGCAATAATGGGCGATCAAAAGATCATATGTGCACAAAAGTGTTATAATTAAAAACATCAGCCCTAGCCAACCCGAGATCACAAAAAATGGAAAATTGTGCATTTGTGGGGGTTTTTTTTAGCAAACTTTGGAATTTTTTTTTACCACTTAGATAAAAAAGAACCTAGACATGTTTTGTGTCTATGAACTCGTAATCACCAGGAGAATCATAATGGCAGGTCAGTTTTAGCATTTAGTGAACCTAGCAAAAAAAGCCAAACGACAAAAAAAGGGTGGGATTGCACTTTTTTTGCAATTTCATCGCACTTGGAATTTTTTCCCATTTTCTGTTACACGACATGGTAAAACCAATGGTGTCGTTCAACAGTACAACTCGTCCCGCAAAAAATAAGCCCTCACATGGCCATATTGACAGAAAAATAAAAAAGTTATGGCTCTGGAAAGAAGGGGAGTGAAAAACGAAAATGAAAAAAAACGAAAACAGCTTCGGGGGTTAATGGGTCAAAATCTGGATTACCAAATTTAATTCATTGTTTAATGCATTGTATTAATAGTGGCATCAGCTGTACATCAGTGAATTAAAAAGATGTGCTGAATTTGTGTACAAATAAAAATTCTATTAAAGCAAATGCATTCTATCACAAATAATCACTGGTAAATGAAGATTTGTCGTTTCTAAATTCCTATTACTTAATCTTTTCGAATTGTCTATTTCAGCCCAAGGAATTACAGTGAGATATAATTGCAAGCAATATAATATACTCAGTACTCATTTTAAGTTCATGATCCCTTGAGCCGTGAAACTTGGAACACATGCAGCAAATTTTATGTCTACTGACTGCCAGGTCTACAATATCATTCAGCAATATACGTAATAATAAAGCAAAATCTATTGATGTACAGCCGTATTGTTTTTCAATAAAGACTACTGGTGCGGCAAATGAGCTAGGGCTCAGCATTTTTTAACAGATTTCATCTGAGAAGCTCCTTCACCGCATTTTTGATAATGAGGTATAGGCTATATTTGATCAATTTAATACTTTAATGTTCTTTTATTATCTTTATCGAATGAATGCTAACACACACAATAGCAATACAGTTATTTCATATACATTTTAATATAATCTATGTTTGAATTACTATACACATATACACTTCTCCTTCAGAACTGTTATTAGTGTGGAGCATCCATAGTCAGCTATATAAGCATTGGGCCCGATCTGGCTGTGCAATTTATGCATATTTAATGGAAAAGTGCTGCAGAATTTGTTGACATTATAGAAATAAAATTATTATAGGACTGATCTACAGTAAAAAAAAAATAATGCCAACAGCCTTTTAAACAAGTGATGCTATTTCTGTAATAAAGAAATAATCTCATCAATCTATGAATTGTAGAGTATAAAGTTATTAGTTTAATATAATTTAAGGTTGATTCATTAAGACTGGCATAGCACATGCTAGACTGAAAGGGAAACTGTCATGGTAAAAACGCAGTTAAGCTACAAATATGGGGTTAATGTTCAGGTTAATAGCATTCTGAAATTTCTCGGTGACTGCACAGATGGCCTCACTGCATGGAGAAAATGAACTTTCTTCCTGCTGGCAGCCTCAGTCTTTCAGTTATAGGGGAGCGGCCTATGCGCCTGCAGTCACCGCTCAGTGTATAGTGAGTGGCAGCTGTAACCGTGTCCCGGCACTGACTGACAGCCAGCTCTAATGCTAAGCCATCTGTCAATCAGTGTTGGATCAAGCTGACAGCCGCATCTTACTATGAACTGAGAGGTGACTGAAGCTATGCCAGTGGCACCCCTAAAACTGAAAGCCCGAGGCTACCAGCGGAAAGTTCATATTTCCCGGCAGTGGGGCTCTCAGTGCAGACACTGGGCACCTTCAGAACGCTATTAAACTGCATATTAACCCCATATTTGCAGGTTAATAGGGTTTTTTGCATGACAGGCTACCATTAATGAACAGGCTCACTACAGTCTAATGCGCCTAATTCAATACGAGGAACAAGCCACCTAATGAATTAGGCACATCTCTTAACTGGCATGTGCCTACACCAGAAATGTATTCCAGTGAAAGCAATGTACACATATTAAATATTTCCTGCATGTATGTTGTGTTTTTTTTCTGTGCAGTTTTGTTACAAAAAAACTGATGCATTTCCTAGTGCCAACAAAGCAAATTACATTCCTGAAGTCTTATGCACATGTTCCATATTTTTTCCTTGCAGATTTGAAGCAGTTTCAAATCTGAAGCACGTCAATTCCTTCAGCATTTTTTCACAGTTATTCAAATTGAACTTGATCCTCCGCAGATCGATCTGCTCATCTATATATATATAATTGTCTAAGGGTCACTTCCGTCTGTCTGTCTGTCTGTCACGGATATTCATTGGTCGCGGCCTCTGTCTGTCATGGAAATCCAAGTCGCTGATTGGTCGTGGCAAAACAGCCACGACCAATCAGCGACAGGCACAGTCCAGAAGAGAATGGCCGCTCCTTACTCCCCGCAGTCAGTGCCCGGCGCCGCTTACTCCCCTCTGGTAACCGCTCACACAGGGTTAATGCCGGCGGTAACGGACCGCGTTATGCCACGGGTAATGCACTCTGTTACCGCCGCTATTAACCCTGTGTGTCCCCAACTTTTTACTATTGATGCTGCCTATGCGGCATCAATAGTAAAAAAATGTAATGTTAAAAATAATAAATACAACAAAAAACCTGCTATACTCACCCTCCGTAGTCCGCCGAGCCGCTCGCGCCTGCCGCTATCTTCCGTTACCAGCGATGCATTGCGAAATTACCCAGAAGACTTAGTGGTCTCGCGAGACCGCTAAGTCATCTGGGTAATATTGCAATGCATCCTGGGAAAGGAAGATGGCGGCAGCCGCGCACCTATCGCTGGAGCTTCGGTGGATCCCAGGGGTGAGTATATAACTATTTTTTATTTTAATTATTTTTTTAACAGGGAAATGGTGCCCCCACTGCTGTATACTACATCGGCTGTGTTAGATACTGCGTGGCTCTGTGCTGTATACTACATAGGCAGTGTTATATACTGTGTGGGCTGTGCGATATACTCTGTGGGCTATGCTAGATATTACATGGCCACTGTTATATACTGTGTGGGCAGTGCTATCTACTACGTGACTGGTCAATATTCTACGTGGCTGGGCAATATACTACGTGGCTCTGTGCTGTATACTACGTGTCTCTGTGCTGTATACTACATGACTGGGCAATATACTACGTGGCTGGGCAATATACTACGTGGCTCTGTGCTGTATACTACGTCACTGGGCAATATACTACGTGACTGGGCAATATACTGCGTGACTGGGCAATTTACTACGTGACTGGGCAATATACTACGTGACTGGGCAATATACTATGTAGCTGGGCAATATGCTACGTGGCTGGGCAATATACTACGTGTCTGTGCTGTATACTACGTGTCTCTGTGCTGTATACTACATTGCTGTGCAATATACTACATAGCTGGGCAATATACTACGTGACTGGGCAATATACTATGTGGCTGGGCAATATACTACGTGACTGGGCAATAAATATACTATGTGACTGGGCAATATACTACGTGGCTGGGCAATATACTACGTGGCTGGGCAATATACTATGTAGCTGGGCAATATACTATATGACTGGGCAATATACTACGTGGACATGCATATTCTAGAATACCCGATGCGTTAGAATCGGGCCACCACTTGGATATCACTCCAGTATTTGGATGCTTAGATGTGCTCGGCATTTGATGAGAATTGGCTGGTGCTCGGATTTGAAGCTTGAATTTCCATCCAGCATGTTTGGCTACACAGCTAACAAGCATGCAGGGATTGCCTGCCAGTCACTGTAATGCCATAGTCATCTTGGTAGTGGCATTACCATGATTGGCTTGCCGTACTACATCAAAGGTTAGAAAAGAACAGGCGCCACCATGCTTGGTTCACTCACGCCGTTGCACACATTGCACAGCTCAGGACAGTTCTAATTGAAGGGAGAGAGCAGTTATCCAGGTCTTCATGTGCACAGTTTGACTAGTCAGATCCCTCCAATGTTGATACTGGTGCTGATTCTGAACCATCATACTAACAGTCCTTTTAAGAGCTATTCCTGTGCCTTGCTATTTGTATCAGATAAATTCTCCATTTAGTCTAGGGACAGTTGCCTGAGCAGGGATAGTGGCAGAAAACAGCCTATACGCAGGGCTTTGGGCTTTGCAGACCATTGTTAAATATAAAGCTGCTGTAAGTGGCCACATTCTTTTTTTGGGAAGTGAAAATATTGACAATATTGTCATCCATACAGTTTAACGTGGATAGTGTTACATGACGGTGGTATATATAAATTAAAAAATCCAATTTTTTTGTAGATTTAATTAGTCAGTCATATAATTTAAAGTGGTCAGTGTTATATTACCATGGTATATAAAACCACCAAAAAAATGTCAATGTTTTTTTCTGGAGTGGATTAGTCATGCATAGAGTATAAAAACTCGAGTAGTGGACCCTCTGGGTCATGGCTTCAGAGCCCCCGAGGACGAGCGGACCAGATAGCGCCACCCCCTGTACAGGGAGTGTTTGGGACAGGCCCAAGGAGGGTGAAGCCGCAACTGCCGGAGCCAAAGGGACGACTGTGGGCTGAACCAAAGAAGGACAGCAGACGGGAGAGAGACAGAGCCACTGAGGTGACCTGAACAGCAGAGACACAGGACAGGCAGAAGCTGCAAAGACAGAGTACTTACCGGTATGGCGAAAGGACACATTTGGCAGAGAACGACAGGAACACAGGACTGGTGGGTACAGCAGGAACACAGGATAGGCAGGCAAACAGGATTGGCAGGGACAGCTGGAAACACAGGTCAGGCAGGAACACAGGACTGGTAGGTATGGCAGGAACACAGGACTGGTAGGCACGGCAGGAACACAGGACTGGCAGGCATGGCAGGAACACAGGGCTGGCAGGGATGGCTGGAACACAGGAAAGGCAGGTACGGCAGGAACACAGGACTGGTAAGCACAGCAGGAACACAGGATTGGTAGGCACGGCAGGAACAAAGGACTGGTAGGCACGGCAGGAACACAGGACTGGCAGGGACAGCAAACCGAGATGAGACAAGACTGGGTCAAAGCGGGAGGAGAAGAGACTGGAGCCAAAGAACCTAAGGTGACACCAGCAAGGAGCTAGCGAACGCAATAGACGCAAAGGCATCTTACCTGGACAGATGCTGGGAAGAAGTACCCGACGGGCGCCACCATATTGGGGGTGGAGCCACCAGGTCAGGACCTTCCAGAAGCCATTGCGGTGAAAGGAGCGCGTCTGCACATGCGGGGACTGCAGAAAGGACGAGTGCCCGAGAAGCCTGGGGAAGGAGAGCAAGCAAGAGCATTGGGAGCGCGCCGGCCAGACAGGTAAGTATTAGGCCGCATGACAGGTGGCGTGACATAGAGTTTAACGTGGTTAATGTTACATTATGGTGGTATATAAATCTCCAAAAAGGAGTTCACATTTTTTCCTGGATTCATTTAGCCATCCATACATTTTAACGGGCTCTGTGTAAAACTATGGTAGTTTCAAATATTTATAAAATGTTTGACCTGCTACAGTTGACCAAATTTTTGAGTTTATTAAAAAAATATGAAGTGTCATTTAATAAACAAAACTTGGTTTCCAGAGACCTATCAATTTGAAAGTATATAAGGTGTGCGGTAAGGGATGGGGAAGTGGAAGTAGCTGATGATTGTACATGCAGAGGCTGAGGACATTGGGCAGGTGCAACTATGCCTGTTGCTGGAGTACTAAAAACTTGCCCATCCATGATACATAGCTTCCTTTCCCACTTTGCAGGGATGCACGGGACACCACTTCTGAAGCCACACCAGTGCGTACAGGTCGTCGGTTGGATAGCAGATAATGCCTTCAGCATGCTTGCCAACACCACCCAGTCTTTCATATGGTCTAGTCTCACTAGTTAACAGTCTAGGTCATTTAATTCTCACCTTGATCCTCCTTCCACCCACCATATTGAGTTCCAGGAGACCAGTGATCCCTCATTAGAACACTACAAGGAGCTCTTCATAACCTAATTTTGGCCTCTCACCCTGCATGATCCAAGAGGGACAGGGATAGAAGGAAATGCTGTGCTATGATTCTCAAAACATAGAGCAGCCATATTCATAAGCAGGTGACAGTGGGGAACTGCAAATTAAGTCTCAGTAGGTATATGATTAGGAGACGCAGTTGCTGATAATTTAGGTTGTTGCTAAGTCACCAAGTCAGGAGGACCAGAGTGCGGTGGTGGAAGACAAGGTCAATGATGACTAAGTCACCACCCCAACCTGGAAACCAGACATGCAGAGCGAGGCCAGAAGTGCTAAAGGTGAGGAATCAGCAGCATCACCACAGAGAGAAAGAGGCAGTTGGATGACCAGGGGGTGTTGGTGGGCAACTATTCCTCAGAACATTGACACTTGTGAATTTCTCTGTTAAAGTACTAGGTGTTGCCCAGTCTGTAGCTTTTTAAAGAGAGTTCTGAGACAAAGAAAAATGACTACTTGCAACCTGTGCCATGCCAAGATCAGCAGGGGCCTGACCACTAAGAGCCAAACCACCACCAGCATGATCAGACACGTCATGTAAGCACCCGACTTGATGGACCAAATGCCTGGGTCCATGATTGGTCCACGATTGGTGCCAGTAGGTGACACCACTGCTTCTTCACCTGTGCTAGGTGCTTATTAGGGATGGGCAAATATTTCAATGTTCGATTTGGATTGTGATCACTGAATTTGCAATATTCGCCTATTAATTCATCGAATTTTTGCCAAACATAAACGAATGCCATTCATGACAATAGGAGGCAAAAACAAACGAATGCACAACACCTTATAACGTCCCCAAATGTTGCCAAAACACATCAAATGAGGGACAGACACAAGGAAAATGGCCTAAGTTCACCCACAGGACAAATATTAGCATGGCACTGCAGCAATCAGCCAGGCATGAGGTATCGGGGTCTGGGACAGCGTTTACAGCTTTCAATTGAACATAACAGTAAGACGAGGTGGGTGAGAGATCGGTATAGGCCCCTTTAGCTGGCAGCCCTGATACCACATTCAACACCTCTACCTACTTTCATGCTGAGCCACACTAAAGTGGCACAAATATCAGTTTTGTAGACTACCATGGTCACAAAAATGTAGGGATAGTAACACGGGTAGTTGAGTCCAAGGAAGTGGAGGCCTGACGGACTCGGAGGTTTATTGCTACAGACAACACGCATGAAGGAAACCCAATAAGGAGTGTTCATATTTCCAAAAATTATTGGCAGACCCCACCAAAGTGGCTTGAATTTCACCACAGTAGAAATAGTATAATAGGGACCGATAGGTCTTTCACTACACCCAATCCAGCAGATGGACATTCAACCAGGAGTGTTCATATTTAAACAAATGAGGGCCTTACACCACAGAAGTGGCATCAATTTCACCACAGTAGAAATAGTATAATAGGGGACTGACAGGTCTTCCACTACACTCAATCCAGCAGATGGACACCCAACCAGGAGTGTTCACATTTCCAACAATTATTGGCAGACATCACAAAATTGGCATCAATTTCACCATAGTATAGATAGTATAATAGGGTTCGACAGGTTTTCCACTACACCCAATCCAGCAGATGGACACCTAACCAGGAGTGTTCACATTTAAACAAATGAGGGCTTTACACCACAGAAGTGGTATCAATTTCACAACAGTAGAAACAGTATAATAGGGACCGACAGGTCTTCCACTGCACCCAATCCAGCAGATGGACACCTTAGCAGGAGTTTTCTCATTTTAAAAAATGAGGGCCTGACACCACCAAAGTGGAATAACTGTCACGAGAATAGAAATAGTATATTTGGGACCGATATGTCTTCCAATACAGCTAACCCAGCAGATGTAGACCAACCATGACTGTTCACTTTTCTAGAAATTTGTGTTAACATCATCATCAGCAGCAGCCACAGCAGGCACAGACGCGACCCTAAAGTTATCACAGAGTACAGTTACATGACATTAATGCAGCACACTAAAAAATGCAATATTACCTAGTCTGTACAGTCTGCGATTTGGGTGCAAAAGTCCTTGGAGATCCATGACTTGTTCATCTTGATGAAAGTTATGCAGTCTACACTTTCAGGGGACAGCCGGCTGAACTTATAAATCAGGACACCACCAGCTGTGCTGTAGACATGTTCTGAGAGAACACTAGCTCCCTGGCACGATAAAACCTCCAAGGCATGTGAGGCAAGCACTGGCTTCTCATCTGTTCTGGAAGACCAAAATGTGAAAGGGTCCAAATCCTCGCTGATGGTATTGATATTCTGTTCTAGATACTCCTGCACCATCCTCTCCATTCATTCACGACTTGTAAGACTTGGACTCTGTTGTGCTGGTGCACGAGCTGGTGTAAAAAAAAGTCAAAGGACTCATAGAAATTGCTTCTTCCACTTACACCACTCCTACTGCTGCTGCTGCTAATGTTTTGGCATTGATGAATTGACTATACGGGGATCATGTTGCAGATAGTGCAGCAAGAAGGCATTCATATGTTGGGCTCTACCATGAGGTCCAAGCCCATGCTGTGTTGGTGGCTGGGTAATAATGAGGCACGTTTGCTCTATCCTCTCACGCCAACCACGATCAACAGAGAGTGGAGGATTATCCTCTTCATCTGACAGTTGCTGGCTCATCACCTCTTCCTCCTCCATTTGTTCCTCGGATCTTCCACCTTCAATAACAGTTTATCTATTATCACCAGCCCCCCTCGATCATAGTAATCCACTCCCCCTTGGCATCTACCAGTGTGATGACAGTCTTGAACTTAGAGACAATGTTATCCCTTCTGCATCCTCCTCTGCTTCCTCCTCTTCTTCTGGGACCACCATCTCCTCCTGGAGGCTATTCAAAGTCACTCCAGCATATAGATGACCAAAAAAGTGATGCTGGTGATGGCATCATCAGTGCTAACCATCTTAGTAGCCATTTCTAAACTGTGCAAAAGTGTGCAGAGGTCTCTAATCTGTGCCCAATCTGTAAACATGATATGCACCATGTCCATACTGCCACAGTTGTTGCAGCATGTGCAGAGTGGAATTCCACCATGTCAGCACA